>NC_056433.1:7312043-7377043 GCF_018296145.1 Oncorhynchus tshawytscha | reverse complement strand
CTGTTAAACCCCAGCTTGGTATTGTACTCTTTGGAAACTGTCGGGAACAGATGCCCGCCCGCACGCACGCACACACACACTCATCGGGGAGAGAAATGGTACTGTAGCAGCACAGAGAAATGGTACTGTAGCAGCACAGAGAAATGGTACTGTAGCAGCACAGAGAAATGGTACTGTAGCAGCACAGAGAAATGGTACTGTAGCAGCACAGAGAAATGGTACTGTAGCAGCACAGAGAAATGGTACTGTAGCAGCACAGAGAAATGGTACTGTAGCAGCACAGAGAAATGGTACTGTATGGTACTGTAGCAGCACAGAGAAATGGTACTGTAGCAGCACAGAGAAATGGTACTGTAGCAGCACAGAGAAATGGTACTGTAGCAGCACAGAGAAATGGTACTGTAGCAGCACAGAGAAATGGTACTGTAGCAGCACAGAGAAATGGTACTGGTAGCAGCACAGAGAAATGGTACTGTAGCAGCACAGAGAAATGGTACTGTAGCAGCACAGAGAAATGGTACTGTAAGCACAGAGAAATGGTACTGTAGCAGCACAGAGAAATGGTACTGTAGCAGCACAGAGAAATGGTACTGTAGCAGCACAGAGAAATGGTACTGTAGCAGCACAGAGAAATGGTACTGTAGCAGCACAGAGAAATGGTACTGTAGCAGCACAGAGAAATGGTACTGTAGCAGCACAGAGAAATGGTACTGTAGCAGCACAGAGAAATGGTACTGTAGCAGCACAGAGAAATGGTACTGTAGCAGCACAGAGAAATGGTACTGTAGCAGCACAGAGAAATGGTACTGTAGCAGCACAGAGAAATGGTACTGTAGCAGCACAGAGAAATGGTACTGTAGCAGCACAGAGAAATGGTACTGTAGCAGCACAGAGAAATGGTACTGTAGCAGCACAGAGAAATGGTACTGTAGAGAAATGGTACAGCAGCAGCACAGAGAAATGGTACTGTAGCAGCACAGAGAAATGGTACTGTAGCAGCACAGAGAAATGGTACTGTAGCAGCACAGAGAAATGGTACTGTAGCAGCACAGAGAAATGGTACTGTAGCAGCACAGAGAAATGGTACTGTAGCAGCACAGAGAAATGGCACAGAGAAAGGAAAAGAAAGAAACATTGGGGAAACTCATCGTCTGTCCGTCCGTCTGTGTACAAGCTAGTGCTTTGTCTTCAGGGGGTTCAGCTCCTACGCGTGGGTTTGCTGCTCTGCAGGGAGCTCTGAGCACAAGGCTATCACCTTCTCTGTGGATTGGCTATGCGGTAAAGAAACACAAGAGGCAAACCTTGCAATGTATACAGCTTCCGATGTGGATATGCCATACATTATACATCTCACACACACACACACACACACACTGTACTGTAACACAGAGAAATAGCACACAGAGGAAATGTAGCAGCACAGAGAAATGTGGTACTGTACACACACACAGACACACATACTGTATACACACTCAAACACAGACACACACACAGCACAGAGACACACACACACACACACACACACACACACACACACACACACACACACACACACACGCTCACACACAAACACACACACACACACACTGTACACACACACACACACACACACACACACACACACACACACACACACACACACACACACACACACACACACACACAAGCTAGTGCTTTGTCTTCACACACTGCACACACACACACACACACACACACACACACACACACACACACACAGGGGTAAAAGAAGTGTAAAACAAATCCGTTTTATTTTATATTCCCTCAGAACAATGACCTGACTGTCGACCCTGTTGCCAGCTCCATTACTAGTCAACCAGAGAGAGCTCCACCGAGGGCTGTCGTGTGTGTACGTTTGTGGTGTGCCAGAGTGTGTTCTTGTTTCTGTGTGTTATATAATAAGTGTGTGTGTGTGTGTGCGTTTCTGCATGTGTGTGTGTGTGTGTGAATGTGGTCATGCGAGGGCGCTGTCTCTCTGTGTGTCTGTCAGAAGTCATGTTGCCCTTTTCCCACTGATTGTTCTTCCTCTCCGCTGGGCTCCCACAGCGGACTGATACAAAGCCTTTGGGTTCCCACAGCGGACTGATACAAAGCCTTTGGGTTCCCACAGCGGACTGATACAAAGCCTCTGGGTTCCCACAGCGGACTGATACAAAGCCTCTGGGTTCCCACAGCAGACTGATACAAAGCCTCTGGGTTCCCACAGCAGACTGATACAAAGCCTTTGGGTTCCCACAGCAGACTGATACAAAGCCTCTGGGCTCCCACAGCTGACTGATTCAAAGCCTTTGGGTTCCCACAGCAGACTGATACAAAGCCTCTGGGCTCCCACAGCAGACTGATACAAAGCCTCTGGGTTCCCACAGCAGACTGATACAAAGCCTCTGGGTTCCCACAGCAGACTGATTCAATGACTCTCGGCTCCACAGCAGACTGATTCAATGACTCTCGGCTCCCACCGCTGACTGATTCAATGACTCTCGGCTCCCACAGCTGACTGATTCAAAGCCTCTGGGCTCCCACAGCAGACTGATTCAAAGACTCTCGGCTCCCACAGCTGACTGATTCAAAGCTTGGGCTTCCGGCTCGTTTTACAGGCTGTGAACCGTTAGCATAGCAAAGCCGTGACTCAGACATCCAACTGGAATCGCATTGGACATCAGCACAGATCCATGAAACACCACAAAGGCCCCAGAGGCAGCACAAAGAAACAGGAATAAAGCTAGGGGTTCTCTCTCTGGGGTTAAACATGCACCGCTACACACACACACACACACACACACACGCACACACAGAGAGAAAGACACACACACACTTCAGGGAGAGAAGATAAGAAGATGCCGGGTGCTTCAGAGAAAAAATAACATTGTATTGGTCACATACACATATTTAGTAGATGTTGTTGGTCACATACACATATTTAGTAGATGTTGTTGGTCACATGCACATATTTAGTAGATGTTGTTGGTCACATACACATATTTAGTAGATGTTATTGGTCACATACACATATTTAGTAGATGTTATTGGTCACATACACATATTTAGTAGATGTTATTGGTCACATACACATATTTAGTAGATGTTATTGGTCACATACCCATATTTAGTAGATGTTATTGGTCACATACCCATATTTAGTAGATGTTATTGGTCACATACACATATTTAGGAGATGTTATTCGTCCCATACACATATTTAGCAGATGCTATTGCAGGTGTAGCAAAATGCTTGTGTTCCTGGCTCCAACAGTGCAGTAATATCTAATAATACACATACATACACAACAATACACACACATGTAAAAAGTTAAAGAATGGATTTGAAAAGTATATAAATATTATGTTGGGACCCAGAGTGCACATATGTACAGTCGTGGCCAAAAGTTTTGAGAATGACACAAATATTAATTTTCACAAAGTCTGCTGGTTCAGTGTCTTTAGATAATGTTGTCAGATGTTACTATGGAATACTGAAGTATAATTACAAGCATTTCATAAGTGTCAAAGGCTTTTATTGACAATCACATGAAGTTGAAGCAATGAGTCAATGTTTGTAGTGTTGACCCTTATTTTTCAAGACCTCTGCAATGGTCTCAGGATGCGTTACTGTTGGCATGACACAGGACTGATGGTAGCGCTCACCTTGACTTCTCTGGACAAGGTTTTTCCGGATGCATCAAACAATAGGAAAGGGGATTCATCAGAGAAAAATGACTTTACCCCAGTCCTCAGCAGTCCAATCCCTGTACCTTTTGCAGAATATCAGTCTGTCCCTGATGTTTTTCCTGGAGAGAAGTGGCTTCTTTGCTCCCCTTCTTGACACCAGGCCATCCTTCAAAAGTCTTCGCCTCACTGTGCGTGCAGATGCACATCTGCCTGCTACCATTCCTGAGCAAGCTCTGTACTGATGGTGCCCCGATTCCGCAGCTGAATCAACTTTAGGAGATGGTCCTGGTGCTTGCTGGACTTCCTTGGGCGCCCTGAAGCCTTCTTCACAACAATTGAAGCGCTCTTCTTGAAGTTCTTGATAATCTGTTAACTTCTCTAGGGTTTGGGGCAGCATTCGGAATTTTGGATGAAAAGCATGCCCAAATTAAACGGCCTGCTACTCAGGCCCAGAAGATATGATATGCATATAACTGGTAGATATGGATAGAAAACACTCTGACGTTTCAAACACTGTTAAAATATTGTCTGTGAGTATGACAGAACTGATTTAGCAGGCGGAAATCTGAGAAAGATCCATTCAGGAAGTCGTTTTTTTAATTTTGTAGTCTTCTATTCAATTCCATTACAGTTTCCATTGACTTAGTACTCAAATTGTAGTTCCTATGCCTTCCACTAGATGTCAACAGTCTTTATAAATTGTTTCAGGCTTGTATTCTTATAAATGAGGGAGTAAGAGCAGCCTGAATGAGTGGACCCTGCCGTGTCACAGAGATTTTTCATGCACAATCCCGAGAGTGCCTTTCTTGTTTACTTTTATATTAACAACGTTATTGTTCGGGGTGAAATAGTATAGATCATTTAGGCTAAAAACAACCTGAGGATTGAATATAAACATCGTTTGACATGTTTCTATGAAGTTTACGGATACAATTTGGATTTTTTTTGTCTGCCTGTTTTGACTGCGTTTGGATTACTGAAGAAAACGCGTGAACAAAACGGATGTTTTTTGGATATAAAGAGACTTTATCGAACAAAAGGAGCATTTACTGAGTAAATGAATGTCTTCTGAGTGCAACCATATGAAGATCATCAAAGGTAAGGGATTAATTTTATCTCTATTTCTGACTTGTGTAACTCTTCTACTTGGCTGGCTACTGTTTGTAATGATTTGTCTGCTGGGCTATGTTCTCAAATAATCGTAAGGTATGCTTTCACCGTAAAGCATTTTTTAAATCTGACACCGTGGTTGGATTCACAAGAAGTTAATCTTTAAACCTATGTAAAATATGTTTTGTTTTCTGAATTTTTATAATGACTAATTCTCTATTTGAATTTGGCGCTCTGCAACCTCACTGGATGTTGGCCAGGTGGGACGCTAGCGTCCCACATACCCTAGAGAGGTTAAATGGTTGATTTAGGTGCAATCTTACTGGCAGCAATATCCTTGCCTGTGAAGCCCTTTTTGTGCAAAGCAATGATGACCGCACGTGTTTCCTTGCAGGTAACCATGGCTGACAGAGGAAGAACAATGATTCCAAGCACCACCCTCCTTTTGAAGCTTCCAGTCTGATATTTGAACTCAATCAGCATGACAGAGTGATCTCCAGCCTTGTCCTTGTCAACACTCACACCTGTGTTAATGAGAGAATCACTGACATGATGTCAGCTGGTCATTTTGTGGCAGAGCTGAAATGCAGTGGAAATGTTTCCTTGGGATTCAGTTCATTTGCATGGCAAAGAGGGACTTGGCAATTAAATTAAATTCATCTGATCACTCTTCATAACATTCTGGAGTATAATAGCTGTGTAGGTATGCCCCCCCCCCCACTCCCCCTCCAACCTCACAGACAGGATCGAGGGAAAGATGAGGATTTATGTTTTTGATCCATTTTTGAATAAGGAGGTAACGTAACAAAATGTGAAACAAGACAAGAGGTCTGAATACTTTCCAAAGGCACTGTATATATATATTTGTGATCAGAGAGGAGATGAGCACAGTGTCCTAGGAAATATTTGGGAAGAAAGGGAAAGAGAGAGGTATGGTGAGAAAAAATTTAAGAAAGATTATTACAGTGAGAGGAAAGTCTAGAGGAAATATGAAAGCGACAGACAGAGATCAAGAAAGGAACAAGTGAGGAGGAGAACGTGAAAAAAAATACTAAGTTGAATATTCATGTGATCATCTGAAAGGCCATGACAACAAAGATCCTTCTCTTTCGTAAGCCAGCTCCCACCCACCAGTCAGAGCCGGATTAAGTGGAACGCTTTCAATACCTTGTAGAGTCCATGCCCTGGCAAAATAAGGCTGTTCTGAGTGCAAAAAAAGGTTATGCAACTCAATATTAAGAAGGTTTCCTTAATGTTTTGTATATACTGCATACATCCCGGTATATGTATATAAACTCAGCAAAAAAATACATGTCTTCTCACTGTCAACTGCGTTTATTTTCAAAATCAAAATCAAAAGTAACAGTCAGTATCTGGAGTGGCCACCAGCTGCATTAAGTACTACTCTTCCTCATGGACTGCACCAGATTTGCCAGTTCTTCCTGTGAGATGTTACTCTTCCACCAAGGCACCTGCAAGGTCGTTTCTTGGGGGAATGGCCCTATCCCTCACCCTCCGATCCAACAGGTCCCAGACGCGCTCAATGGTATTGAGATCCGGGCTCTTTGCTGGCCATGGCAGAACACTGACATTCCTGTCTTGCAGGAAATCACGCACAGAACGAGCAGCAAGGCTGGTGGCATTGTCATGCTGGAGGGTCATGTCAGGATGAGCCTGCAGGAAGGGTACCACATGAGGGAGGAGCATGTCTTCCCTGTAACGTACAGCGTTGAGATTGCCTGCAATGACAACAAGCTCAGTCCGATGATGCTGTGACACACTGCCACAGACCATGACGGATACTCCACCTCCAAATTGATCCTGCTCCAGAGTACAGGCCTCGGTGTAACGCTCATTCCTTTGACGATAAACGTGAATCCAACCATCACCCCTGGTGAGACAAAACCATGACTCGTCAGTGAAGAGCACTTTTTGCCAGTCCTGTCTAGTCCAGCGACGGTGGGTTTGTGCCCATAGGCGACGTTGTTGCCGGTGATGTCTGAGTACCCGCCTTACAACAGGCCTACAAGCCCTCAGTCCAGCCTCTCTCAGCCTATTGCGGACAATCTGAGCACTGATGGAGGGATTGTGCATTCCTGGTGTAACTCGGGCAGTTGTTGTTGCCATCCTGTACCTGTCCTGTAGGTGTGATGTTCGGATGTACCGATCCTGTGCAGGTGTTGTTACACGTGGTCTGCCACTGCTAGGACAATCAGCTGTCCGTCATGTCTCCTAGTAGCGCTGTCTTAGGCGTGTCACAGTACGACATTGCAATTTATTGCCCTGGCCACATCTGCAGTCCTCATGCCTCCTTGCAGCATGCCTAAGGCACGTTCACACAGATGAGCAGGGACCCTGGGCATCTTTCTTTTGGTGTTTTTCAGAGTCAGTAGAAAGGCCTCTTTAGTGTCCTAAGTTTTCATAACTGTGACCTTAATTGCCTACCGTCTGTAAGCTGTTAGTGTCTTAACGACCGTTCCGCAGGTGCATGTTCATTAATTGTTTATGGTTCATTGAACAAGCAGGGAAACAGTGTTTCAACCCTTTACAATGAAGATCTATGAAGTTATTTGGATTTTTACAAATTATCGTTGAAAGACAGGGTCCTGAAAAAAAGACATTTATTTTCTGTTGAGTTTATATCATATGCTACTGTAGTCAACTTAATATAATGTCCAGTTGCACACTGACCTAATGATGAAGATGAAGCCATAAGCTACTCACAGTGAAGGCTGGTGTGCTCATTGTGGCAATAGCTAATCTCAAGATGTTTTATTTATTTGACCTTTATTTAACTAGGAAAGACCGTTTAAGAACAAATTTTTACTTTCAATGACAGCCTAGGAACAGTGGGTTAACTGCCTTGTTCAGGGGCAGAACGACAGATTTTTACCTTGTCGGCTCAGGGATTCGATCTATGCAACCTTTACGGTTACTAGTCCAACACACTAACCACCTAGGCTACCTGTCGCCCCTACATGTAACACTGTGCTGCTTTTAGCAAAATATTAGGAGTTGAGAAAAAAAACAATTAGTACTATAGAAAGATTAGTCTTCTGTTTTAGGCATTTGCCTGTACATTTTTTTTTCGTCAGCGTATTTAGAAAATGTCCCGAAGACAAACCAACACTGCAACTAACCATAGAAATGTCATCCATATATTGCAGTTTACCTTTCAAGTGAACCCATGTGTTGACCAGTCAGTCACATGTATTTATTAGTACTTTTGTTTTTTATTAATCAGTTAACCAATCAAGTCCCCCAGTTACCTCCCCTCCTCATCTGACGATTAGCAGAGCGGTAGCGGCAGGCTGTTTACACTTATTGAGAGTGGGCTCCTGAATCCTACTGTGGTTGGCCGTTGCAGTAAAAATACAAAATATATACTATATACATATATACTACATATATAATATATACTTCATATATAATATACATACTACATACATTTTCTTTATAAAAAATAATTGTAAAAACATTTTTTTTGGACTTCCTCTTGGTCCCCACAAGGGCCTGAGCCACGGGGCTTCAGCCCCAGTAAGCCCCTGCATTAAATTGGCCTTGTCTACAGTATCCCTTTCCACAGATCTCCAACCCTCTCCCCTGCTAAACCAATTCTCATCCCCAATTCAGAGCCTGGGCTGTGGGACCTGATCATGCCTCTCTCCCCTGTAGCCTGTGGCGCTCCGGGGCACTAATGCTAACTCCGTGTGTAATATGATCAGGGCTTAGTGGAGCCAGGAGGCCTCGGGACAGATGTGGTGATGATAAGGGCTCCTCTCTGATTTTTTTTTGTCCGTGAGAGTTTGGGAGGGAAATCAATGCACACACACACGCGCACACACACACACACACCACACACGTATGATACATAAATACAAAAAGGCTGTATTTGACATTAACACACACCCAATCAAATGTTGACAAAGTTAAGGTGTTGACATGAGAAAGTCCCCCTACTTTCCCTGTGCAGTTAGTACAAGCTGACCCCAAATCATCCCTTCTGGCTGTTCTTGTTAGTTCTCCTGCCTGACCACACACACACACAAAATGTCCCTAATTTTGGGATCTTACCTACCTGCAACACCCACCCTGTTTTGCACCGCCACCACGTAACCATGGCGACTGAAAGGACCCATTTCTTGTGTCGCACCATATTCAGGAGGGTAAACTTCTGTGGCAACAGAGACAGGTGGGCGGACAGTTGTGGGTTCCACTCATATAAGTGGCAACCAGGTAAAAAGGCACTCAGTCGCAAATCGCAAGATGCTACTCTGTAAATACAGCTAATGACGCTACTCTGTATATACAGCTAATGATGCTACTCTGTTAAAACAGCTAATGACGTTACTCTGTTAAAACAGCTAAAGACGCTACTCTGTTAAAACAGCTAATGACGCTACTCTGTTAAAACAGCTAATGACGCTACTCTGTTAAAACAGCTAATGACGCTACTCTGTTAAAACAGCTAATGACGCTACTCTGTTAAAACAGCTAATGACGCTACTCTGTTAAAACAGCTAATGACGTTACTCTGTTAAAACAGCTAATGACGCTACTCTGTTAAAACAGCTAATGACACTACTCTGTAAATACAGCTAATGACGCTACTCTGTAAATACAGCTAATGACGCTACTCTGTTAAAACGGCTAATGATGCTACTCTGTTAAAACAGCTAATGATGCTACTCTGTTAAAACAGCTAATGATGCTACTCTGTTAAAACAGCTAATGATGCTACTCTGTTAAAACAGCTAATGATGCTACTCTGTTAAAACAGCTAATGATGCTACTCTGTTAAAACGGCTAATGATGCTACTCTGCTACTCGGTAGGATGATGGATGTAATCTACACCTCCATTAGGATGATGGATGTAATTTACACCTCCATTAGGATGACGGATGTAATCTACACCTCCATTAGAATGATAGATGTAATCTATTTCTCCATTAGGATGATGGATGTAATCTACACCTCCATAGCAGTAGTAGATTATCATTATTTCTATTTAGGCTACATAGGTTTCCTCTTTTTCGTTCTGAACGTGTAACGCCATTGCGATTGCCGTGGCTTCATGGCAACGATTAAGAGCAGCAGTTACACCTTTGACCTTTGACCCCCGGCAAAACGTCAGCTAACATCGACTATCGTCGGTTAAGGCATGATCTGATTTGAATCTAGGCCTTTCGTGTTGACTATTCCTCTTCAGTGGAAATAGTCACATAGTCACACACCACGGCCATACAGAATAAGACCTGCTCGGGTTAAAGTGATGATCAATGTGAATGCACCAAGGAATCCTGTTTCTAGTCACAGGGATGGATTTACGCACTAATCAAACACACACACACACACCACGGCCATACAGAGTAAGACCTGCTCGGGTTAAAGTGATGATCAATGTGAATGCACCAAAGAATCCTGTTTCTTGTCACTGGGATGGATTTACGCACTAATCAAACACACACACACAGGTTATTATAACATTGAAAGCACCAAGGAATGTTCTAGTTCTTTCGTTGTTTTTGGCCTAGCACTACCCACCTGATTCAAATCATCAACGCCTGATGAGTTGATCTTTTGAATCAGGTGTGCAGTGCTAGGGCAAAAACAAAAATGTGCATCCCTTCGAGTCCCAAGGGCCAGGAATGAGAACCACTGATCTACAGTATGACAGGACAGGTTTAAGGTGATCTACAGTATGACAGGACAGGTATAAGATTATTTAGAAAGAGAGAGAGAATGTTAGACAGAGAGTTAGAGAGAGAGTTAGACAGAGAGACAGAGAGTGAGAGAGACCGAGAGAGAGAGACAGAGAGAGACAGAGAGAGAGAGACAGAGAGAGAGAGAGACAGAGAGAGAGAGAGAGAGAGAGAGACAGAGAAAGTTAGAGAGTTAGAGAGAGAGAGTTTAGAAAGAGAGAAAGTTAGAGAGAGAGAGTTTAGAAAGAGAGAAAGTTAGAGAGAGAGACTTAGATGAGCTAGGACTACCTCTGTTCAAAAATATAGCTTCACTTTCAGGCTTTCTTTCTGTTTTGAACTGATCTACACACTGCCGATTTTGCAGGTTTTCCTACTTACAAAGCATGTAGAGGTCTGTAATTTTTATCATACATACACTTCAACTGTGAGAGATGGAATGTAAAACAAAAATCCAGAAAATCACATTGTATTTTTAAGGAATTAAGTTGCATTTTATTGCATGACATAAGTATTTGATACATCAGAAAAGCAGAACTTAATATTTGGTACAGAAACCTTTGTTAGCACACACTGCAGCAGGGATTTTGGTCCACTCCTCCATACAGACCTTCGCCAGATCCTTCAGGTTTTGGGGCTGTCGCTGGGCAATACGGACTTTCAGCTCCCTCCAAAGATTTTCTATTGGGTTCAGGTCTGGAGACTGGCTAGGCCACTCCAGGACCTTGAGATGCTTCTTAGTTGCCCTTAGTTGCCCTGACTCCTTAGTTGCCCTGGCTGTGTGTTTCGGTTTTGTCATGCTGGAAGACCCAGCCACGACCCATCTTCAATGCTTTAACTGAGGAAACGAGGTTGTTGGCCAAGATCTCGTGATACATGGCCCCATCCATCCTCCCCTCAATATGGTGCAGTCGTCCTGTCCCCTTTGCAGAAAAGCATCCCCATAGAATGATGTTTCCACCTCCATGCTTCATGGTTAGGATGGTGTTCTTGGGGTTGTACTCATCCTTCTTCTTCCTCCAAACACAGCGAGTGGAGTTTAGACCAAAAAGCCCTATTTTTGTTTCATCAGATCACATGACCTTCGCCCATTCCTCCTCTGGATCATGCAGATGATCATTGGCAAACTTCAGACGGGCCTGGACATGTGCTGGCTTGAGCAGGGGGACCTTGCGTGCGCTGCACGATTTTAATCCATGACGGCATAGTGTGTTACTAATGGTTTTCTTTGAGACTGTGGTCCCAGCTCTCTTCAGGTCATTGACCAGGTCCTGCCGTGTAGTTCTGGGCTGATCCCTCACCTTCCTCATGATCATTGATGCCCCACGAGGTGAGATCTTGCATGGAGCCCCAGAGAGAGCATGATTGAACGTCATCTTGAACTTCTTCCATTTTCTAATAATTGCACCAACAGTTGTTGCCTTCTCACCAAGCTGCTTGCCTATTGTCCTGTAGCCCATCCCAGCCTTGTGCAGGTCTACAATTTATCCCTGATGTCCTTACACAGCTCGCTGGTCTTGGCCATTGTGGAGAGGTTGGAGTCTGTTTGAATGAGTGTGTGAACAGGTAGCCTAGTGGTTAGAGTGTTGGACTAGTACCTGAAAGGTTGCATGTTCAAATCCCCGACTTCAAATCTCCCATTCTGCCCCAGCACAGGCAGTTAACCCACTGTTCCTAGGCCATCATTGAAAATAAGAATTTGTTCTTAACTGACTTGCCTAGTACCTCTGACTCCCCATCCCGCATGCGGGAGCGTAATCATCACCTGACACTAATAGCATAACGCAACGGACATAAATATTCATGAAAATCACAAATTAAATATATTGACACACTTTTGTTATTCACCCTGTCATCTCAGATTTTCAAAATATGCTTTACAGCCAAAGCTAGACAAGCATTTGTGTAAGTTTATCGATAGCCTAGCATAGCATTTTGTCCAGCTAGCAGCAGGTAACTTCGTCATGAAAATCAAAAAAGCAATCAAATTAAATTGTTTACCTTTGATGAGCTTCGGATGTTTTCACTCATGAGACTCCCAGTTAAATAGCAAATGTTCCTTTTTTTCCTAAAATATTATTTTTGTAGGCGAAATAGCTCCGTTTGTTCTTCATGTTTGGCTGAGAAATCGCCCAGAAATTGCAGTCACGAAAACGGCGAAAAATATTCCAAATTAGTTCCATAATATCGATAGAAACATGGCAAACGTTGTTTATAATCAATACTCAAGGTGTTTTTCAAATATCTATTCTATAATATATCCATCGGGAGAATTGGTTTTTCACTAGGACCGATTGGAGTAATGGCTACCTCTGTATTTTAAGCAAGAATCTCTCTTGGGGCATCAGGTGACCACTTGCGCAATGTAGCCGCCTACGGGTATTCTTCAACATAAATGCGTAAAACTACGTCACAATGCTGTAGACACCTTGGGGAATATGTAGAAAGCGTAATCTGGTTGATAGCCCATTCACAGCTCAATAGGGACTCATTGGAATGCAGCGCTTTCAAAATATGGGGCACTTCCGGATTGGATTTTTCTCAGGCCCCTGCAACATCAGTTCATCAGTTCTGTTATACTCACAGACAATATCTTTACAGTTTTGGAAACGTTAGAATGTTTTCTATCCTCAGCTGTCAATTATATGCATATTCTAGCATCTTGTCCTGACAAAATATCCCGTTTACTACGGGAACGTTTTTTTTTCCAAAAATGAAAATACTGCCCCCGAGTCACAACAGGTTTTAATTTTATTTTTATTTTTTTAAATACAAGTAATGAGTGGAGAACAGGAGGGCTTCTTAAAGAAAAACTAACAGGTCTGTGAGAGCCGGAATTCTTACTGGTTGGTAGGTAATTAAATAATTATGTCATGCAATAAAATGCAAATTAATTACTTAAAAATCATACAATGTGATTTTCTGGATTTTGGGATTTTTAGATTCCTTCTCTCACAGTTGAAGTTTACCTATGATAAAAATTACAAACCTCTCCATGCTTTGTAAGTAGGAAAACCTGCAAAATCAGCAATGTTTCAAATACTTGTTCTCCCCACTGTATAAGACATGGGCTTCTGGAGAGTCTGCTGGATGCCCCGTATCACAAGATATTATTTTCATCCCCAAAGAAAAGCATAAACTTGATATAAAAAAAAAATCCAACACACATTGGTGTCCAGAAATCCCATTAACTCTGTAGTTTAAATCCCATTAACTCTGTAGCTTAAATCCCATTAACTCTGTAGTTTGCATTTAAATATGAATCCCAGCCCTGGATTAAAATGCAAAGGCTTGGTGTTTATTGACTGGTGTTTGGTGTTCATTGATTGGTGTTTGGTGTTTATTGATTGATGTTTGGTGTTTATTGATTGGTGTTTGGTGCTTATTGATTGGTGTTTGGTATTTATTGATTGATTGATGTTTGGTGTTTGGTGTATGATGCTTGGTGTTTGGTGTTTATTGATTGATTGATGTTTGGTGTTTGGTGTATGATGCTTGGTGTTTGGTGTTTATTGATTGGTGTTTGGTGTATGATGCTTAGTGTTTGGTGTTTATTGATTGGTGTTTGGTGGCTCTGCCTTCAGAAGGGTCTCTGAGTTGGGCAGAGACTAGGCCTCAGAGTCAGATTTCTCCCTGTAATCCTACAGGGCCCAGAGTCAGATTACTCCCTGTACTCCTTCAGGTCTCAGAGTCAGATTTCTCCCTGTAATCCTACAGGGCCCAGAGTCAGATTACTCCCTGTAATCCTGCAGGGCCCAGAGTCAGATTACTCCCTGTAATCCTACAGGGCCCAGAGTCAGATTACTCCCTGTACTCCTGCAGGGCCCAGAGTCAGATTACTCCCTGTAATCCTACAGGGCCCAGAGTCAGATTACTCCCTGTAATCCTACAGGGCCCAGAGTCAGATTACTCCCTGTAATCCTACAGGGCCCAGAGTCAGATTACTCCCTGTAATCCTACAGGGCCCAGAGTCAGATTACTCCCTGTAATCCTACAGGGCCCAGAGTCAGATTATTCCCTGTAATCCTACAGGGCCCAGAGTCAGATTCCTCCCTGTAATCCTGCAGGGCCCAGAGTCAGATTACTCCCTGCATTCCTACAGGGCCCAGAGTCAGATTCCTCCCTGTAATCCTGCAGGGCCCAGAGTCAGATTACTCCCTGCATTCCTACAGGGTCCAGCGTCAGAGATGCTGAGATCTAATTAATTCGCTGTTTACCAGTGAGGTGAAATATAACCTTCAAAACCGCAAAGCTCCAACCCCCAACTCTCAGTTTGCATCCCAAATGGTAATATATCCTCAACACAAATCCCTACAGGATCTGGTCAAAGGGAAGTGCAGTTTAGGGACTTGGCTGCCATTTGGGGCGCAGCCTCAAACTCTGACAGGACTCATTTATCAAGTTTACCAGAGCAACTCAATGCATAGCAACTCCGGGTGTGAAACATCCAACAGTCTCATGAGCTCTATCAAAGGTCAACATCACTCTCTTTCTCTCTCTAATGCATTCCATGTTGACACGAGGAGACGGATACAGGACCTATTCCATGTTGACACGAGGAGACGGATACAGGACCTATTCCACGTTGACACGAGGAGACGGATACAGGACCTATTCCATGTTGACACGAGGAGACGGATACAGGACCTATTCCACGTTGACACGAGGAGACGGATACAGGACCTATTCCATGTTGACACGAGGAGACGGATACAGGACCTATTCCACGTTGACACGAGGAGACGGATACAGGACCTATTCCATGTTGACACGAGGAGACGGATACAGGACCTATTCCACGTTGACACGAGGAGACGGATACAGGACCTATTCCACGTTGACACGAGGAGATGGATACAGGACCTATTCCATGTTGACACGAGGAGACGGATACAGGACCTATTCCATGTTGACACGAGGAGACGGATACAGGACCTATTCCACGTTGACACGAGGAGACGGATACAGGAACTATTCCACGTTGACACGAGGAGACGGATACAGGACCTATTCCACGTTGACACGAGAAGACGGATAGAGGAACTATTTCATCTTTCTGAACCAACCACATAATTGAACTGTGAGATGTCAGCTCATTAGCAGGTAATCAAAGCCTTCACCAATCAAAAACTTTTATTGATCAATGTCGATGAAAACTGAAAGAGTAAGGCTTAATTAACCCCGACTGACCGATTGCCCTTTGCCCTTTAATGTATTGCCCTAAAATGTAACGTGTCGTTATATGAACACATGAACACCAATCAAGATATTCCCTCCTTCCTCTGAATTATTTTAATCCACTGATCAGTCCCAATTAATTTCTTACTCTAAACTTTCTGAGGAAAGTTTCTTCAACCTCTAGATAATGACACTATTTTGGACCAACGAATTCTTCTCCGTTCATTAGCTGGTGGAGTGTTAAAAAAGACTCTAACACCATCCCAAATAGCACCCTGTTCCCTATAAAGTGCACTACATGGCTCTGGTCAAAAGTAGTACACTATAAATGGAATAGGGTGCAATTTGTGATGCGGACAGTTTCTTTAATTGCCACGGTTTGATCGCTATGAGGGCAGGAATATGCAATTACAGGAGAGATAGATGGGGAAAAGGAAGAGAGGGATGGAAAGAGGAGGAGGAGGAGGAAGAGGAAAAGAGATAGAGACTTAAACGGCAGAGATGGTTCTCTAAAGAGAGAAAACAACGTAGAAATAAAGAGATAATGAAAGAGAAAAGTTAAAGAACTTGTGGAAGTCTTGGCTGTCTTAGCTGGCTCAGAATGAATCAGTAAGCAATGAAAAGCGGAGGGGACGATTTGAATAATTGCAGACAAGGTGAAAAATCTGCCGATGTGCTCTTGAGCAAGGCACTTATACCTGTGGAAATACACCTAGTATGTTTTGTATTTATTTAGGACTGCATCTCTAGGTATTTACAAGTACATTATTGCAAGTATATTCATTGAAAATGATCGAGGACACGATGTCAACACAAGACCAACAGAAGTGTCCCTATCATCAAAGAAAGCCATGAAAAATGAAAAGCACAGCGTTCTTTATTGCTTGAGAGAGAAGCCATTATGGAAGTGTCTCCTTCTAGTAACCTACAGAATGGAGGTTTTTTGAAACTCATATTCTAACTGTGCCTTTACAGCCCATGAAAAGACAACGGAACAGCACTTGATCTGCTGCAGCATTTGGAGGACTAACCCACCTCAGCAGTTAGCCCACAGAACCATTGATCTGCTGCAGCATTTAGAGGACTAAACGACCTCAGCAGTTAGCCCACAGAACCATTGATCTGCTGCAGCATTTAGAGGACTAAACCACCACAGCAGTTAGCCCACAGAACCATTGATCTGCTGCAGCATTTGGAGGACTAAACCACCTCAGCAGTTAGCCCACAGAACCATTAATCTGCTGCAGCATTTGGAGGACTAAACCACCTCAGCAGTTAGCCCACAGAACCATTGATCTGCTGCAGCATTTAGAGGACTAAACCACCTCAGCAGTTAGCCCACAGAACCATTGATCTGCTGCAGCATTTGGAGGACTAAACTAAACCACAGAACCATTGATCAGCAGTTAGCCCACAGAACCATTGGTCTGCTGCAGCATTTGGAGGTCTAAACCACCGCAGCAGTTAGCCCACAGAACCATTGGTCTGCTGCAGCATTTGGAGGTCTAAACCACCGCAGCAGTTAGCTCACAGAACCATTGGTCTGCTGCAGCATTTGGAGGTCTAAACCACCGCAGCAGTTAGCCCACAGAACCATTGTCACAGAAACATTTCACCCCTCATATGGCTGGCTAAGGAACCATCTCTCTCTCTCGTGCGTGCGTGCGTGTGTGTGTGTTTCACCCCTCAGGAAGGTGGGATGAGGAACTGTGAAATGCAGCTGCTGGGTTCAACAACTGATAACTCAAAACGGATCCTGTTAGAGGTGCTACCGCATTTTAAATTCACTTCCTTCTTCTGTGATTTAGGCTACTTTCCTTCGTTTGGAAAACCAGCTGCCTCCAACAAATAGAGAAGCTTTATTTATTCGTTTGAAATTCTGTATAAAACATCCAAACATAAAATACGTGTTATTTTATACTGTACACATAGTTTATCTGCTGTTAAGTCTGACAGTCTGAGATAGCATGGGAAATTGACAGTTATCTATGACCATAACAGTCAAGTCCTCTTAGACACAATAATGCCTTAATACCCAGATTGAAATCCCAGCCAATATAAATGTTTGACCCGAATGGCACCCTATTCCCTATATCGTGCATTACTTTGACCTGAGCCCTATGGATAGGGTGCCATTTGGAACATACTAAGACCTCTATCTCCCCAGCGACCTCTGGAATGACCCCTACACTGATAGAAGGTTACCACGGAGACCACAGAACGGAGAAGTGCTGATGATCCAACATTTCATAAATTGGTTGTCCTTCTCATTCTCTGAACCAACAACATTCTGTCACTACCGGCTGACCTCTCTCTCTCTCTCTCTCTCTCTCTCTCTCTCTCTCTCTCTCTCTCTCTCTCTGTGTCTCTCGCTCTTTTTCTCTCTCTCTCTCTCTCTGTCTCTCTCTCTCTCTCTCTCTCTCTGTCTCTCGCTCTTTTTCTCTCTCTCTCTCTCTCTCTCTCTCTCTCTCTCTCTGTCTCTCTCTCTCTCTTTGTGTGTCTCTCCATCTTTCTCTGCCTTTCTCTCTTCCTCTGTCTCTCTCAATTCAATTCGAGGGGCTTTATTGGCATGGGAAACGTGTTAACATTGCCAAAGCAAGTGAGGTAGATAATATACAAAAGTGAGCAAAAAAACAATAAAAATTAACAGTAAACATTACACATACAAAAGTTTCAACACAATAAAGACATTACAAATGTCATATTATACACTGTATATTTACAGTGTTGTAACAATGTACAAATGGTTAAAGTACACAAGGGAAAATAAATAAGCATAAATATGGGTTGTATTTACAATGGTGTTTGTTCTTCACTGGTTGCCCTTTTCTTGTGGCAACAGGTCACTGTCTCTCTCTCCCTCTGTCTCTCTCTCTCTTCCTCTCCCTCTGTCTCTCTCTCTCCCTCTCCCTCTGTCTCTCTATCTCTCTCTACCTCTGTCTCTCCATCTTCCTCTGTCTCTCCATCTTCCTCTGTCTCTCCATCTTCCTCTGTCTCTCCATCTTCCTCTGTCTCTCCATCTTCCTCTGTCTCTCCATCTTCCTCTGTCTCTCCATCTTCCTCTGTCTCTCTAAACTGACATCATTCTGTCACAAACGGCAGACCTCTCTCTCTCTCTCAATTCAATGTTCAATTTAATTCAATTCAAGGGGCTTTATTGGCATGGGAAACATATGTTCAAAAGCAAAATAGATTAATAAACAAAAGTGAAATAAACAAGAAAAGATGTACAGTAAACATTACACTCCAAAAAGTTCCAGAAGAATAAAGACATTTTAAATGTCATATTATGTCTATATTCCGTGTTTTAATGATGTGCAAATAGTTCAAGTACAAAAGGAAAAACAAATAAACATTAATATGGGTTGTATTAACAGTGGTGTTTGTTCTTCACTGGTTGCCCTTTTCTTTTGGCAACAGGTCACATATCTTGCTGCTGTGATTGCACAGTGTGGTTTTTCACTCAATAGATATGGGAGTTTATTTGGTGATATTTCCCCCAATAGAAACAGCCTTTCTCAATACCAAGGCTATGCTCACTGAGTCTGTACATAGTCAAAGTTCTCTTTACGTTTGGGTCAGTCACAGTGGTCAGGTACTGTATTCTGCCGCTGTGTCCTCTCTGTTTAGGGCCAAATAGCATTCTTGTTTGATGTGTTTTTTTGTTCATTCTTTCCAATGTGTTAAGTAATTATCTTTTGTTTTCTCATGATTTGGTTGGGTCTAATTGTGTTGCTGTCCTGGGGCATAGCCCCTGGACCAGCTTGCTTAGGGGACTCTTCTCCAGGTTCATCTCTCTGTAGGTGATCACTTTGTTATTTAAGGTTTAGGAATCGCTTCCTTTTAGGTGGTTGTAGAATTGAATGGCTATTTTCTGGATTTTTATCATTAGCAGGTATTGGCCTAATTCTGCTCTGCATGCATTATTTGGTATTTTACATTGCACACTGGGGATATTTTTTGCAGAATTATGCATGCATCGTCTCAATTTGGTGTTTGTCTGTGAATTCTTCGTTGGTGAGCGAACCCCAGACCTCACAACCATAAAGGGCAATGGGTTCTATAACTGATTTATGTATTTTTTGCCAGATCGTAATTAGTATGTTGAATTTTATGGTTCTTTTGATGGCATAGAATGCCCTTCTTGCCTTGTCTCTCAGATCGTTCACAGCTTTGTGGAAGTGACTTGTGGCGCTGATATTTAGGCCAAGGTATAGTGTTTTGTCTGCTCTAGGGCAGCGGTGTCTAGATTGAATTTGTATTTGTGGTCCTGGCGTCTGGATCTTTTTTTTGAAACACCATTATTTGTGTCTTACTGAGATTTACTGTCAGGGCCCTGGCAGAATCTGTGCAGAAGATCTTGGTGCTGCTGTAGGCCCTCCTTGAATTGCGACAGAAGTACCAGATCATCAGCAAACAGTAGACATTATCTTCAGATTCTAGTAGGGTGAGGCCAGGTACTGCAGACTTTCTAGTGCCCAATTTGTTGATATATATATGTATAAGAGGGTGGTGCTTTTTGCCAATTTTCACCCCACACTTGTTTCTGTACATGGATTTTATAATGTTGTATGTTTTTCACCCAACCCCAATTTCCATCAATTTGTAGAGCAGACCCGCATGCCAAATTCAGTCAACGTTTTTTTTTAAATCAACAAAGCATGAGAAGGCTTTGCTTTTGTTTTGTTTTGGTTTGTTTGTTTGTCAACGAAGGTGTGCATAATTAGGGTGTGCAAGGGTGAATATGTGGTCTGTTGTTCGGTAATTTGATAAAAAGCCAACTTGACATTTGCTCAGTACATTGTTTTCACTGAGGAAATGTACGAGACTGCTGTTAATGATAATGCAGAGGATTTCCCCAAAGTTACTGTTGACGCATATTACACTGTAGTTATTTGTCTCCACTTTTGTGGTTTGGGGTGATAAGTACTTGGTTCCAAATATTGGAGAAGATGTCATAGGTAAGGATGATGCTAGAGAGTTTAAGTATACTATAGCGAATTGGAATTTGTGGTCTGTATATTTTACAATTTCATTGAGGATACAATCAACACCACAGGCCTTTTTTGGGTTTTGTTTTGTATTGTCACCAACCTTCTAGCCATCGCTGATCCACTTTTCATTGGTTTTGTCTTGTCTTCCATCACACCTGGTTCCAATCCCATCAATTACATGTTGTGTATTTAACCCTCTCATGTCCTTGTCGGTAATTGTTCCTTGTAGTGCATATGCACGGTTTGCTGGTATTTACCGGGTTTTGTTTGACCCATTTATTGTATTGTTCTGTTGACGGTGGTTTATGGATATTAAACGACGCCGTTGTAAATCAGTTTCCGCTCTCCTGCCTCCTGACTTCTCTGCAGCCAGCACGCACCTCACTACAATTACCAGATAATTTTAAACCTTTTTTGTAATAACGTAGTATATGGGATTGATTTGAAGAAATTTGGCTTAATTCCTTTGATTAATATTATAGTGTTTCTATTCAGAGAAAAATGGGGGGAAAAAACTCAGGGTTTCCGTTAGGATGGAATGCAAACTATGGCGCTGTACAACATGACGGTCAGGAGTAGGCTGCAAGATTGGAGGATTCTAAATGGTTTGCCTTCATTAGACATCTTTGTTCCAAAATTTCTTTAAATCAGGGATATTTATTCCCATAGTAATTCATTATGAATCCATAACTAAATCAAGATCTGTAGTTTGAAAGAGTATTTTTTTTAATCATAATTTTATTAACAAAATTTGTTTATTAGGCTACTGTGCAGTCTACAATACATACTGTAGTAAACATTGCCTAATTCCTTACATAAGGGAGAGCAGGCCATGTCTGTACTACAGAATGCAGGGCACGCGGGAGATCTGTGTTATTTCATAGTTGTGATGTCTTGTGTTATTTCATAGTTGTGATGTCTTCACTATTATTCTACAATGTAGAAAATAGTAAAAATAAAGAAAAGTCCTAGAATGAGCAGGTGTGTCCAAACTTTTGACTAGTACTTGCTAAATTAATTTAATTAATATTATGGTGTGTCTATTACATGAAAAATGAAAAAACCTCTGGCTTTCCGTTAGGATGGAACAGAAAATATGGAGCTGTACAACATGACACTCATAAATTCAGAGCTTTGTCAGATTGTACATTTCGCTCTCGAAGCGCACACTGGATGTTCTTGGCCGAGGAGTAGGGTTGATTTGACCGTTCTGGCCTTACAACGGCAGTCAAGCACCTAAGCTAACATTGCTCGCTACTTCCAGACACAAATGAGACCACTCTGACCATTTTACTCGCCCTAGCAGAGCTTGTTAGGTAGTTTGTTGTGTTAAGCGGAGAGTTGGTGACTATAACTGTGCTGCTTGAAACAATTTAATTACGCTTTTTTTGCCATCGTTTACTGACACCGGCGTTGAGCGCTCGTAAATGAATTATTCTGCTCTCTGGTACTCAGATGAGAGTGCTCTGAAATCGGAGTATATAGCCAGAGCGAATTTACGAACACACCCTAATGTCCATTGAGAACGCCCACCAACTTTACCATTTAGCCAAGCTAAGAATGACTGGAATAATCAAGTCAATAAATGTTGGGTAGTTAGATAGCCTATAGTTAATATACTTGCAAGTTTGTTGTATAACTACTAACGTTAGGTAGCTAGCTAACATACCGGTACATACTGCTGTAATGATATGCTATGTGGTTCGTAAGGACATAGTAGCTAACAAATTGTCTGCCAACATAACGTGTAAGGTAACTTAATTGAAAAGTCAATACTTTATTACATTGAGTAGCAAGCTTCCCCTTGGTTGTGAGAGCAAATCAGGTCTGTGATAGGAGGGGAGTTGTTCACACCTAGTTCAGCTATTAGACTATTCTTTCGTAAAGGTTGAATAGTCTATTGTTCAGCTATTAGCCCCCCTCCCCAACTTGCAACAAATTGTTGTTGTTCCAATCTCATTCCTTTCCCTCTTCCAAGCATCATCGCCTGAGTGTCTCCCTTGTGGGCGTGCTGGCAGGATATGGCAGCATTATCGATTGTGCGTCAAGAATTCTGAATACGGTAGCACGTTTGTATGAAGGTGTGGTTATTCACAGGCAAATTGTTAAACACTATGGAGGTACGTTTGTGTATTTTTGTCGAGAGCAAAAGTTGTTTTATTTTCAATCAAAAATAATTGTTCTGAACTCAACTTTTTTTCCCGACACGAAAGAAGTCATTGCGGACACCTACGAAGAAGGACTGTGTGATGATGGCATCTCAGGTAAGCAGCACTGGGCGTTCTTCCGTCAAACTTTTACATGGCTAACGTTAACTAACTCACTTTTGTACATCATGCTGGTCCCTTACCATTGACCTTATTTTAGCGCCCAAAATACGTACTACTCCAGATCAACTGTAATATCAATACTGTTCTAAAGCACAATTCCTCCCCTTTTCCAACAAAATCAATGACGAGCCCTTCTTGAATCATGCAGAGATGGGCATCATGAAGGCAATGAGCTCCATCAGGTTTAAAAACAAATGGCAGGTGGGGAAGCGAAACCTATTGCGTGATAGTGAAAAGTGGTACCTTTAGGCATTTGGAATCCCAAGGATGAACAAGACTTGTGGAGATCTTGGCTGATTTCTTTTGATTTTCTCATGATGTCAAGCAGAGGCACTGAGTTTGAAGGTTGGCCTTGAAATACATCCACCTCCAATTGACTCAAATGACATCAACTAGCCAATCAGAAGCTTCTAAAGCCATGACATCATTTTCTGGAGTTTTCCAAACTGTTTAAAGCCACAGTCAACTTAGTGTATGTAAACTTCTGACCCACTGGAATTGTGATACAGTGAATTATAAGTGAAGTAATCTGTCTGTAAACAAATGTTGGAAAAACTACTTGTGTCATGCGCAAAGTAAAAAGCAAAGTAAAAAGCTGATTTGTTGGGGGTCCAGATTTTGCAGCTCTTTCGGAACATCAGCTATCTGCATTTGGGTGAAGGAGAAATGGGGGAGGCTTGGGCAAGTTGCTGTGGGGGGTGCAGAGCTGTTGATCGGGGAAGGGGTAGCCAGGTGGAAAGCATGGCCAGCCATATAAAAATGCCTATTGAAACTCTCGATTATCGTAGATTTATCGGTGGTGACAATATTTCCTAGCCTCAGTGCAGTAGGCAGCTGGGAGGAGTTGCTCTTATTCTCCATGGACTTTACAGTGTCCCAGAACTTTTTGGAGATTGTGCTACAGAGATTGTGCTACAGGATGCAAATTTGTGTTTGAAAAAGCTGGCCTTTGCTTTCCTAACTGCCTGTGTATACTGGTTCGTAACTTCCCTGAAAAGTTGGGGCTATTCGATGCTAATGCAGGATGCTACAGGATGTTTTTGTGCTGGTCAAGGGCAGTCAAGTCTGGAGTGAACCAAGGGTTAAATCTGTTCTTAGTTCTAAATCTTTTGAATGGGGCTTGCTTATTTAAGATGGTAAGGAAATAACCTTTAAAGAATAACCAGAAATCTTCTACTGACGGGGGATACCAGGGCCAGGTTTATTAGAAAGGCCTGCTTGCTGAGGTGTTTCAGGGAGCATTTGACAGTGATGAGGGGTGGTCATTTGACCGTGGAGCCATTACGGATGTAGGCAATGAGGCAGCGAATGCTGAGATAATGGTTGAAGACAGCAGAGGTGTATTTGGAGGGATGGTTGGTTAGAATGATATCTATGAGGGTGCCAGTGTTTACGGGGTGAGGGGGGTCTATAACAAGCGGCAACACTGAGAGACTTATTTCTGGAAAGATGGATATTTAAAAGTAGAAACTGTTTGGGCACAGACCTGGATAGCATGACATAACTCTGCAGTAGATTTCAACTCCCTTTGACAGTTCTATCTTGGTGGAAAATGTTGTAATTGGGGATGGACATTTCAGGTTTTTTGATGGCCTTCCTAAGCCAGGATTCAGACATGGCAAGGACATCAGGGTTGGCAGAGTGTGCTAAAGCAGTGAATAAACAATCTTAGGGAGTAGGCTTCTGATGTTAATAACATGCATGAAACCAAGGCTTTTATGGTTACAGAAGTCAACAAATGATAGTGCCTGGGGAATAGGAATGGAACTGGGGGCTACAGGACCTGGGTTAACCTCTACATCACCAGAGGAGAAGTAGGATAAGGGTACGGCTGAAGGCTATAAGAACTGGTTGTCTAGTGCGTTGGGGACGGAGAACAAAAGGAGCATATTTCTGGGCGTGGTAGAATAGATTCAAGGCATAGTGTACAGAAAATGGTATGGTAGGATGCGAGTACAGTGGAGGTACACCTAGGCGTTGAGTGACGATGAGAGAGGATTTGTCTGGAGACACCAGTTAAGCCAGGTGAGGTCTTTGCATGTGTGGGGTGGAACAAAATAGCTACCTAAGGAATTATGAGCGGGATTGAGGACTCTACAGTTAAAAGAACAATAAGAAATAGCCAAGACAGCAATAGATAAGGCATATTGACATTAGAGAGAGGCATAAAGCAATCACAGGTGTTGATCAGGAGAGCTAAGACAACAACAGGTAAATGGCGATGAAATGGCAGAGAGCGTTACAGTTAGGTTAGAAAGGACCTGAGTTCGAGGCTGGGGTACCGTGTTATTGAAACAGTCCAGGGGGCATCAGCTGTGTATGTGAGTGATCATAGGGTCAAAAGTGCAGCAATAGGTGAGTCGGGGTGCTGACCACGACTCCATTTTGTTGATCCCTGCCTATAGACAGAAACTAAAACAAGAATCTCCCCCGCTGAGGTCTGTTCAACGCTGGTCCGACCAATCTGATTCCACACTCCAAGACTGCTTCCATCACGTGGACTGGGATATGTTTCGTATTGCGTCAGACAACAACATGAGCGAGTTCATTAGAACGTGCGTTGAAGATGTCGTTCCCATAGCAACGATTAAAACATTCCCAAACCAGAAACCGTGGATTGATGGCAGCATGAAACTGAAAGCCCGAACCACTGCTTTTAATCAGGGCAAGGTGACTGGGAAACATGACCGAATACAAACAGTGCAGCTATTCCCTCCGCAAGGCAATCAAACAAGCTAAGCATCAGTATAGAGACAAAGTAGAATCTCAATTCAACAGCTCAGACACAAGAGGTATGTGGCAGGGTCTACAGTCAATCATGGATTACAAAAAGAAAACCAGCCCTGTCACGGACCAGGATGTCTTGCTCCCAGGCAGACTAAATAACTTTTTTGGCCTGCTTTGAGGACAATACAGTGCCACTGATACGGCCCGCAACTAAAACATGCGGACTCTCCTTCACTGCAGCCGACGTGAGGAAAACATTTAAACGTGTCAACCCTCGCAAGGCTGCAGGCCCAGACGGCATCCCCAGCCGCGCCCTCAGAGCATACGCAGACCAGCTGGCTGGTGTGTTTATGGACATATTCAATCAATCCCTATCCCAGTCTGTTGTTCCCACATGCTTCAAGAGGGCCACCATTGTTCCTGTTCCCAAGAAAGCTAAGGTATCTGAGCTAAACGACTACCGCCCCGTAGCACTCACTTCCGTCATCATGAAGTGCTTTGAGAGACTAGTCAAGGACCATATCACCTCCACCCTACCTGACACCCTAGACCCACTCCAAATTTGCTTACCGCCCAAATAGGTCCACAGACGATGCAATCTCAACCAGACTGTACACTGCCCTAACCCATCTGGACAAGAGGAATACCTATGTGAGAATGCTGTTCATCGACTACAGCTCGGCATTTAACACCATAGTGCCCTCCAAGCTCGTCATCAAGCTCGAGACCCTGGGTCTCGACCCCGCCCTGTGCAACTGGGTTCTGGACGGGCCGCCCCCAGGTGGTGAGGGTAGGCAACAACATTTCCACCCCGCTGATCCTCAACACTGGGGCCCCACAAGGGTGCGTTCTGAGCCCTCTCCTGTACTCCCTGTTCACCCATGACTGCTTGGCCACGCACGCCTCCAACTCAATCATCAAGTTTGCGGACGACACAACAGTGGTAGGCTTGATTACCAACAACGACGAGACGGCCTACAGGGAGGAGGTGAGGGCCCTCGGAGTGTGGTGTCAGGAAAATAACCTCACACTCAACGTCAACAAAACAAAGGAGATGATTGTGGACTTCAGGAAACAGCAGAGGGAACACCCCCCTATCCACATCGATGGAACAGTAGTGGAGAGGGTAGTAAGTTTTAAGTTCCTCTGCGTACACATCACAGACAAACTGAATTGGTCCACCCACACAGACCGCATCGTGAAGAACGTGCAGCAGTGCCTCTTCAACATCAGGAGGCTGAAGAAATTCGGCTTGTCACCAAAAGCACTCACAAACTTCTACAGATGCACAATCGAGAGCATCCTGTCGGGCTGTATCACCGCCTGGTACGGCAACTGCTCCGCCCACAACCGTAAGGCTCTCCAGAGGGTTGTGAGGTCTGCACAACGCATCACCGGGGGCAAACTACCTGCCCTCCAGGACACCTACACCACCCGATGTCACAGGAAGGCCATAAAGATCATCAAGGACAACAACCACCTGAGCCACTGCCTGTTCACCCCGCTATCATCCAGAAGGCGAGGTCAGTACAGGTGCATCAAAGCTGGGACCGAGAGACTGAAAAACAGCTTCTATCTCAAGGCCATCAGACTGTTAAACAGACACCACTAACATTGAGTGGCTGCTGCCAACACACTCACTCAACTCCAGCCACTTTAATAATGGGAATTAATGGGAAATGATGTAAAATATATCACTAGCCACTTTAAACAATGCTACCTAATACAATGTTTACATACCCTACATTATTCATCTCATATGTATATGTATATACTGTACTCTATATCATCTACTGCATCTTTATGTAATACATGTATCACTAGCCACTTTAACTATGCCACTTTGTTTACATACTCATCTCATATGTATATACTGCACTCAATACCATCTACTGTATCTTGCCTATGCTGCTCCGTACCATCACTCATTCATATATCTTTATGTACATATTCTTTATCTCCTTACACTGTGTATAAGACAGTAGTTTTGGAATTGTTAGCTAGATTACTTGTTGGTTATTACTGCATTGTCGGAACTAGAAGCACAAGCATTTCGCTACACTCGCATTAACATCTGCTAACCATGTGTATGTGACAAATAAAATTTGATATGATTACTACCCTATGACTACTACCCTAGCCTAGCAGGGGACAGCAATCCGAAAAGCTAGCAGACCATGGTTAGTAGATGGTTCTTTTGCGACATCGTAACAGAATAGCCTGTTGAGACCACATCGGGCGATCATATCGGCAGTCCAGTAGTGACGAATCGGCGGGGCTCCGTGTCGACAATAAAGTGTCCAGGCCATTACAGGGGAGATATTGTAGCCCTAGAATTAGCTGGTATATGGGCCTAGCTCGAGGCTAGCTCAAGGCTAGCTGGTGCTTGCTTCGGGACAGAGGACAGTAGTTAACAGTAGCCACTCGTTTGCAGCTAGCTAGCTGTGATGATCCGGTGTAATGATCCAGAGCGGCAGGAATCCGGTGATGTGGTAGAGAGAAGCAGTCTTATATGCTCTGGGTTGATATCGCGCTGTGCAGACTGGCAGGTGTTCTCCGAGCTAAGGCTGGCAGGTGACCAAGAATAAGGCGAGGACCGCTAGTTGTGGCTAACAAAGACTAGTAGCTAGTTAGCTGACTAGCTCCTGATGGAAGTACCATTTGTAAGGAATAAAAATAGCAGATCCGTACCACATTGGGTGAGGCGGGTTGCAGGAAAGTATATTTAGTTCGTAGATCGAAAGTGAGATTAAGATATATACGAAAAAGACAGGCTATTTACACAGGATAAGACAAAGACAAACACACACGTCCTACTACTACGTCGTCTTGGAAGCTATGCTACAATACCAGTCTGGTGTTAAAACCTCTAGTAACTCCCCATCCCCATCCCGGGTGCGGGAGCGTAATCATCACCTTACACGAATTAGCATAACGCAACGGACATAAATATTCCTAGAAAATATTCCTATTCATGAAAATCACAAGTGAAATATATTGAGACACAGCTTAGCCTTTTGTTAATCACCCTGTCATCTCAGATTTTCAAAATATGCTTTACAGCCAAAGCTAGACAAGCATTTGTATAAGTTTATCGATAGCCTAGCATAGCATTTTGTCCAGCTAGCAGCAGGTAACTTGGTCACGGAAATCAGAAAAGCAATCAAATTAAATTGTTTACCTTTGATGAGCTTCAGATGTTTTCACTCACGAGACTCCCAGTTAGATAGCCAATGTTCCTTTTTTCCCAAAATATTATTTTTGTAGGCGAAATAGCTCCGTTTGTTCTTCACGTTTGGCTGAGAAATCGCCCGTCACGACAACTCCGAAAAATATTCCAAATTAGCTCCATAATATCGACAGAAACATGGCAAACGTTATTTATAATCAACCCTCAAGGTGTTTTTTAAATATCTATTCGATAATATATCCACCGGGACAATTGGTTTTTCAGTAGGACCATTTGGAATTATGGCTACCTCTGTATTTTATGCGAGAATCACTCTGGGAGCCATCAGGTGACCACCTGCGCAATGTAGCCGCTTACGGGGATTCTTCAACATAAATGCGTAAAACTACGTCACAATGCTGTAGATACCTTGGAAAATACGGAGATAAAAGTCATCTGGTTGATAGCCCATTCACGCATTAAAAGATGAGTCACTTCCGGATTGGATTTTTCTCAGGCTTTCGCCTGCAATATCAGTTCTGTTATACTCACAGACAATATTTTTACAGTTTTGGAAACGTTAGAGTGTTTTCTATCCTAAGCTGTCAATTATATGCATATTCTAGCACCTTGTCCTGACAAAATATCCCGTTTATTACGGGAACGTATTTTTCCAAAAATGAAAATACTGCCTCCTAGTCACAAAGGTTTTAAGCTTTCTGGGCTGTATTGATGTATCCTGAAAATCTGCTGCTTTACAGGTCCTATCTCAGTTATTGTTTTCATATCTACAAACAATAAGCTATTTTCTTTACTTTCAGAGAGCGAGCTTATCATTGGGTCGAAAATGTAGATATAGCCAGATGTTCACTGTCTGAGGAACAGGCCGTGGAAGCTTGTAGCTCAGTAGCTCTGGTTGTGGACACTGGCAAAAGTGTCCACAACCAGAGCTACTGTCATGACTCCCACTGAAGGTGGCTCCTTTTCCTGTTCAGGTGGGGCGCTCGGCAGTCGTCGTCACCGGTCTACTAGCTCCCACTGAAGGTGGCTCCTTTTCCTGTTCAGGTGGGGGCGCTCGGCAGTCGTCGTCACCGGTCTACTAGCTCCCACTGAAGGTGGCTCCTCTTCCTGTTCGGGTGGGGCTCGGCAGTCTCGGTCTACTAGCTCGAAGGTGGCTCCTCTTCCTGTTCGGGTGGGGCGCTCGGCAGTCGGTCTACTAGCTCCCACTGAAGGTGGCTCCTCTTCCTGTTCAGGTGGGGCGCTCGGCAGTCGTCGTCACCGGTCTACTAGCTCCCACTGAAGGTGGCTCCTCTTCCTGTTCAGGTGGGGCGCTCGGCAGTCGTCGTCACCGGTCTACTAGCTCCCACTGAAGGTGGCTCCTCTTCCTGTTCAGGTGGGGCGCTCGGCAGTCGTCGTCACCGGTCTACTAGCTCCCACTGAAGGTGGCTCTTCCTGTTCAGGTTCCTGTTCAGGTGGGGGTGGGGGCGCTCGGCAGTCGTCGTCACCGGTCTACTAGCTCCCACTGAAGGTGGCTCCTCTTCCTGTTCGGGTGGGGCGCTCGGCAGTCGTCGTCACCGGTCTACTAGCTCCCACTGAAGGTGGCTCCTCTTCCTGTTCGGTGGGGCGCTCGGCAGTCGTCGTCACCGGTCTACTAGCTGCCACTGATCCCCTTTTCCTTTTCTGTTGGTTTTGTCTCATTGGTTACACCTGTTTCTTGTTTAGGTTTTGGTTAGGGATTTTTAAGCCGGTTATGCCCGCCTGCTTTTGTGCTGGCTTGTTCCTCTGTTCGTTTTGGTGGTTGTGCTATTTTCTTGTTTTCTCTGGGCTGTTTGGGTCCTGTTTTTGGGCCGGTCATTTGTATGCGCCTGGTGTTTTGGCGTGACAGTTTTCTGTCCTTAACCCTCTGCGCCTGACTCCGCACCCACTACTCCTAGAAGTGCGTAATATAATTAAACTGTTCTGTGTTCTTTTTCTCTCTTCATCTCTGCGTGTCTTGTTGTACATGGAACCTGTCTCACATGCATTCATTTTAAAAAAAAATTTTTTTTTTTTTAAATCAGCTGCTAATTTTCAGAATTACACCACATAAAAGACAGCCATTTTCACTGGACTATCTGTTGCTGCTAAGTCATGATTTCCCTGGGGGTTAGCCATAACCAAGTGGTGAGACACATAGCCCTCTATATTTAAATGTTTCAGGTACACTCCGAGAGGTGTCTGCATATCAGGTACACTCCAAGAGGTGTCTGTATATTCTATTGACATTATCTTCTATTGCTTGTCCTCATGTGTCTGTTTTTCTGCATAAAGTACTCTGTAGCAACTTAGTGTGGACACCAGGTGAGACCACACACACACAATAACAGTTTCTCTTCTACACTTCATCATTCTCCCCCTTCTCCCTAAAATCCTCTAGGTTATATCTAGGTTATATCAGCTGTGTTGGTGAACCCCTCCCACATCTGAACTGGCTGACACAGAGGGCACAGCATGATCATAGGTGAGAGGTCACTTGGTCAGGTCAACAGGAAGTATTGTTAAAGAGATGCTTTACATTGAAATACAGACAGAGGGTTAATGATCCAAGGTAAGTTTTGCATTTTCACCTCCTGATGATTATGATGACTGTTTAGATGTGAGAGAGGAACCAGTCCCGTCATCGCCACCTCACCCTCTCTTAAGATAACCTTCAGGCCAACTGGGGGCCCCAAGGCTGGTTAGGAGACATGGCAATTGTGATGAACTGAGAGAATATTAGGGAAGCACTGTAATTCATGAATTAAATGCTGTCTGCCGCTGTTCTTACCTCTTTCCCTTTCTGTCTTCTACACCACCTCGTCTTTCTTCCTCGTTTTATAATGCACACCGCATGTGCACTGAAGTACAGATCATCATCATAATTATAATGCATGTATTATGTATTTATAACACCTGGATAATGAACTTCTTTGAATAAAGCGTTTCACATTCTCTACTAGTTGAAATGAAGTATCTCATTGAAATACTATCCTGTGTCCTCAGATTAATGCAGATGAAGGGAGTTAGATATGCATAGTTTCTTTTCTTCTGTATATATGAATTACAAATCAGCCTTGACTTAAAACATGTTTCTAGTCTATTGCATAGTTACAATGTGTAATCATTGATGTCCCAGGAGCAGGAGTGGTAACACTGTTGAAGTGTATAATTTTAGTACATACATGCAGACACAGCATCATTCAAAGAATGGAGTTTGATATGACTGAAAAAGAACGTCTCAGAGATTCACACCTGAACCACACCTTTATTTGTCAAGGAAGAGTTACATGATCAGTGAATATATTCAATGTACAGGCTACAATGTGGGGATCTCCTGCGTGGTAATAACTACAGTACATGATCAATGAATATATTCAATGTACAGGCTACAATGTGGGAATCTCATGCGTGGTAATAACTACAGTACATGTGTCTATAGGACTTGCATCCTTGGCACAATAAAGTTATTATATTCTAATCAATCCAGAGGCTTCATTAATGCCATTCAGATTTGAAGTTGATACAACAACTATGATAGCTGAGGTTCATAGATTGGTATGAATATTAGTTCAGAACCTAACGTTTTAGGGTCCATACACAGATCGGCTACATACTGTAGCTAGCTACACATCCATAGGCGTACAGTTATTTTTATCCTCCGCTACACAATAAGCAAGTAAATAGTTAGCTAGCTTTGTTACTTCAGCTGCGTTGCAAGGCAAGCTTACACAATTGTACATTATATGTGAAGTAAATGCTATAGCTAGCTAGATTCTTTACATCCACTGTTTCACAAGACGACAGCCTGGTTTACTGGTATTCTCAGGAGTCCCTAAAACATTAAACAACACAAATTATAAATTAATTATCCTGTCATAACACTAGCTAGCTAGCTGGCTAGCGTTAGCTAGTTAGCTAACTTGCTAAATAGTGATTTTTGTAAATTATCTTTATGACAAAAAAATATTCACAAACGTTTGCCTCTGTATTAACTAACAATTGTACATTTTTAACGTGACTCGTTATGACGTTATAACTTCTTACATTTGTTTCCACTGTAATGTTTTGTCAGCCATCTTCACCCAGGGAAGGGTGGCTCATGCCAAATTCATAATTGGAACCTCTCAATATGATTAGTAATATAAAAACCTTGGAACCCAAATGCATAATGAGTGCTCTAACTCCCCCTTGTGGTGGCCTGAAGCAATGAAGCCGTGGTGTTGGGTACCTCTAAGTCCCGCGTTGCTTTTAAAGAAGGAACCACTGTAGGTCAAAGGAAGTTGTCTAAAAGGGATTGAATTAATTGTTTTTTGGTAGATTTCCGCACTACTTTCCTTCCATCTATAGCATTTTTTATATATTATTCATGACTGATTATTGCTCTGTTCAAGTTGACTTTGATTTTGCTGTGATCTGATAGGGGTGTCAGTGGACTGACTATGAACGCTGTGAGTTAAGGTCAGTAATAAAGTAGTCTACAGTATTACTGCCAAAAGATGAGCTATAGGTGTACCTACCATAGGAGTCCCCTCAAAGCCTACCATTAACTATGTACAGACCCAGGATGTAACAGAGCTATATGTGTACCTACCATAGGAGTCCCCTCGAAGCCTACCATTAACTATGTACAGACCCAGGATGTAACAGAGCTATATGTGTACCTACCATAGGAGTCCCCTCGAAGCCTACCATTAACTATGTACAGACCCAGGATGTAACAGAGCTATATGTGTACCTACCATAGGAGTCCCCTCGAAGCCTACCATTAACTATGTACAGACCCAGGATGTAACAGAGCTATATGTGTACCTACCATAGGAGTCCCCTCAAAGCCTACCATTAACTATGTACAGACCCAGGTGTAACAGAGCTATATGTGTACCTACCATAGGAGTCCCCTCGAAGCCTACCATTAACTATGTACAGACCCAGGATGTAACAGAGCTATATGTGTACCTACCATAGGAGTCCCCTCGAAGCCTACCATTAACTATGTACAGACCCAGCTTGTAACAGAGCTGCAGAAGTTGTGAACCGTTTTTGTTGGTTATGTTGTTGTAGTTGTGCCTCGGGGGGCACTTGGGGGAGGGAATGCTGTCACCTCCAGTAAGTAGATGTTTGTCCCCTTGTGTGCTGAGGGTGTCAGGTTATTGTCCAGTTCTGGCATTTAGGTAGCCACAGACTAGTACATGTCCCTAAGCCTGGAAATGATTGAATTCCCCTTCCAGCATAGAGAAGCTGTCTTCATTAAAGTATGGGGTTTCTAGTGGGGAGATATAGGTAGCACACAGGAGGACATTTGTCTCTGTTAAGATAATTTCCTTTTGAATTTCTAGCCAATTTTAAAATGTTTCTGTATTGATTAATTTAATAGAGTGAGTTACGTCTGTTCTATACCAAATTACCCCCTGAGTCAATTCCCTGTTTCACACCTGGTGGATGGGACAACCAGCTCTCTGTAACCTAAAGGGCAACCAGTGGGTCCATCTCCACTATACCATGTTTCTTGTAGAATGACAAGGTCTATAGTTCTGATTTCTTTGATGAAGTCTGCATTCCTGCTCTTTAGGCCAAAGGCAGAATGACCTCAGACCTAGAATATTCCAGGATAAGAAAGTGAAGTCTTTGTTTTCCATAGAGTGTCCAATGTTGTTAGTTGTGTGGTTTGGCCTCAGACCAGTATGTGTGAACTGAGCCTGCTGAGCATCTGGTGCATGCCATTGACTTGGGCTAGTGTAAGAGTGGGGTTTGGGCCTGTTTGCTTGCTCAAGGCATGGGCGTATGTGTTGAGGTCCTCTTTGTGGGAGTGGCGGGCATGGGGTGGGCAGGAGGGGCATAGGTCTAATCTGAGGAGGCCTAAATGGGGTGTGGGCATGGTTGACTTGGGGGGGGCTGACGGTGCTGTGATCTGGATGTAGCTCCTCTAGGTGTAATTCTTCGAGAGTGTCTCGGTGGTGTCTGTTGATCTGTTGCTCCTGTGTTTTTTTTGTTTTTTTAACCTTTATTTAACTAGGCAAGTCAGTTAAGAACAAATTCTTATTTTCAATGATGGCCTAGGAACAGTGGGTTCACTGCCTGTTCAAGGGCAGAATGACAGATTTGTACCTTGTCAGCTCGGGGATTCGAACTTGCAACCTTTCAGTTACTAGTCCAAAGCTCTAACCACTAGGCTGCCCTGCCGTGTGAGGTGTTAGGGCTGGGGTTGAGGGTGATGTCCTTTAGGGCCCCGGGGGGAAGGTGGACACTGTGCTTGTATAAATGGACCTGGTCGGAAAGGCTGTTCAAGTGTGAAGTGGTGGGCCAGGTAGACATTTGGTTTGCGTTCTCCCATTGTATGGTAGCAGATAACCACTTCTGTGTTGGGGAAAGTAGAATACATTTTTTCAATCACTCCTGAGTGCTGTGGCCACCCTTTCCTGCTGTGTTCTCAGGTTGTTTGTGCCTGTGTGTATTATTATGTGGCTGGTTGACCCAAGTTGGTCCTCAGACAGAAGATCTAGGGCACGCTGGATGTTTGGACACCAGAGTTTAGCCTGTCTAGGACTGAAACCCCTCGCCAACAGCCAATGAAATTGCAGGGCGCCAAATACAAATCAACACAAATCTCATAAATCAAATTTCTCAAACATACAAGTATTAAGATAATATTCCCATTAATCCAGCCACAGTGTCTGATTTAAAAAATGCTTTACAGCGAAAGCTCCACAAACGATTATGTTAGGTCACCACCAACTCACCACCAACTCACAGAAAAACCCAGCCATTTTTCCAGCCAAAGAGAGGAGTCACAAAAAGCACAAATAGAGATAAAATGTATCACTAACCTTTGATGATCTTCATCAGATGACACTCATAGGACTCCATGTTACACAATACATGTATGTTTTGTTCAATAAAGTTCATATTTATATCCAAGTGTGTTCAGTAGTTCCAAAACATGCAGTGATATTGCAGAGAGCCACATGAATTCACAGAAATACTCATTATAAATGTTGATGAAAATTCAAGTGTTCTAAAGATGGTTGACATCTAGCGGAAGCCTTAGGAAGTCCAAAATAACCCATATCCCACTGTGTATTTGATAAGGGTGAGATCAAAAACTACAAACCTCAGATTTCTATCCCTCCCCCTCAGCCTCCCTCCCCCTCAGCCTCCCTCTCCCCCTCAGCTTCCCTCCCCTCAGCCTCCCTCTCCCCCTCAGCCTCCCTCTCCCCCTCAGATTCCCTCCCCTGCCTCCCTCTCCCCCTCAGCCTCCCTCCCCCTACCTCCCTCTCCCCCTCAGCTTCCCTCCCCTGCCTCCCTCTCCCCCTCAGCTTCCCTCCCCCTGCCTCCCTCTCCCCTCAGCCTCCCTCCCCCTGCCTCCCTTTCCCCCTCAGCTTCCCTCCCCCTGCCTCCATCTCCCCCTCAGCTTCCCTCCCCCTGCCTCCCTCTCCCCCCTCAGCCTCCCTCCCCCTGCCTCCCTTTCCCCCTCAGCTTACCTCCCCCTGCCTCCCTCTCCCCCCTCAGCTTCCCTCCCCCTGCCTCCCTCTCCCCCTCAGCTTCCCTCCCCCTGTCTCCCTCTCCCCCTCAGCTTCCCTCCCCCTGCCTCCCTCTCCACCTCAGCTTCCCTCCCCTGCCTCCCTCTCCCCCTCAGATTCCCTCCCCCTGCCTCCCTCTCCCCCTCAGCCTCCCTCCTCCTGCATCCCTCTCCCCTCAGCTTCCCTCCCCCTGCCTCCCTCTCCCCCTCAGCTTCCCTCCCCCTGCCTGCCTCCCTCCCTCAGGCTTTGACAGGTGGGCTAGATAAGAGCGGTTACAATTCCACTAGGTCTGATGTTTGCTTATGGGTGTGGAATGGCTTCCCAAACCACCCTAGATGGACCCAGGTGGAATGTCTAAACCCCTATTGCTGAATGGGATAATCCTATATCAGTTGATGTGAGAACAGGTGCTGTCTGATTCATCAATATAGAGGATAATATACAGTACATGTCCTATATAATATAATAATATAAAACCGATATATTCATTTAAGTTAATATTTTCAAAAAATTCTGAATCCATTCAAAAACCGTGGTGTTTGAAATCTACACTCATGATGGCATGTTGTGATAAACAATTGTCAGAATCACACTTGTGGAATGAGTAAAGCTTCCAAACTTAGCATTTACACGTGGAATGAGTAACATGTTAGAAGTGTAATCCCTGCCAGGTGGTGGTGCAGAGAAGTCATGGTAGCCTATCAGTTCTCTCACATTGTGGATGCTTTGGGCATCAGTCTGATGGATGGCGCTGTGTCTGTCAGAGTGGTCCTCCCGCCCTGGCACCTGCTCTCTCCCTTGGAGGATGTGTCAGTCTGGTCCCTCTACCTTGGCAGTCCTGGTATCTGTTCTTTCACACGGAGAATGGACGGAGTTCAAAACCATTGAGTTGAATAGTTCCTTTATTTGTCGTCCCGTTGTGTCTCTGTGTTCCCTCTACAGCTGCTCTGGCATCGTTTCAGCTCCCTGTCTACAGTCACACAGCTGCTCTGGCATCGTTTCAGCTCCCTGTCTATAGTCACACAGCTTCTCTGGCATCGTTTTAGCTCCCTGTCTACAGTCACACAGCTTCTCTGGCATCGTTTCAGCTCCCTGTCTAGTCACACAGCTGCCCTGGCATCGTTTCAGCTCCCTGTCTACAGTCACACAGCTGCCCTGGCATCGTTTCAGCTCCCTGTCTATAGTCACACAGCTGCCCTGGATGGAAGTTGAACACAATAAAACACAAAGGAGACATGTTGTATAATGCTGTACTCAGATCAGCTCCTCCTGAATCCTCACCTCACACAGAGGAACCTTGTTGTATAATGCTGTACTCAGATCAGCTCCTCCTGAATCCTCATCTCACACAGAGGAACCTTGTTGTATAATGATGTACTCAGATCAGCTCCTCCTGAATCCTCACCTCACACAGAGGAACCTTGTTGTATAATGCTGTACTCAGATCAGCTCCTCCTGAATCCTCATCTCACACAGAGGAACCTTGTTGTATAATGATGTACTCAGATCAGCTCCTCCTGAATCCTCACCTCACACAGAGGAACCTTGTTGTATAATGCTGTACTCAGATCAGTGCTGCTCTGGATGGAAGTTGAACACAATAATACACACCACCAGAGTCTTGATCAAATACAAAATACAAAACAAAATGTGTGATTTAAGGGACAACTTGATGCTCCTGACACGAATTCAACAAAGAGAAAAGATGACAGATGGACCCACACACCACTCAGCATTATTTTACCCCCGCAGTCAACTCTGCTGTCACAACTAACTGTCAAGAATTTTTTTCCATTTCCTTTCTGACCTTCTGGACCTCTTCTCTCCGGTCTGCAGGGAAGAGTACATAACTGTACATATTGACAGGGAGCGAGAGAGACAGAGAGAGAATACATGTTGGAGAGAGATTAGAGGGAGACCAAGTGAGAGACAGAGAATAAAAAGTCAGACGGAAAGAACGAAAGAGGGGAAACAGCGAGAGAAGGAGAGAGAGAGAGAAAGAGAGAGAGAGAGAGAGAGAGAGAGATGGACTAAGCAGTTGGACACAGCTTTGACATGTTATTTCTATGAGACTGACATGCAGAGTAAAGACCAGAGAAAACAATGAGGTAGGACATAGTTCTATTGGAAGAGGAGGGAGCTATGTCTGTGTGTGTGTGTGTGTGCGTGTGTGTGTGTGTGTGTGTGTGTGTGTGTGTGTGTGTGTGTGTGTGTGTGTGTGTGTGTGTGTGTGTGTGTGTGTGTGTGTGTGTGCGTGTGTGCGTGTGTGTGTGTGTGTGTGTGTGTGTGTGTTACATGTTACGTGTGTCTGTGTGTGTATGTTACAGTACGTGTGTCTGTGTGTGTATGTTACAGTACGTGTGTGTGTGTGTCTGTGTGTGTGTTCCTGCTATTCTATCTACAGTTTCCTCTACACTCAGTCTATGGATGGTCAGTGAGAGCCGTCAGAAATGTCCAAGGTCCAAGCGATAAATGCTGCAAGGGATGAACTCGAGGGAGAAAACGCGAGCTTCTGGATTTGCATGTTCTTCACCAATGCCCTTGAAAGCAATGTGATGCATTCTGTGAACAGCTACTATGGTAAACATCCAAAATGTTATTTAAACAAAGCTGCAGCAGAGATCACATCATCTCCTCCGCTGTACCGTGTCGATCCATGTCCTCGGGAACGTTATGTTGACCACACAGCGACGCATCGTTCTATGTTCTACGGCTGTTTAGAACACACATTGTAGAGATGACATCAATTCAGGAAGTAAAACAGGGGGAACATTTTTTATAGGCCATTTTTCTCCTATTTTCTTCAGGAACTTCCTTGAATGTAATTAAAATGTATTATCATCATGCTTGCCATATAACTAGATTTGGCTTTTTGTGACCTCTCTGGTCGAGGTCATTGTTGAGTCGGTACATTGCTTTGCCTGTTAAACATTTATCAACTAGGTAATGAGCCACGCGTTTATGTGCCTAGAGCGAAGGGAAGGATTTTCCCCTCTTTTATTTCTGTTATCCTCCCTTTCTCTTTCATCTATCTCCCTTTCTCTTTCACCTATCTCCCTTTCTCTTTCATCTATCTCCCTTTCTCTTTCACCCATCTCCCTTTCTCTTTCATCTATCTCCCTTTCTCTTTCATCTATCTCCCTTTCTCTTTCATCTATCTCCCTTTCTCTTTCATCTATCTCCCTTTCTCTTTCATCTATCTCCCTTTCTCTTTCATCTCCTTTCTCTTTCACCTATCTCCCTCTCTTTCACCCATCTCCCTTTCTCTTTCATCTATCTCCCTTTCTCTTTCATCTATCTCCCTTTCTCTTTCATCTATCTCCCTTTCTCTTTCATCTATCTCCCTTTCTCTTTCAGCTATCTCCCTTCCCACTAGGCAAACACTGGTTGAATCAACGTTATTTCTCTCTTCCCACTGGGCAAACACTGGTTGAATCAACGTTATTTCTCTCTTCCCACTGGGCAAACACTGGTTGAATCAACTTTGTTTCCATGTCAGTTTAATAAAATGGAGTTGAACCAACATGGAATAGATATTGAATTGCCGTCTGTAGTCAGTGTGTTTCTCCTTTCTATCTCTTTCTATCTCTCTTTCTAAATGTCTTTCACTCCTCTCCATTTTCTTCCCTCTCCCTATCTCCTCTCAGCCCTCTGTTCCACCCCTCTCTTCAGCATTGACTGGCCAGGACGCCCCCCCATCTCCCCCCGCCTCCCCGCTTCTTCCTCCCTCCCTCCTCGCCCTCCCTACGTTCGTCTCCCCCTGCATCCCTGACATTGATTCCCATGATTTAAGTCCTCCAGCTCATGACACAAATGACTTGTAATTTAAAACACCCTTCCATCACGCTCATAATCTGCTCCAGTGAGAAGGCAACGACCCCGTGCATATCCCTCCCTCTCAGTTTCTCTCTCCTCTCCTCTCACTCCCTCATCCTCTCTTTCTCCCTCTTTATTGTCCTTTGTATTGTGTCTTCCCCCCTCCCTATTTCTCTCTCCTCTCTCTCTCCTCCCTCTGGCCTCCCTCGTTCTCTCTCCTCCCTCTGGCCTCCCTCGTTCTCTCCACTCCCTCTGGCCTTCCTCGTTCTCTCTCCTCCCTCTGGCCTCCCTTGTTCTCTCTCCTCCCTCTGGCCTCCCTATTTCTCCTCTCCTCCCTCTGGCCTCCCTATTTCTCTCTCCTCTCGCTCTCTCTCCTCCCTCTGGCCCCTCCCCTCTCCTCCCTTGTTCTCTCACCTCTCTCTCTCCTCCCTCTGGCCTCTCTCCCCTCTCCTTCCTCTGGCCTCCCTCATTCTCTCTCCTCCCTCTGGCCTCCCTGATTCTCTCTCCTCCCTCTGGCCTCCCTGATTCTCTCTCGTCTCCTCCGTCTGGCCTCCCTATTTCTCTCTCCTCTCTCCCTCTCTCTCCTCCCTCTGGCCTCTCTCTCCTCTCCTCCCTCTGGCCTCTCTCTCCTCTCCTCTCTTCTCCTCCCTCTGGCCTCTCTCTCCTCTCCTCCCTCTGGCCTCTCTCTCCTCTCCTCTCCTCCCTCTGGCCTCTCTCGCATCTCCTCTCCTCCTTCTGGCCTCTCTCTCCTCTCCTCTCCTCCATCTGGCCCCTCTCTCCTCTCCTCCCTCTGGCCTCCCTATTTCTCTCTTCTCCCTCTGGCCCCCTTATTTCTCTCTCCTCTCTCTCTCCTCCTCCTGACCTCTCTCTCTCCTCCTCCTGACCTCTGTCTCTCATCTCCTCCCTCTGGCCTCCCTATTCCTCTCTCCTCTCTCCATATCTCTCCTCCCTCTGGCCTCTCTCTCCCTCCTCTCCTCCCTCTGGCCTCCCTCGTTCTCTCTCCTCCCTCTGGCCTCCCTATTTCTCTCTCCTATCTCTCTCCTCCCTCTGGCCTCTCTCTCTCCCCTCTCCTCCCGCTGGCCTCCCTCATTCTCTCTCCTCCCTCTGGCCTCCCTATTTCTCTCTCCTCTCTCCCTCTCTCTACTCCCTCTGGCCTCTCTCTCCTCTCCTCCCTCTGACCTCTCTCTCCTCTCTCTCCCTCTGGCCTCCCTGATTCTCTCTCGTCTTCTCCCTCTGGCCTTCCTATTTCTCTCTCCTCTTTCCCTCTCTCTCCTCCCTCTGACCCCTCTCTCCTCTCCTCCCTCTGGCCTCCCTATTTCTCTCTCTCCTCTCTTTCTCTCTCCTCCTTCTGGCCTCTCTCTCCTTTCCTCTCCTCTGTCTGGCCTCCCCATTTCTCTCTCCTCTCTCTGTCTCCTCCCTCTGGCCTCTCTCTCCTCTCCTCCCTCTGGCCTCTCTCTCCTCTTCTCCCTCTGGCCTCCCTCATTCTCTCTCCTCCGTCAGGCCTCTCTCTCATCTCCTCCCTCTGGTCTTCCTCATTCTCTCTCCTCCGTCTGGCCTCTCTCTCTCCTCTCCTCCGTCTGGCCTCCCTATTTTTCTCTCCTCTCTCTCTCTCTCTCCTCCCACTGGCCTCTCTCTCTCTCTCTCTCTCTCTCTCTCTCTCTCGCTCTCCTCTCCTCCCTCTGGCCTCTCTCTCTCTCTCTCCTCTCCTCCCACTGGCCTCTCTCTCTCCTCTCCTCCCTCTGGCCTCTCTCTCTCTCTCCTCTTTTTATCTTTCCCTCCATTACATTTTATGGCCTTGGCAATGCCATGAAAGAAGAATAGAAGGGCTATGCTAGCCAAGCGTGGGGTTTTAAAGTGTAATGTGTGTGTGTGTGTGTGTGTGTGTGTGTGTGTGTGTGTGTGTGTGTGTGTGTGTGTGTGTGCGCATACCCTGTTCTTCATTTGTATCAACTTCCCAGGCATTTTTACGTAAAGCTGAAATCAAGTGTCAGACCACAGAGAGAATGGAAAGGTGGTAGAATGGAAGGGTGGTAGAATGGAAGGGTGGTAGAATGGAAGGGTTGTAGAATGAGAGGGTGGTAGAATGGAAGGGTGGTAGAATGGAAGGTTGGTAGAATGGAAGGTTGGTAGAATGGAAAGGGAGTTGAATGGAAAGGGGATAGAATTGAAAGGTGTTAGAATGTAAAAGGGGTAGAATGGAAGGGTGGTGTCTGATTCCTGGTGAAGCCAAGTCAATTATAAACTAAGCAACAAAATAAACAGCCCTTTTTCAGGACCCTGACTTTCAAAGATAATTTGTAAAAATCCAAATAACTTCATAGATCTTCACTGTAAAGGGTTTAAACACTGTTTCCCTGCTTGTTCAATGAACCATAAACAATTAATGAACATTTACCTGTGGAACGGTCATTAAGACACTAACAGCTTACAGACGGTAGGCAATTAAGGTCACAGTTATGAAAACTTAGGACACTAAAGAGGCCTTTCTACTGACTCTGAAAAACACCAAGAGAAAGATGCCCAGGGTCCCTGCTCATCTGTGTGAACGTGCCTTAGGCATGCTGCAAGGAAGCATGAGGACTACAGATGTGACCAGGGCAATAAATTGCAATGTCCGTACTGTGAGACGCCTAAGACAGAGCTACAGGGAGACAGGACAGACAGCTGATCGTCCTCGCAGTAGCAGACCACGTGTAACAAAACCTGCACAGGATCGGTACATTCGAAAATCACACCTACGGGACAGGTACAGGATGGCACCAACAACTGCCTGAGTTACACCAGGAACTCACATTCCCGCCGTCAGGGCTCAGACTGAGAGAGGCTGGACTGAGGGATTGTAGGCCTGTTGTAAGGCAGGTCCTCACCAGACATCACAGGCAACAATGTTGCCTATGGGCACAAACCCACCGTCGCTGGACCAGACAGGACTGGCAAAAAGTTCTCTTCACTGACGAGTCACGGTTTTGTCTCACCAGTGGTGATGGTCGGATTCGCGTTTATTGTCGAAGGAATGAGCGTTACACCGAGGCCTGTACTCTGGAGCGGGATCGATTTGGAGGTGGAGGGTCCGTCATGGTCTGGGGCGTTGTGTCACAGTATGATCGGACTGAGCTTGCTGTAATTGCAGGCAATCTCAACGCTGTGCTTTACAGGGAAGACTTCCTCCTCCCTCATGTGGTACCCTTCCTGCAGGCTCATCCTGACATGACTCTCCAGCATGACAATGCCACCAGCCTTACTGCTCGTTCTGTGCGTGATTTCCTGCAAGACAGGAATGTCAGTGTTCTGCCATGGCCAGCGAAGAGTCCGGATCTCAATCCCATTGAGCACGCCTGGGACCTGTTGGATCGGAGGGTGAGGGAAAGGGCCATTCCCCCCAGAAATGTCTGGGAACATGCAGGTGCCTTGGTGGAAAAGTGGGGTAACATCTCACAGCAAGATCTGGCAAATCTGGTGCAGTCCATGAGGAGGAGATGCACTGTAGTACTTAATGCAGCTGGTGGCCACACCAGATACTGACTGTTGCTTTTGATTTTGACCCCTCCCCCTTTGTTCAGGGACACATTATTCCATTTCTGTTAGTCACACGTCTGTGGAACTTAATCAGTTTGTCTCAGTTGTTGAATCTTGTTATGTTCATACAAATATTTACACATGTTAAGTTTGCTGAAAATAAATGCAGTTGACAGTGAGAGGACATTTATTTTTTTGCTGAGTTTAATTCCTTCCTTCAAGCTATTGGAGACAGAGTGATTTAGTCTAACGTAAATCCATGCAGTTGGAAAGCATGTTGAAAACTTCAAGCTCTTTTGAAAGGAAAGTAGGCTACATACAATGTAATTCAAGAAAGAGTCAAGCACAGCAGTAGGCTTATTAAAATTAAGTCAATTAAATTCCTGGCAGCATTCTTACACTAAACTTTCTCCCGAAAGAGAAGACAAATGTGCTTCAGGACAGTCACTGAATATTTACTTTATTTGTAAAAAAAGAAAAAGAAAAAGAAAGTACTTTGCAAAACTTTCTTTTGAAATGGAGGGAATTCAAGAGAACAAACCATTGAGTTGAATAGTTCCTTCTTTTTCCTGATGTCTATTCTATTCTATCCTGACTACTATTCTATTCTGATGTCTATTGTATTCTGACTACTATTCTATCCTGATGTCTATTATATTCTATCCTGATGTCTATTCTATTCTATTTTGATGTCTATTCTATTTTATCCTGACTACTATTCTATGCTGATGTCTATTGTATTCTGATGTCTATTCTATCCTGACTACAATTCTATTCTGATGTCTATTCTATTCTGATGTCTATTCTATTCTATCCTGACTACTATTCTATTCTGATGTCTATTGTATTCTATGTCTATTCTATTTTGATGTGTCTATTATATTCTATCCTGATGTCTATTCTATTCTATTTTGATGTCTATTCTATTTTATCCTGACTACTATTCTATTCTGATGTCTATTGTATTCTGATGTCTATTCTATCCTGATGTCTATTATATTCTATCCTGATGTCTATTCTATTCTATTTTGATGTCTATTCTATTTTATCCTGACTACTATTCTATGCTGATGTCTATTGTATTCTGATGTCTATTCTATCCTGACTACAATTCTATTCTGATGTCTATTCTATTCTGATGTCTATTCTATTCTATCCTGACTACTATACTCTATCCTGATGTCTATTATATTCTATCCTGATGTCTATTCTATTCTATTCGGATGTCTATTCTATTCTATCCTGACTACTATTCTATTCTGATGTCTATTCTATTCTATCCTGACTACTATTCCATTCTGATGTTTATTCTATTCTATCCTGATGTCTATTCTATCCTGACTACTATTCTATCCTGACCACTATTCCATTCTGATGTCTATTCTATTCTATTTTGACATCTATTCTATTCTATTCTATCCTGACTACTTTTCCTTTATGATATCTATTCTATTCTGATGTCTATTAAATTCTATCCTGACGTCTATTCTATTCCATTCAAACGTCTATTCTATTCTATTTGATGTCTATTCTATTCTATCCTGACGTCTATTCTATTGTGCAGAGTCAGAACAAATCAATCTGGGCTTATTGATGTCAGCTTTGTAAATTAGATTCTCTCTCCTGACTGACTGTGTAGGATTCCATTATGATGCTAATATCCATGGTGTTGAGATGTGTGGTGGTGGTGGTGGTGTGTTTTTGAGAGAGAGTGTGAGAGAGAGACTGACTGATAGAAAACTGAGGAAAACATTGACAAGGTACAGACTCAGTGAGCACAGTCTTGCTATAGTGACTGGTCGTCACAGACAAACTCTGGCTTCCCAGAGTGCTCCAGGGGAGAGGTATAGACAGAGCTTCATTTCCTATTACACTGTGACAAATACTCAGACCTAAGAGAATATTTATTTCCACAAATGATAATTCAATACAAAGAATTTGAAACTATAAAAGATTAAGAAAAAATCTAAATTTATTGGGTGAAAAGCCAAAATATGCCGTTTTGGCAGCCAAATATGTGTCCTCCTGCTACAACCTGAGGGACAGCCAGTGAAAAGTGCAATGTAATGCAATGTAATGTCGATAATATTTCCCATCTTGTTTTGTTTTGTCTTTCATACCATGTCATGTGTCTTCTCAGTCATGTTGACACTGGTCTACTACCATAGCTTTAATTGTTGTTCTGATTAATATTCATGTAGTTGTTGTTAATGGTAATCCCATTTCCACTACTACTATTATTATTGCTGTTGGTCCCACCATTTATTTATATATAAATATATATGTATATATTTTATATATATAAATAAATATATATATTTATTTTTCTATATGTATACAGTGAGAGAGAGAGCGAGAGAGAGAGAAACAGTGAGAGAGAGAGAGAGAGAGAGAGTGAGTGACAGAGAGAGAGAGAGAGAGAGAGAGAGAGACAGTAACAGTGAGAGAGAGTAACAGTGAGAGAGAGAGAGTGAGTGACAGAGAGAGAGAGAAAGAGTGACAGTAACAGTGAGAAAGCTAATTTTATCTGCAGGGAACAGAACTAGTGAATCCAGGTGATAGACACTGACACAGTCCACAATGAATACATCACATACAGATGCAGGATCTTAATTTGAACCAATTTGGAAAATAGTCCTGCTGCAACAGGACCAAATTATTTTGTGGATTATAATATAATGGACATTTTTTTTCAGGGGGTTGATACATTTTTTCCTATGGGGAAATCACAAACTTCTAAATGTTACGGTTTTCTAGGTGTGAAGGAGAGTCGGACCAAAATGCAGCATGTAGATTGCGATCCATGTTTATTCAACAAACGTAACACGAATCTAAATACAAACACTATAAAACAAATGACGTAACGAAAACCGAAACAGCCTATACTTGCGTAAACTAACACAGAGACAGGACCAAATACACTAAGGACAATCACCCACGACAAACTCAAAGAATATGGCTGCCTAAATATGGTTCCCAATCAGAGACGATAAACGATAAACGATAAACACCTGCCTCTGATTGAGAACCACTCCAGACAGCCATAGACCTTGCTAGATAACCCCACTAGCTACAATCCCAATACATACACACCAAAACCCCAAGACAAAACACACCACAATACAAAAACCCCATGCCACACCCTGGCCTGACCCAATACATGAAGAAAAACACAAAATACTTAGACCAGGGCGTGACAGAACCCCCCCCCCTGAGGTGCGGACTCCCGAACGCACCTCAAAACAATAGGGAGAGTCCGGGTGGGCGTCTGTCCATGGTGGCGGCTCCGGCGCGGGACGTGGAACCCACTCAGTCAATGTCTTAGTCCACTCTCCTCGCGTCCCTGGATAGTCCACCCTCGCCGCCGACTATGGCCTAGTAGTCCTCACCCAGAAACCCACTGGACTGAGGAGCAGATCGGGACTGAAGGACAGCTCGGGACTGAGGCAGCTCGGGACTGAGGGGAAGCTCGGGAGTGAGAGAAAGCTCGGGAGTGAGAGAAAGCTCGGGAGTGAGAGAAAGCTCGGGAGTGAGAGAAAGCTCGGGAGTGAGAGGAAGCTCAGGAGTGAGAGGAAGCTCAGGCAGGTAGGTAGATCTACCAGATCCTGGCTGGCTGGTGGTTTCAGCAGATCCTGGCTGACTGGCAGATCCTGGCTGACTGGCGGATCCTGGCCGACTGGCAGATCCTGGCCGACTGGCAGTTCTGGCAGATCCCGGCTGACTGGCAGATCTGGAAGAGTCTGGCTGACTGGCAGATCTGGAAGAGTCTGGCTGACTGGCGGATCTGGAAGAGTCTGGCTGACTGGCGGATCTGGAAGAGTCTGGCTGACTGGCGGATCTGGAAGAGTCTGGCTGACTGGCGGATCTGGAAGAGTCTGGCTGACTGGCGGATCTGGAAGAGTCTGGCTGACTGGCGGATCTGGAAGAGTCTGGCTGACTGGCGGATCTGGAAGAGTCTGGCCGACTGGCGGATCCTGGCAAACTGAAAGATCTGGCTGCTCCATGCTGACTGGCGGCTCTGGCTGCTCCACGCTGACTGGCGGCTCTGGCTGCTCCATGTAGGCTGACAGCTCTGGCAGCTTCTTACAGACTGGCAGCTCTGGCGGTTCCGTGCAGACTGGCAGCTCCTTGCAGACTGGCAGCTCCTTACAGACTGGCAGCTCCTTGCAGACTGACAGCTCCTTGCAGACTGACAGCTCCTTGCAGACTGGCAGCTCCTTACAGACTGGCAGCTCCTTGCAGACTGGCAGCTCTGGCCGCTCCATGCAGACAGACAGCTCTGGCTGCTCCATGCAGGCTGGCACCTCTGGCTGCTCCATGCAGACTGACAGCTCTGGCTGCTCTATGCAGACTGACAGCTCTGGCTGCTCCATGCCGGCTGGCAGCTCTGGCTTCTCCATGCAGGCTGGCAGCTCTGGCTGCTCCATGCAGGCTGGCGGCTCTGGCTGCGCTGAACAGGCGGGAGACTCCAGCAGCGCTGTAGAGGAGAAAGGCTCCGGCAGCGCTGAACAGACGGGAGACTCCGGCAGCGCAGGAGAGGAGAAAGGCTCCGGCAACGCTGGAGAGGCGAGGCGCACTGTAGGCCTGATGCGTGGTGCTGGTACTGGTGGTTCTGAACCGAGAACACGCACAGGAAGCCTGGTGCGGGGAGCTGCTACTGGAGAGCTGGAGTGTGGAGGTGGCACAGGATGGGCTAGACCGTGAAGGCGTACTGGAGATCTTGAGAGCAGTGCTGGCACAGGACGTGCAAGGCTAGGGATGTGCACAGGAGGCCTGGTGCGTGAGGCTGGCACCAACTTCACCAGCCGACTAACACGCACCTCAGGACGAGTATGGAGCGCTAACACAGGTGCCATCAAATCCCCGACACGTTCCGTCGGGCGAATTCCATGCAAAAAACACCAACACAGCAACTCCCTCATTTCTCTCTCCTCCAATTTCCCCATTAACTCCTTCACAGTCTCTGTTTCGCTCACCTCCAACACCGGCTCTGGTTCTGGTCTCCTCCTTGGCTCATCACGATAAACAGGGAGAGTTGGCTCAGGTCTGACTCCTGACTCTGCCACACTCTCCCTGAGCCCCCCAAGACATTTTTGGGGCTGACTCTCAGGCTTCCTTCCGAGTCGCCATGCTGCCTCCTCATACCGGCGCCTCTCCGCTTTCGCCGCCTCCAGTTCTTCTTTGGGGCGGCGATATTCTCCTCAGGCTGAGCCCAGGGTCCTTCTCCGTTTAGGATTTCCTCCCATGTCCAGAAATCCTTATAGCGCATCTCCTCTTTGGGCTGCTCCTGCCTGTTGACACGCTGCTTGGCCCGTTGGTGGTGGGTGAGTCTGTTACGGTTTTCTAGGTGTGAAGGAGAGTCGGACCAAAATGCAGCGTGTAGATTGCGATCCATGTTTATTCAATAAACGTAACACGAATCTAAATACAAACACTATAAAACAAATAACATAACGAAAACCGAAACAGCCTATACTTGCGTAAACTAACACAGAGACAGGACCAAATACACTAAGGACAATCACCCACGACAAACTCAAAGAATATGGCTGCTTAAATATGGTTCCCAATCAGAGACAACGATAAACACCTGCCTCTGATTGAGAACAAATTACCATTTGTGATATGATTATCCTGTTATTGCAGGAATTTTGCAATATGTGCAATATATTCAAAGTTTAAAAAGTATTTAGTGTCACGCCATGGTGACACTAAATACTTTTTAAACTTTGAATATATTGCACATATTGCAAAATTCCTGCAATAACAGGATAATCATATCACAAATGGTAATTTGTTACATACAGCCTCAGAAAAATGTATTGGACACAAACAAATTTGAAAGGCTAATCTTCAATCTGAAGACCGTGTTCCCCAGTTGATATGCATTAAAAAAGTGTAGATGGACAGCTCACCGCAGGACTGAGGAACACTGACTTACACAACACCATTGGTTTTCAACTTAAACAATTATTATTTTGAGAAAGTACTGTAAAGTATGGGGGGAAAAAACACATTCAAAAGGCAAATCATCAATCATCAGGAGTTTATATTCATGCTTCTAAGTAAAGATGTTTCTGAAACATTAACTCAAACAGCATTGTTCTTAATAGGGATAGGCGTTCCGCTAGCAACCCATCCGGTGAAATTGCAGAGCGCCAAATTCAAAATACAGAAATAGTCATTATAAACATTCACAAAAAATACAAGTGTTATACATCGGCTTCAAGATTAACTTCTTATTAATCCAGCCACTGTGTCAGATTTCAAAAAGGCTTTACAGCGAAAGCACACCATGGCGATTATCTGAGGACAGCGCCCCGCTTACAAAAGCATACAAACATTTTCCAGCCAAGTAAAGGAGTCACGAAAGTCTGAAATAGCGATAAAATGAATCACTTACCTTTGATGATCTTCATCTGGTTGCAGTCACAAGAGTCCCAGTTACACAATAAATGTTTGTTTTGTTCGATAAAGTCCCTCTTTATATCCCAAAAACTCTGATTTGTTCATTAATCCACTGGCTCAAAGGCAGTCACAAAATGCAGACAAATACAACCTAATACTACCAGTAAAGTTTGTTGAAACATGTCAAACAATGTTTATAATTAATCCTCAGGTGGTCAATTGTCTAAATAATCTATAATATTTCAACCGGACAATAGCGTATTCAATAGAAAGGAAAAACAACGAAGGGAGAACAAACGGTCACGCACGCAAACCATCTCTGCATACTTCCTCAGTCCACTGACCAAAAGGTCTCATTCTTCCTCATTTTTCTGAAAACAAACCTGAAACAATGTCTAAAGACTGTTGACATCTAGTGGAAGCCATAGGAACTGCAATCTGGGTCCTAACCCATTAGATACTGTAAAGGGATTCAATTGAAAAGCACATCAGAGAAATACCACTTCCTGGATGGATTGTCCTCAGGTTTTCACCTGACATATCAATTATGTTATACTCAAAAACATTATTTTAACAGTTTTGGAAACTTCAGCGTGTTTTCTATCCAATACTACCATGCATATGCATATCCTAGCTTCTGGGCCTGAGTAACAGGCAGTTTACTTTAGGCACCTCAGTCATCCAAACTGCCGAATACTGACCCCTATCCCTTACAATCCCCTTGAAAGCATAGAACATACAGTGGATGGATACCTAAAGATAAATTAGATTTCAACTCATTCAAAAAGGCGAATCTGCTGAAGGACGTCAAAGACGTCAAAAACTTTGTATGGAAATAGTTTCTGAAATGGTGAAATGTTTTACTGTGCATAGGTACACTTCCTGGACAGCCTCAAGTTCATTTGAATTTGAGATATCTTGTTATAGACAGAGATAGAATGACAATAGTAACTTATTCTAATAAGGGGGAACAACTACTCAACAACAGTCAAGGTCTCAGAGCAAAGAACAACTACTTCAAGGTCTCAGACATCATCACCGATTGAAACGCTATTTAGCGCGTTACAACACACCACCGCTAACTAAGCTAGCCGTTTGACATCCGTTACACCAGCACCACCGCTAACTAAGCTAGCCGTTTCACATCCGTTACACCAGCACCACCGCTAACTAAGCTAGCCATTTCACATCCGTTACACCAGCACCACCGCTAACTAAGCTAGCCGTTTCACATCCGTTGCAGATTTGTATAGCCATTGACGTTTCATCGCTGACATAATCTTTATTTTCCTGCATTTACTTTCCATCATCAGATCCTAACACGTTGTTTCACGTAAAATATTATTGACTCGTTCCTCATCCTTTCTTTTTTTTATATACTCAACTTTTCTGTCAAAGCTGAATCTAATAATAAATGTTGGCCCAAACGTAGCTCCATAATGAGAAAAAGTAGGTAAAAATGCAGTCAATTTATGATGAATTTGCTCAATTTGTCTCATATGTTCATTCATCTAGAAATTATTATGCTGCCATTTTACCATAAAGAGTTTTTCACACACACAGTTATTTTAACATTCTGTACAACATCTTCAACACACAAGTACATTGTATACAGTCATTACTATTCAACATGTCCCTCACCTGGGATTTGAACTCACAACCTCTTGATTCACAGTATTCCAAACTCTCAGTTTTTCCACCATGTCTGTGTCAATAACTGATTTCAACTATATTGCTACACTTTGCACTTCAAAGTAAATCTCAGCTCTGTTAAAAGTACACTCAAGCAAAACAATTGTATTTCTCATAGTGATCCAGGAGTACCATTAAAACAGGTTAATATACCCCACCAACATTAGACAACTATACAGATACAACAAAAATTGGCTGAAATAAATCACTGATGAGAGAATAGTTATATTAACTGGTAAACGACATGGACATGGTGGGAGAGCAGGAAGATCAGTAATGCCATGAACTAAGAGGTTGTGAGTTCAAATTACTGGGATCAGACTGCTTTTCAACAGACATTGGGAGAAGAAGTCACCTTTCAATAACCTAAAAGACAAGGCAAAAAATCTACACTGGAGTTGCTTCCCAAGACAATGGATGTTGAATGTTCCTGAGTGGCCCAGTTACAGGTTTGACAGAAGTCGTCTTGAAAATCTAAGGCAAGACTTAAAAATGGTTGTTTAGCAATGGATGAATTTTAAATAGAATAATGGGCAAATATTGTACAATCCAGGTGTGGAAATCTTTTAGAGACTTACCCAGAAGGACTCAACTGTGATAAACCACCAAAGGTGCTTGTACAAAGCATTGAGTCAGGGGTGTGAATAGTTATGGAAATGTATATTCTTGTATTTAAATTTGCAAACATGTCTTAAAACATGTTTTCACTTTGTCATTATGGGGTATGGTGTGTAGATGGGTGAGGAGTGAGGGGGGAGGGGGAATCAGGGAACACTTTGTCATTATGGGGTATGGTGTGTAGATGGGTGAGGCGGGGGGGATCAGGGAACACTTTGTCATTATGGGGTATGGTGTGTAGATGGGTGAGGAGGGGGGAATCAGGGAACACTTTGTCATTATGGGGTATGGTGTGTAGATGGGTGAGGAGGGGGGGGGGAATCAGGGAACACTTTGTCATTATGGGGTATGGTGTGTAGATGGGTGAGGAGGGGGGGGGGGAATCAGGGAACACTTTGTCATTATGGGGTATGGTGTGTAGATGGGTGAGGCACTTTGTCATTATGGGGGGTGTAGATCAGGGAACACTTTGTCATTATGGGGTATGGTGTGTAGATGGGTGAGGAGGGGGGAATCAGGGAACACTTTGTCATTATGGGGTATGGTGTGTAGATGGGTGAGGAGGGGGGATCAGGGAACACTTTGTCATTATGGGGTATGGTGTGCAGATGGGTGAGGGGGGGGAATCAGGGAACACTTTGTCATTATGGGGTATGGTGTGCAGATGGGTGAGGAGGGGGGAATCAGGGAACACTTTGTCATTATGGGGTATGGTGTGTAGATGGGTGAGGAGGGGGGAATCAGGGAACACTTTGTCATTATGGGGTATGGTGTGTAGATGGGTGAGGAGGGGGAATCAGGGAACACTTTGTCATTATGGGGTATGGTGTGCAGATGGGTGAGGGGGGGTGGGGGGGGGGGGAATCAGGGAACACTTTGTCCCGAAAAGTTGAGTAAACATAAAAATGTCTGTGGAACCAGTTACTTAACAACAACTAGATCGGTGGGTGTTTGTTTACAGTGCACACAGTATTGAATTGACCTGCTTTATATAAACCCGGCATTTCATCATTCAGCGACGTTTCATAAACACAGGGAAGACATTTCTACTTGGAAAAGACTAATGGTGGGCGAGAGTAATGGACTTAGCCTGGGTGCCGGTCTGTCTCTGCTCTATTTAACAGCCAGAGCAGGCAGAAACAGACCGGCACCCAGGCTAAGGCGAAGCTAAATGAGGCTTTTCCTTTTGGGTTTGTGTTTCCATAGTAGCCGTTCTCTATGCGATGCAGCCCACACAATGGGAACACGCTGCATAATCGGCGATTGATGATTTACTTGACTTATTTAGCTCCTTAAAGGGCCATTGACGAATGTCCTCCATCTCACTCAGTTCAGGGCGGCACTTTTTCAAAGTCACAACCAGTTGAGGCCATCCTCTGTTATCTCTGCCTGGAAGTCTCTGTTTCAGGGTCGACTTGCTCTTCCTGTCTTTTCGTTAGCTGCTGGTCTCAGAACAGCTCTGGATATCTCTTTGGCGATGAAACGTAACGTCATAATGTATAATATACATGCCAAATGGCACCCTATTCTATTTATAGTGCACTACAGGACCCATAGGGCTCCAGTCAAAAGTAGTGCACTACAGGAACCATAGGGCTCTAGTCAAAAGTAGTGCACTACAGGAACCATAGGGCTCTAGTCAAAAGTAGGGCACTACAGGACCCATAGGGCTCTAGTCAAAAGTAGTGCACTACAGGACCCATAGGGCTCTAGTCAAAAGTAGTGCACTACAGGACCCATAAGGCTCTAGTAAAAAGTAGTGCACTACAGGAACCATATATCACGTTTTGACCTTAGTTCCTTTGCTATGTCTTAGTTTTAGTATGGTCAGGATGTGAGTTGGGTGGGTAGTCTATGTTCCGTTTTCTATGTTGTGTTTTTGCGTTTGGCCTGGTATGGTTCTCAATCAGAGGCAGGTGTCGTTAGTTGTCTCTGATTGAGAATCATACTTAGGTAGCCTTTCCCACTTGTGTTTCATTGGTGTTTATTGTCTGTGTTCCACACAGAACTGTTTCGGTTGGTTATTTCACGTGTCGTTTATTGTTTTGTTTCAGTGTTCGATTGTTTTAATAAAGAGCATGAACACGTACCACGATGCGCATTGGTCCTCCGATCCTTACTACTACTCCTCGTCAGAGGAGGAAGACAGCCGTTACAGAAGCACCCACCACCAAAGGACCAAGCAGCGTGGTAACGGGCAGCAGCAGCGATCTCAGGACTCCTGGACATGGGAGGAGATTCTGGACAGCAAAGGACCCTGGACACAGGCTGGAGAATATCACCGCCCCAAGGCTGAACTGAAGGCAGCGAAAGCCGAGAGGCGGTGGTATGAGGAAGCAGCACGGCAACGCCCAGTGCTTACTGTGGAGAGAGAGGGACCGGGCAAGCACCGTGTTATGCCGTGAGGAGCACGGTGTCCCCGGTGCGCAGGCATAGCCCGGTGCGGTACACAGCAGCGCCTCTTACGGCCGGGCTAGGTTGGGCATCGAGCCAGGTGCCATGAAGCCGGCTCAGCGCATCTGGTCTCCAGTGCGTCTCCTCGGGCCGGGGTACATGGTACCAGCCCTAAGCATGGTGGCCCTGGTTCGCCAGCACAGCCCAGTGCGGGCTATTCCACCTCGCTGCACTGGCCAGGCTACGGGGAGCATTCAGCCAGATAGGGTTGGGCAGGCTCGGTGCTTGAGACCTCCAGTGCGCCTTCACGGTCCGGTCTATCCGGTGCCACCTCCACGCACAAGCCCTCCGGTGGCAGCCCCCCGCACCAGGCTGTCTCTCCTCCTCTCTACAGGTGCTCCCGCCTGTCCAGCGCTGCCAGAGGCTTCCTCCTGCCCAGCGCTGCCAGAGTCTCCCGTCTGTCCTGATCTGCCAGAGTCGCCATTCTGTCCTGAGCTGCCAGAGTCGCCCGTCTGTCCTGAGCTGCCAAAGTGGCCCGTCTGTCCCGAGCTGCCAGAGTCGCCCGTCTGTCCTGAGCTGCCAAAGCCGCCCGTCTGTCAGGAGCTGCCAGAGTCGCCCGTCAGCCAGGAGCTTCCAGAGCCGCCCGTCAGTCAGGTGCTGCCAGAGTCATCAGTCAGCCAGGAGCTGCCAGAGCCGTCCGTCAGCCAGGTGCTGCCAGAGTCATCAGTCAGCCAGGAGCTGCCAGAGCCGTCCGTCAGCCAGGAGCTGCCAGAAAAAGTCCAGTCAGCCAGTAGCTGCCAGAGTCGTCAGTCAGCCAGGAGCTGCCAGAGTTGTCCGTCAGCCAGGAGCTGCCAGAGTCGTCAGTCAGCCAGGAGCTGCCAGAGTTGTCCATCAGCCAGGAGCTGCCAGAGTCGTCAGTCAGCCAGGAGCTGCCAGAGTTGTCCGTCAGCCAGGAGTTAACAGAGTCGTCAGTCAGTCAGGAGCTGCCAGAATCGCCCGTCCATTTGGGACCAATTGCTAGGGTCCCCAGTCCGAGGTCGGCGGCGAGGGTCCGCTCTCCGAGGCCGCTCTAAAGAGTCCACGGAGGTGGTTAAAGAGGCGGAGACAAACTAAGGTGGAGTGTGGGGGGGGATACTGTCACGTTCTGACCTTAGTTCTTTGGTTATGTTTTTGTTTAGTATGGTCAGGACGTGAGTTGGGTGGTTTGTCTATGTTCCTTGTTCTATGATTTGGGATTTCTGTGTTTGGCCTGGTATGGTTCTCAATTAGAGGCAGCTGTCAATCGTTGTCCCTGATTGAGAACCATACTTAGGTAGCCTGGTTTCACTTTTGAGTTGTGCGTGATTATTTTCCGTGTTTGTGCCACACGGGACTGTTTCGTTTGTTTCGTTCTTTCACTTTGTTATTTTGTATTTTGTAGTGTTCAGTTATTAAAATGGACAATCACCACGCTGCAAATTGGTCCGATATCTCTTACTCCTCGTCGGAAGAAGAAGACGAGCGTTACACTATAGAGCTCTAGTCAAAAGTAGCGCACTACATAGGGAACAGTGTACCATTTGAGACTCAGGCCACAGGTTAACTTTAATAATAATATTAATGACTTAGCTACACCGTTTCCACGCCATTTGAAGAAAAAAAAAGCATTGATTTGCTTTCTTCAGAGGTGATAATATTCCATACACAATGCTGTTATTATACAGTTAATTAGCGGATGTAATTTGATGGATTTCCAGCATGCATTGCACAGCGAGGAGGCTAATGTGAACAGACGGGAACAATTTATCTTTATTAGGTCGTTCTAGCTTCCTCCTCTATGCAGGGTGAAATGCACACACACACACACATACATACACATACACACACACACACACACGCGCACACACACACACACACACACACACACACACACACACACACACACACACACACACACACACACACACACACACACACACACACACACACTCACACACATACATGTCGCACACACACACACACACACACACAAACACACACACACACACACACACACGCACACGCACACACACACGCGCACACACACACACACACACACACTCTCACACACATACATGTCCTGTCCTCTGAAATTGGAAAAAAAAGTCACTGGGAATTCACCAATCTAAAACCCTATAATTCACCTACAAAACATATTTCTAAATGTCAACATTATTTCAATTCTGTCCCCCTCCCCCACCCAGTTCCACCCCTGACTGTGCGTACTGTATGGGCTGTTACCTCCAAACTGCTGTCAGAGTACCGTACAGGCTGTTACCTCCAAACTGCCTTCAGAGTACTGTATGAGCTGTTACCTCCAAACTGCTGTCAGAGTCGTGTATAGGCTGTTACCTCCAAACGGCCTTCAAAGTACTGTATAACTAGTCCTGTGCTCCTGCTCATAACATTGGGTTGTCCTGCTGTTATCGCATCACAGGAACGTTGCCTCAACATTACAACAACTCTACACACATAGACCCGTACTGCCTCTACTGCCAGTCATAACCCTAGGAGCTGGTCCCTGGGGCTGATATCTATTGGAGAACATCCCTTTGTCTAAACATAGCCTAATATGTGTCTGAAATGGCACCCTATTTATCTACTTACTGTGAAAAGGCTGCCCTACTGTTGACCAGGGTCTTGGTAAAATGTATAGTGCACTATATAGAGATTAGGATTCCATTTTGGACGCGTCGTTAGTCTAAACAACAGCAGCACAGCAACACAACAACACAGCAACACTGAAACACAGCAACACAACAACACAGCAACACAACAACACAGCAGCACAACAACACAGCAACACAGCAACACTGAAACACAGCAACACAGCAACACAGCAACACAGCAACACAGCAGCACAACAACACAGCAACACAGCAGCACAAGCAAACACAGCAACACAGCAGCACAACAACACAGCAACACAGCAACACAGCAACACAGAAACACAGCAACACAGCAGCAACACAGAAACACAGCAACACAGCAGCAACACAGAAACACAGCAACACAGCAACACAGAGCAAACAACACAGCAACACAGCAACACAGCAGCAACACAGAAACACAGCAACACAACAACACAGCAGCACAACAACACAGCAACACAGCAACTCAGAAACACAGCAACACAGCAACACAGCAACACAGCAGCAACACAGCAACACAGCAACACAGAAACACAGCAACACAGCAACACAGCAACACAGCAACACAGCAGCCCAGCAGCAACACAGAAACAGCAGCACAGAAACACAGCAACACAGCACAGCAACACAGCAACACAGCAGCAACACAGAAACACAGCAACACAGCAGCAACACAACAGCACAGCAACACAGCAGCACAACAGCAACAGCACAGTAACACAGCAGCACAACAGCAGCACAACAGCAGCACAGCAGCACAACAACACAGCAACACGGCAGCAGTCCAGGCTGTACCGTTAGATCACAGATGTTTTAGTGCCAAGATGATTATTCCCACTGGCCTCTGGGGGGAGATGGATGTACTGATGGATCAGTTTGTACACACCAGGTGTGTACAACACTGACAGGAGGGGTGTCTGTCTGCCTGTCTGTCTGCCTGTCTGTCTGTCTGTCTGTCTGTCTGTCTGTCTGTCTGTCTGTCTGTCTGTCTGTCTGTCTGTCTGTCTGTCTGTCTGTCTGTCTGTGTGAGTGAGAGAGTCTGTGTGCGCATGTGTGTGAGAGAGACAGCACGTGAGAGAAAGAGAGAGAAAGAGAGAGAGAGAGAGAGAGAGAGAGAGAGAGAGAGAGAGAGTGTGTGTGTGTGTGTGTGTGTGAACGAGCGAGCGTGTGCGTCAGTGGTGCACATGCTTGCGGGTCTATTGGCCCAGCAGCTACAGAGATAAACTTATCTAAGTCCCAAAGCCTTGTCCCCCAACCCTGCCCAACCCTCCCCCATGCCTCCACAGCTCTCCTCCCCACCCCTCCTCCCCATCCCTCCACAGCTCTCCTCTCCTCCCCATCCCTCCACAGCTCTCCTCTCCTCCCCATCCCTCCACAGCTCTCCTCCCCATCCCTCCTCCCCATGCTTCCACAGCTCTTCTCTCCTCCCCATCCCTCCTCCCCATCCGTCCACAGCTCTCCTCCCTCCCCATCCTTCCACAGCTCTCCTCCCTCCCCATCCCTCCTCCCCATCCGCCCACAGCTCTCCTCTCCTCCCCATCCCTCCACAGCTCTCCCCCCATCCCTCCTCCCCATCCGTCCACAGCTCTCCTCTCCTCCCCATCCTTCCACAGCTCTCCTCTCCTCCCCATCCCTCCTCCCCATCCCTCCTCCCCATCCCTTCACAGCTCTCCTCTCCTCCCCCTCCCTCCACATCTCTCCTCTCCTCCCCATCCCTCCACAGCTCTCCTCTTCTCCCCAAGCCTCCCCAGCTCTCCTCTCCTCCCCATCCCTCCCTCCACATCTCTCCTCTCCTCCCCATCCCTCCACAGCTCTCCTCTTCTCCCCAAGCCTCCCCAGCTCTCCTCTTCTCCCCAAGCCTCCCCAGCTTTCCCCAACTCTCCTATCAGAGCGAAGGAGACCATCTGTGGGTTGATAATTGAGGCTGTGGGTGTGAGAAACACTCCCCAACAGCTCGGCCATTATTCCACTGTACTGAGAGACACAGAGACAGAGTGCATGTGTACGTTTGTGTGAGACTGTTGTAACTCTGTTAGCAGGGTGAACAGAGGGAGAGCTGTGTTGGTGTCAATCCCACAACAGATTGAGGCGCTAGGAATTAATTAGTGTTATTAATTACTGTGTTTAGTGGTGGAGAGACAGGGAAAACTGCTGTGTTGAGTGGTAGAGAGACAGGGAAAACTGTTGTGTTGTGTGTTGGAGAGACAGGGAAACCTGTTGTGTTGAGTGTTGGAGAGACAGGTAAACCTGCTGTGTTGGGTGTTGGAGAGACAGGGAAAACTGCTGTGTTGAGTGGTGGAGAGACAGGGAAACCTGTTGTGTTGAGTGTTGGAGAGACAGGGAAAACTGTTGTGTTGAGTGTTGGAGAGACAGGGAAAACTGTTGTGTTGAGTGTTGGAGAGACAGGGAAACCTGTTGTGTTGAGTGGTGGAGAGACAGGGAAAACTGTTGTGTTGAGTGTTGGAGAGACAGGGAAACCTGTTGTGTTGAGTGGTGGAGAGACAGGGAAAACTGTTGTGTTGAGTGTTGGAGAGACAGGGAAAACTGTTGTGTTGTGTGTTGGAGAGACAGGGAAACCTGTTGTGTTGGGTGTTGGAGAGACAGGGAAAACTGTTGTGTTGGGTTTTGGAGAGACAGGGAAAACTGTTGTGTTGTGTGTTGGAGACAGGGAAACTGCTGTGTTGTGTTGAGGTTGAAAAGGGAAAACTGTTGTGTTGTGTTGAGTGTTGGAGAGACTGTTGTGTTGTGTTGAGTGTTGGAGAGACAGGGAAACCTGTTGTGTTGAGTGTTGGAGAGGGAAAACTGCTGTGTTGTGTTGTGTGTTGGAGGACAGGGAAACCTGTTGTGTTGTGTGTTGGAGAGACAGGGAAAACTGTGTGTGTGTTGTGTGTTGAGAGACAGGGAAACCTGTTGTGTTGAGTGTTGGAGAGACAGGGAAACCTGTTGTGTTGGGTGTTGGAGAGACAGGGAAACCTGTTGTGTTGTGTGTTGGAGAGACAGGGAAAACTGCTGTGTTGTGTTGTGTGTTGGAGAGACAGGGAAAACTGTTGTGTTGAGTGTTGGAGAGACAGGGAAACCTGTTGTGTTGAGTGTTGGAGAGACAGGGAAACCTGTTGTGTTGTGTTGTGTGTTGGAGAGACAGGGAAACCTGTTGTGTTGAGTGTTGGAGAGACAGGGAAACCTGTTGTGTTGTGTGTTGGAGAGACAGGGAAACCTGTTGTGTTGAGTGTTGGAGAGACAGGGAAACCTGTTGTGTTGTGTGTTGGAGAGACAGGGAAACCTGTTGTGTTGAGTGTTGGAGAGACAGGGAAAACTGTTGTGTTGGGTGTTGGAGAGACAGGGAAACCTGTTGTGTTGAGTGTTGGAGAGACAGGGAAACCTGTTGTGAAGGGTGTTGGACAGGGAAAACTGTTGTGTTGGGTGTTGGAGAGACAGGGAAAGGTGTTGTGTTGTGTGAACAGCCTATAGGTCTTCATAGAGAGACACAGAGGGGACTGAGGAGGAGCTCTCAGCTACTGCTCAGGGACAGGGACAACAACAACAACAATATGTCCAACCCTGCAAAAAATGCAACAGGTCCTAAACCCATGTCAAACACTGCATAATTCATCTGTTAGATAACTACTCTTCGTAGCAGGTGTTGTGTGTCCTTGTCTTCTTTAAGATGGGGTGATTATGTAGAAGAAAATCAGTCAAGAAACAAAGCTAGAGCTGTTTCTGTTTTTGTAAGTGTTGAAAAAAACAGATTTGTCAAAAATGCTTGGGTCTCACATGGAACTGTGTTATTGATCACGTTACGATCTTTCCCAGGATCCTGAATTACAAAGTTCCTAGGTTCACAAGATTACTAGTAGAGTAGTTGATAAGATAATGATGTTCTCCAGGTACATAACCCAATTTAATGATATTACTCTCAGCCTGCTGACCAGAATTTGTAAGATCCTGGCCGAATGAAACAGACGGAGGCCTAGCTAAATGGTCAAAGGTTTATTCATGGGAACGTTCTGGAGTCAAGAATACAAAACAATTCATTTTATACTGACTTCTCACGCCCACACATACACACAAACATACGCACACACTGTCTGTCTCACTACCCAGCCGACAGAGATAGTGACCTTGTCCTGCTACACACACTATCTGTCTCACTACCCAGCCGACAGAGAGGGTGACCTTGTGACCTTGTCCTACCCAGCTAGGTGACCTTGTCCTGCTACACACTGTCTGTCTCACTACCCAGCCGACAGAGATAGTGACCTTGTCCTGCTAGTCTGTCTCACACACTGTCTGTCTCACTACCCAGCCGACAGAGATAGTGACCTTGTCCTGCTAGACACACTGTCTGTCTCACTACCCAGCCGACAGAGATAGTGACCTTGTCCTGCTACACACACTGTCTGTCTCACTACCCAGCCGACAGAGATAGTGACCTTGTCCTGCCCAGCCGACAGAGATAGTGACCTTGTCCTGCTACACACACTGTCTGTCTCACTACCCAGCCGACAGAGATAGTGACCTTGTCCTGCTACACACACTGTCTGTCTCACTACCCAGCCGACAGAGATAGTGACCTTGTCCTGCTACACACACTGTCTGTCTCACTACCCAGCCGACAGAGATAGTGACCTTGTCCTGCTACACACACTGTCTGTCTCACTACCCAGCCGACAGAGATAGTGACCTTGTCCTGCTACACACACTGTCTGTCTCACTACCCAGCCGACAGAGATAGTGACCTTGTCCTGCTACACACACTATCTGTCTCACTACCCAGCCGACAGAGAGGGTGACCTTGTCCTGCTACACACACTGTCTGTCTCACTACACAGCCGACAGAGATAGTGACCTTGTCCTGCTAGACACACTGTCTGTCTCACTACCCAGCCGACAGAGATAGTGACCTTGTCCTGCTAGACACACTGTCTGTCTCACTACCCTGCCGACAGAGATAGTGACCTTGTCCTGCTAGACACACTGTCTGTCTCACTACCCAGCCGACAGAGATAGTGACCTTGTCCTGCTAGACACACTATCTGTCTCACTACCCTGCCGACAGAGATAGTGACCTTGTCCTGCTAGACACACTGTCTGTCTCACTACCCAGCCGACAGAGATAGTGACCTTGTCCTGCTAGACACACTGTCTGTCTCACTACCCAGCCGACAGAGATAGTGACCTTGTCCTTGAGACGTACTCCCCGTTCTCTCCCAAATCTCTAGTCAGGTCGGCACCGAGCTCAGACAGTCTGTGTTTTAAAATACCACAAAGACATATTGTTTTACCCTCATTCTGACTAGGACTACACATTTATTGATTATGATTTCATACATTCTAATCAATTCCATACAATTATATTTTCAGGGTGGAATATTCTAATCATTCAATTAACAGACAATTCTCACCTATCAGTAGTTTAAAGCTAATGTGTGATAAGACATTGATATTGTATTATCTCAAAAGTTATTGCCACTCATATAAATAAAATGTATTTCAAGTTCTGTATAGCCACAGTCATGAAGTGAGTACACACCAGTGTTATAATGGCATTCAAAATGTACTGTACACCAGTGTTATAATGCCAATCAAAATGTACTGTACACCAGTGTTATAATGCCAATCAAAATGTACTGTACACCAGTGTTATAATGCCAATCAAAATGTACTGTACACCAGTGTTATAATGGCATTGAAAATGTACTGTACACCAGTGTTATAATAGCAAGAGAAATGGAGGAAGTATACAACCAGCATTATAATGCCATTCAAAATGGAGGAAGTATTCAGCCAGCATTATAATAGCAATAAAAAATGAAGGGAGTACACGTCATCATTGTAATACCATTAAAAACATTTTATATTTTCTCTGATTTATTCACCGACTGAATGATATTCCACAGGGACATATATACTGTATGTTGCGTAGATTTCAGTTAATCACATCATTATTCTACTACGTAGTGACATATTACTGCTGAATGTAAACACACATCACACAGGACAGCAGTGCTCTTCTCATTGTGAATCATACATCATATAGATCACTCTGAGTTATTGCTGGCGTTGGTAGATAACCGTTCTGTTATGCATTGTCTGCCGCTCTGGCATTTTACAAATTACAACGATTTACATTTTGATTACATTTTAAATGCAACCAAATGCAGGATACACAAAAAATAACACCAGCATGTTTCTAAAGCAGCTACTGATTTGGCTGGTGATTTGGCTGGTGATTTGGCTACTGATTTGGCTACTGATTTGGCTACTGATTTGGCTGGTGATTTGGCTACTGATTTGGCTACTGATTTGGCTGGTGATTTGGCTACTGATTTGGCTACTGATTTGGCTGGTGATTTGGCTACTGATTTAGGTACTGATTTGGCTGGTGATTTGGCTACTGATTTAGGTACTGATTTGGCTGGTGATTTGGCTACTGATTTAGCTACTGATTTGGCTACCTTTTTGGCTGGTGATTTAGCTACCTATTTGGCTGGTGATTTGGCTGGTGATTTAGCTGGTGATTTGTCTACTGATTTGGCTGGTGGTTTAACTGCTGATTTGGCTGGTGATTTAGCTGGTGGTTTAGCTGGTGATTTAGCTGGTGATTTGGCTGGTGGTTTAACTGCTGATTTGGCTGGTGATTTGGCTGGTGGTTTAACTGCTGATTTGGCTGGTGAGTTGGCTGGTGATTTAGCTGGTGATTTGGCTGGTGATTTAGCTGGTGATTTGTCTACTGATTTGGCTGGTGGTTTAACTGCTGATTTGGCTGGTGATTTGGCTGGTGGTTTAACTGCTGATTTGGCTGGTGATTTGGCTGGTGATTTAGCTGGTGATTTGGCTGGTGATTTAGCTGGTGATTTGTCTACTGATTTGGCTGGTGGTTTAACTGCTGATTTGGCTGGTGATTTAGCTGGTGATTTAGCTGGTGATTTAGCTGGTGATTTGTCTACTGATTTGTCTGGTGATTTAGCTGGTGATTTGGCTACTGATTTGGCTACTGAGGTAGCTACTGATTTAGCTACTGATTTAGATCTGTAATGTTTATTTACACACACATGCCGATATACACACAGAGCTCTGCTACACACGAGACACAAGGCAGATGGCTTGGTGCGTCATGATGTCTCATCTCTGTCACTCCCCCTGAGCTCCACTCTCCTGTAAATAGATGTGTGCAGAGCCATATATTTAGAGAGTTAGGCAGCAGTTACACGACACAACTTTGCTGTTACATGAAGCAACTCAAAACGCAACTAAACTCATCCCATGTCATCTGCTGCATTACATCGTGGTGTCATACAATTTTTTGTTTATCCAATTGTTTGGTTATTGTATGGATATAGACAAAATGCAACTTGTACAATTTACCTAGTGAGCCAAATTTACTTTGTAAAGCTACAGTAGCTAGCTAACAATGAGCTAAGCAAGCTAGCAATGAATTAAGCTAGCTAGCACAGTTC
>NC_056433.1:7194543-7307043 GCF_018296145.1 Oncorhynchus tshawytscha | reverse complement strand
TGGATATATAGAATGTTGGATATATAGAACGTTGGATATATAGAACGTTGGATTTATAGAACGTTATATATATAGAATGTTGGACATATAGAATGTTGGATATATAGAACGTTGGATATATAGAACGTTGGATATATAGAACGTTGGATTTATAGAACGTTATATATATAGAATGTTGGACATATAGAATGTTGGATATATAGAACGTTGGATATATAGAATGTTGGATATATAGAATGTTGGATATATAGAACGTTGGATTTATAGAATGTTGGACATATAGAACATTGGATATATAGAACGTTGGATATATAGAACGTTGGATTTATAGAACGTTATATATATAGAATGTTGGACATATAGAATGTTGGATATATAGAACGTTGGATATATAGAACGTTGGATATATAGAACGTTGGATTTATAGAACGTTATATATATAGAATGTTGGACATATAGAATGTTGGATATATAGAACGTTGGATATATAGAATGTTGGATATATAGAATGTTGGATATATAGAACGTTGGATTTATAGAACGTTGTATTTATAGAACGTTATATATATAGAATGTTGGATATATAGAATGTTGGACATATAGAACGTTGGATATATAGAATGTTGGATATATAGAATGTTGGACATATAGAACGTTGGATATATAGAATGTTGGACATATAGAATGTTGGATTTATAGAATGTTGGATATATAGAATGTTGGACATATAGAACGTTGGATATATATAGAATGTTGGACATATAGAATGTTGGATTTATAGAATGTTGGATATATAGAATGTTGGATTTATAGAATGTTGAATTTATAGAATGTTGGATTTATAGAACGTTGGATTTATAGAACGTTGGATTTATAGAAGGTTGGATTTATAGAACGTTGGAGTTATAGAACGTTGGATTTATAGAACGTTGGATTTATAGAACGTTGGATTCATAGAACTTTGGATTTATAGAACGTTGGATTTATAGAACGTTGGATTCATAGAACGTTGGATTTATAGAACGTTGGATTCATAGAACGTTGGATTTATAGAACGTTGGATTCATAGAACTTTGGATTTATAGAAGGTATACATCAAACTGTATGCGTAGAAGGCTTGACAGAAATGGGAGCAGAAGGTGAATGTTGAACTTTTGTTGCACACATATGCAGATGAGGCTGCATACTATTTTGAGCAAGGGTGCTGTCAGTGTGATAGAAGCGTCAGGCTGGAGTTACACAAACACACTTTTACGCAACTATGGTTATCAGCAACTGAGATGGGGAACACTTTCTTTGGATGCTTTACAGGCTATCTGTCGCATTTCAACTACTTATATACACCAACTCTGATCCTATCTCTAACTCTAACCTTAAACATTACCCTAAGCCTAATTCTAAACCAGGGGTGGAGGTAAGCCGAAAAAGTCTAGTATGGAGTACCTGCAAAATAAATAGGTTGAGTACACCATACCGGTAATACATGAGCCTATCACAATAATTAAAACAAGGATTGCAAGAAAACTGTAGGCTATTAGACCAATTATCATTATCACCTGTAAGTGATCACATGACAAAATGAGTGAATAAACTTGGAAACTTGCGGGATATGCTAAAACACAAACAATGTGGTTGTATGATTGAAGCAGACAGGAGTGGTCGAGACCGAGAAGCATGTGGACAGCAGTGTATGGCGTCAATTGCATCAATTCAGGTTACAAGATTTGTGTAAGATGACAATCACCTGATGTCATCCATAACAGTTTGTTTTGTAAGTGATGTGTTTTTGAAATTATTAAATGGTTCTATATGGATGCCGGAAATATTTTGGAGTGGAGTTGTCTAATAGTTGAAATAGTTTGAATTGTTCCTCACAGAAACATTATAGACCAAATGTTAATTTTATCTCGCGAACCGGATTGTAGAAATATGATTCCTTTCTTTCAGCATCTTGAGAAAATGAATGTACGGTTAGGGACCTAACTATATGAAGCTAGATTTTCAAGCTGGCTTGTTGAGCTACTTGTATTGACTATATTGAAATGAGCTATCTAGCTACTCTACCAATATAATAAGTGGATACCTGCTCATCGAACATCTCATTCAAACATCATGGGCATTAATATGGAGTTGGTCCCCCCCTTTGCTGCTATTCCAGCCTCCACTCCTCTAGGAGGGCTTTCCACTAGATGTTGGATCATTGCTGTGGGGACTTGCTTCCATTCAGCCACAAAAGCATTAGTGAGGTTGGGCACTGATGTTGGGCATTTAGGCCTGGCTCATAGTCAGTGTTCCAATTCATCCCAAATGTGTTCGAATTGGGTTTAGGTCAGGGATCTGTGCAAGCCAGTCAAGTTCTTCCACACCGATCTCAACAAATCATTTCTCTATGGACCTCGCTTTGTGCACGGGGGCATTATCATGTTGAAACAGAAAACGGCTTTCCCCAACCTTTGCCACAAAGTTGGAAGCATAGAATTGTCTAGAAATGTCATTGTATGCTGTATCATCAAGATTTCTCTTCGCTGGAACTAAGGAGCCTAGCCTGAACCATGAAAAACAGCCCCAAGCCAGTTGACACTATGCATTCAGGTAGCGTTCTCCTGGCATTCGCCAAACCCAGATATGTCCGTCGGACTGCCAGATGAAGTGTGATTTATCCGGAGAACGCGTTTCCACTGAGTTCAATGGCGTCAAGCTGTACACCAATCCAGCCGAAACTTGGCATTGCACATGGTGATCTTAGGCTTGTGTGCGGCTGCTCGGCCATGGAAACCCATTTCATGAAGCTCCTGACGAACAGTTCTTGTGCCGACATTGCTTCCAGAGTGAGTTTGGAACTCAGTAGTGAGTGTTGCAACCGAGGACAGATGATTTTTACGCACTTCAGCACTTGGCGTTCCCGTTCTGTGAGCTTGTGTGGCCTACCACTTTGCGGCTGAGCAGGGCAGAAATTTGTGAAAACCTAAAGGAGGGTATTTTTCAAGGAACTGGGTTGTTTATAATTAAGGCCCTGTGTTTTGCGCCATCTTGTGACATAGCAATACTTTATCTGGTATTTTAAGCCTTATCCAGAAATGAGAATTACACCAAAAATGAAAGCAATTCTCTGAGGATGGTGTTGGACCATCTGACATACAGTGGGCAAAAAAATATTTAGTCAGCCACTAATTGTGCAAGTCCTCCCACTTAAAAAGATGAGAGAGGCCTGTAATTTTTATCATAGGTACACTCAACTATGACAGACAAAATGAGAAACAAAATCCATAAAATCACATTGTAGGATTTTTTATGAATTTATTTGCAAATTATGGTGGAAGATAAGTATTTGCTCACCTACAAACAAGCAAGATTTCTGGCTCTCACAGACCTGTAACTTCTTCTTTAAGAGGCTCCTCTGTCCTCCACTCGTTACCTGTATTAATGGCACCTGTTTGAACTTGTTATCAGTATAAAATACTCCTGTCCACAACCTCAAACAGTCACACTCCAAACTCCACTATGGCCAAGACCAAAGAGCTGTCAAAGGTCACCAGAAACAAAATTGTAGACCTGCACCAGGCTGGGAAGACTAAATCTGTAATAGGTAAGCATCTTGGTTTGAAGAAATCAACTGTGGGAGCAATTATTAGGAAATGGAAGACATACAAGACCACTGATAATCTCCCTCGATCTGGGGCTCCACGCAAGATCTCACCCCGTGGGGTCAAAATGATCACAAGAACGGTGAGCAAAAGTCCCAAAACCACACGGGGGGACCTAGTGAATGACCTGCAGAGAGCTGGGACCAAAGTAACAAAGCCTACCATCAGTAACACACTACGCCGCCAGGGACTCAAATCCTGCAGTGCCAGACATGTCCCCCTGCTTAAGCCAGTACATGTCCAGGCCCGTCTGAAGTTTGCTAGAGAGCATTTGGATGATCCAGAAGAAGATTGGGAGAATGTCATATGGTCAGATGAAACCAAAATATAACTTTTTGGTAAAAACTCAACTCGTCGTGTTTGGAGAACAAAGAATGCTGAGTTGCATCCAAAGAACACCATACCTACTGTGAAGCATGGGGGTGGAAATGCTTTCATGCTTTGGGGCTGTTTTTCTGCAAACGGACCAGGACGACTGATCTGTGTAAAGGAAAGAATGAATGGGGCCATGTATCGTGAGATTTTGAGTGAAAACCTCCTTCCATCAGCAAGGGCATTGAAGAAGAAACGTGGCTGGGTCTTTCAGCATGACAATGATCCCAAACACATCGCCCGGGCAACGAAGGAGTGGCTTCGTAAGAAGCATTTCAAGGTCCTGGAGTGGCCTAGCCAGTCTTCAGATCTCAACTCTGTAGGAAATCTTTGGAGGGAGGTGAATGTCCGTGTTGCCCAGCAACAGCCCCAAAACATCACTGCTCTAGAGGAGATCTGCATGGAGGAATGGGCCAAAATACCAGCAACAGTGTGTGAAAACCTTGTGAAGACTTACAGAAAACGTTTGACCTTTGTCATTGCCAACGAAGGGTGCATAAAGAAAGTATAGAGTAAAACTTTTGTTATTGACCAAATACTTATTTTCCACCATAATTTGCAAGTAAATTTATAAAAAATCCTACAATGTGATTTTCTGGATTTTTTTTTTCTCATTTTGTCTGTCATAGTTGAAGTGTACCATCTTTTTAAGTGGGAGAACTTGCACAATTGGTGGCTGACTAAATACTTTTTTGCCCCACTGTAAAAGTCTAAGGTTTTTCATCAAATTGCCCGTGCATTCATCTCCTCCCGAATCGAGTACTGCAAGTCATTACTGTCCTGCATCATCTACTGGTTCCCTCCATCTTGATCAGCTCCTGGAAGACTATGGCTGGGACGGTGGTCCAGTGGAACCCATCTTGATCACCTCTGTATTTTTCTGCCCGTCTGTAATGTTGGACTGTGGAAGGCACAACTCAACCAGTTTTTGTCTTTAATACTTATTATAATAATAGCACTGGGTGACCCATCTTCTCCACATTGGAACACATAATCACAGTGGGATATAGGAATGATAGAACCGTGTATTTGCTGTAGACAATCCCCCCCATCCTCAAGGGTGGTTCACTCATCCCACCAACACCATAGTGTTCTCTGACCATTACTCTGGGTATAGCCTACCTCCATCTGGAGTGACACTCACAAAGAACAGCCCTACTACTTCTTCATTTCTCATAAGAAAAACACCGACCAATTTCTAAAGACTGTTGACATCTATTGGAAGCCCTAGGAACTGCAGCCAGGTTCCTATTCAAATAGGGCTTTCAAGAAAATGGATGGGAAATACTATGACCTCATTTTTTTTTTCCCCCTGGATGGTTTCTCCTTGGCTTTCGCCAAATCAGTTCTGCCTATACTCACAGACAGTATTTTGACAGTTTTAGAAACTTTAGAGTGTCTTCTATCCAAATCTACCATTATTATATATGCATTATTATATGCATATAGTAGCTTCTGGGCCTGAGTAGCAGGCAGTTTACTTTGGGCACAATTTTCATCCAGACGTGAAAATACTCCCCCTATCACTAAGAAGTATTAATATACAAAGTAACAGTATTAATTCATTCAAATTCCTTATATTACATTAAGCAAACCAACCCCACGCCCTTTCTAGTTTTTTAAATTTATTTACGGATAGTCAGCTAGCATACCCAACACACAGACATTAATTTAACAAACAAACCCTAACCTCACGCCTAGTCTAATTTATGTTAAGTGAGTCTGCCAGATCAGACCAGTAGGGAGGACCAGGGATGTTCTCTTGCTGAACCCTAACCCTTTTGGGTGTCAGGGAAAATGTATGGAGTAAAAACACAGTATTTTCTTTAGGAATGTAGTGAAGTAAAAGTTGTCAAAAACATAAATAGTAACCCTAAAGTACAGATACTCTCAAAAACTACTTAAGTAGTTAACTTAACCCCACGCCATAGCTGGTCAAATGTATGTGAGAACCTAATGGCATAAATCGCCCTTGACAATAAAATGTGCAAATGAAAGGGCTAACCCTAACCCCAGCCCTAGTCTAGCTTCCTAAAATCGTCCCCTTGTAGTCTAGCTAACCCTAACGCTCCTCTCCTCTGCCAACAACAAAACAAAAACAAACGCCGGGCGAGTAGTGTTGCTGTTTTCCCAAATGCTAATTCTATCTGTTAAGACACCAGTAATTCATTCATTTTAGACCATTTTAAATCTAATTTCAATATCAGGAGCCTGGGTTGTGTCACTAAAGCCCAGAGAGTCATGGATAGGTGAATGTTACCACTACATAGCTTGGTCTCATAGACAACACTTAACATAGGACACCCTGCACTCAAAACATTAGTATGACATGTTACGTTTGGTATGGTTACATAAGACAGATGGTTACTGAAGGGAAAACTAATGAAGGGTGGTTGGTCTGGGTGAATGGGTGACAAAGATAATTTAAACGTCTTGATTTGTTAATCTCATCACAGACAACTTCACTTAACCCTAACCCCACGCCCTAGCCTAGCTAACCCTAACCCCACGCCCTAGCCTAGCTAACCCTAACCCCACGCCCTAGCCTAGCTAACCCTAACCCCACGCCCTAGCCTAGCTAACCCTAACCCCACGCCCTAGTCTAGCTAACCTAACCCCACGCCCTAGCCTAGCTAACCCTAACCCCACGCCCTAGTCTGACTAACCCTAACCCCACGCCCTAGCCTAGCTAACCCTAACCCCACGCCCTAGTCTAGCTAACCCTAACCCCACCCCCTACCCTAGCTAACCCTAACCCCACGCCCTAGCCTAGCTAACCCTAACCCCACGCCTAGCCTAGCTAACCCTAACCCCACACCCTAGTCTAGCTAACCCTAACCCCACACCCTAGTCTAGCTAACCCTAACCCCACGCCCTAGCCTAGCTAACCCTAACCCCACGCCCTAGCCTAGCTACCGTTAGCCAGCTAACGGGTTAAAGGGTCACATAATAAACATAATAAAATGTAGGCTAAAGGACTTAAGGGCTGGTTGGTTATTTACAAACCAGTAACTTATCAATCTCTAGTCTTCCAATAAATGTATTTTTTTTTACATGCAGGGTGTCAAGCTCTGATTTCTTTAATTTCAATATACAGAATCTGACTTACTTTTAAGAAGGCACTAAGAGACATACCATCTATTTTAAAGTGAATTTGTGTGGGCCCAATTCAACTGGACCCAAGGTTGTGACAATGTTACCCCACTGCTCATTACCTTTCCTGGACCCATCAGCAGGATGGGTTTATAACCAGGCTCATGCAACACCTGCACCTGAAACACAAACATCAAAACACTACATTTCTGATCGTCACAGAGAATATAAAAATAAACCAGTGTTTGGATAAATGGGCTCTATAGAACCGTATGCTCCAACTGCAGGCTTATACAATCTGTCCAATGATGACAAAGATAATTTAAAGCTGTCCATCTGCCATTTGTTAAATACAATTATTTCATTTCATATAGACCTGGTGCGTTACTGTCACGCTTACTCCCGCTCTCTCTCCCCCTCTCCAGCGCTGGTCTACTAACCACTGACCCTGGCATCAGTCATTACGCACACCTGCTCCCCGTCATTACGCACACCTGGTCATCATTATCTCCTTGATTACTCCCCCTTTATTTAGCCCTCAGTAAACAACAGTCATTGGGGAGTATTGATTTCTCTCACGTTCTGGTCATCAGCATTGAGTCATTATTAAACTGATCTTCTGCACCTGCTTCCTGACTCCCGGGGTATTACAGAATGTTACCTTGCAAGCAGCATAACGGATAAACCCATCTTCCAGAAGGACAAGGAACAGGGTCATCTACAACACGACCATCTGGCTCAACTGGGTACCGCAATGGAGAAGGTCCTCCGTGTTCTCCACTGCCTCCACACCACCAATGAGGCTCTCTATACCCCTATCAGAGGGCCTCTGTATTAGATGCTGTATTGTACGTTTTATCACAACACATTCTGGTAAAATAAAATTAGAAATATTTTAATAAGAACATATCGAAACTCAGCAAAAACCTCAGAGCCATCTAAAAACCTCAGAGCCATCTAAAAACCCCAGAGCCATCTAAAAACCTCAGAGCCATCTAAAAACCTCAGAGCCATCTAAAAACCTCAGAGCCATCTAAAAAAAACCTCAGAGCCCTAAAAACAGAGCCATCTAAAAACCTCAGAGCCATTTAAAAACCTCAGAGCCATCTAAAAACCTCAGAGCCATCTAAAAACCTCAGAGCCATCTAAAAACCTCAGAGCCATCTAAAAACCTCAGAGCCATCTAAAAACCCAGAGCCATCAGAGCCATCTAAAAACCTCAGAGCCATCTAAAAACCTCAGAGCCATCTAAAAACCTCAGAGCCATCTAAAAACCTCAGAGCCATCTAAAAACCTCAGAGCCATCTAAAAACCTCAGAGCCATCTAAAAACCTCAGAGCCATCTAAAAACCTCAGAGCCATTTAAAAACCTCAGAGCCATCTAAAAACCTCAGAGCCATCTAAAAACCTCAGAGCCATCTAAAAACCTCAGAGCCATCTAAAAACCTCAGAGCCATCTAAAAACCTCAGAGCCATCTAAAAACCTCAGAGCCATCTAAAAACCTCAGAGCCATCTAAAAACCTCAGAGCCATCTAAAAACTGCAGAGCCATCTAAAAACCTCAGAGCCATCTAAAAACTGCAGAGCCATCTAAAAATGGCCGCCGTACACAAGCCTACGATGACCATTCGCAATGCCAAAATGGTTTGTCGAGATCGGTTTGGAAGAACTTGACTGACCTTTACAGAGCCCTGACCTCAACCCCATTGAACACCTTTAAGATGAATTGGAACGCCGGCTGCGAGCCAGGCCTAATCGCCCAACATCTGTGTCCGACCTCACTAATGCTATTGTGGCTGAATGGAAGCAAATCCGCGCAGCAATATTCCAATATCTAGTGGAAAGCCTTCCCAGAATAGTGGAAACTGTTATAGCATGTTCGATGTGCAGGTGTCCACGTACCTTTGGTCATGTAGTGTATGGCCCTTCTGTCTTTTGTTTTAAATCAGATATTCTCTCTTAACATTGTCCTATACAGCACGGTTCCAGCAACTATTTTGGAAACACTTATAACCAGGCCAGCCAAGTACAGCTTAGCTGAGCTCAAAAAAAAGTGTGAAATGGGTAAAACAGGAAGGTTAACACAAGCCAGGCATTTGGCATTCTGCTCGAATGTACTTGACCTTGAAGGGTCTGCCATGTTTTCCTTCCAAGTAGTTTTTGGCTTGGTCATTTTTTCCTGCAAATTAAAAAAAACTGGAGTTTAAGACCTGACCTGAGTATTGTGATGGTTAGAGTGGATTAAAATAAAGCATCAAAGCAAGCAAAATGCAAAAATGCAAAAATAAACATTAAATACACAGATTGGAACTGACCATTGAACACATTCCAACATCCCAGATTGTACCTTTATGGGTTTCCAAATCTCAGATGGTATGGCTGGTATACGGACTAGCCATCTACCTAGCTAGCAAGAACATTGAAATGTTTACATTTGAGTAATTCAGCATAGGGTCTTATCCAGAGAGACTTACAGACAACCACATATCACAGTCATAGTAAGTACATGGGGGGGGCTGTGGGATTATTTCCTCCATTAGTGTGCCAGGAGAGGAGCTTGGGACTGGCTAGAGCGGTAGCTGGTCCAAAAGACCTGAGATGGCAAAACGGAGTGCTTGGGGTGTAGGGTTTGAGCACAGCCTGAAGGTAGGAAGGTGCAGGTCCTCTTGCTGTTTTGTAGGCAAATACCTTGTACTTGTAGTGGATGCGAGCTTCGACCAGGAGCCAACGTACAGAGAAACAGGGTGACATGGGAGTACTTGGGAAGGTTAAACACCAGGCGGGCTGCAGCATTCTGTATAAGTTGTTTGATAGTACAAGCAGGGAGCCCAGCCAACAGTGAGTTCCAGATCGGTGATAAGTACCTGGATTAGGACCTGCGCTGCTTCCTGTGTGAGGTAGGGTCATACTCTACCGATGTTGGAGAGCATGAACCCGTAGGACTGAGTCACTGCATTGGTGTTTGCAGAGAACCAAAGGGTGTTGTCCAGGGTCACGCCCAGGTTCTTTGAACTCTGGGAGGGGGACACAGTGGAGTTGTCTACCATGATGGAGAGGTCTTGGAGTGGGCAGGCCTTCCCTGGGAGGAAGAGCAGCTCTGTCATGTCAAGGTTGAGCTTGAGGTGGTGGGCCGACATCCACCCTGAGATATCTGCCAGGTACGCAGAGATGCTTGTCGCCACCTGGGTGTCAGAAGGGGGAAAGGAGAAAAGTAGTTGAGTGTTGTCCGGCATAGCAATGATAGGAGAGACCATGTAAGGATATGACGGAGCGACTTGGTGTATAGAGAGAAGAGGAGAGGGTCTTGAACCAAGCCCTGGGGGACGCCAGTAGGGAGAGTACGTTATGCAGACACAGATCCTCTCCACATCACCTGGTAGGAGCGGCCTGCCAGGAAGGATGCAATCCAAGATTGTGCAGAGTCTGAGACACCCAGCCCTTAGGGTGGAGAGGAGGATCTGATAGAGTCTGAGACACCCAGCCCTGAGAGGGTGGAGAGGAGCATCTGATAGAGCCTGAGACTCCCAGCCCTGAGAGGGTGGCGAGGAGGATCTGATAAATCCTGAGATTCCCAGCCCTGAGAGGCTGGCGAGGAGGATCTGATGGTTCATGTTGTCAAAGGAGGCAGAAAGATCTATGAGGATGAAAACAGAGGAGTTGGAGTTTGCATTGGCAGTGCTGAGATCCTCCGTGACACAGAGGAGAGTGGTCTCGGTTGAGTGACCCATCTTGAAGCCTTACTGGTTAGGGTCAAGAAGATTGTTCCGATAGGGATGAGAGTTGATCGGAGACAGCACGCTCAAGTGTTTTGGAAAGAAAATAAGAGATACATACTGGCCTGTAGTTTTGATGTCAGATGAGTCGAGTGTTTCTTGAGGAGGGGAGCAACTGGAGCCATTTTCTTAGGGGACAAAGCCAGTGGTCAGGGATGAGCTGATGAGTTGATGAGGAATGGGAGAAGGTCTGCAGACCTTCCCATTTGGGTCCTTGACCTTACTAGTTGCAAGATTTCTTCTGGAGAGAGGGAGAAAGAGGTCAAGGCATAGCGTAGTTCTGTGTGAGTGAGACCAGTGGACTCAATAGGCTGAGAAAATGAGCAGCGGATGTCATTACAACTATTTTCTAAGTGGTTTACTTACAAAGTCGTCCGCAGAGATGGAGGAGGGAGGAGGTGGAGGATTAAGGAGGGAGGAGAAGGTGGAAAATAGTTTGCTAGCTTACGGCAGAAACTTGACATTTAGAGCGGTAGAAAGTGGCTTTAGCAGTGGAAATAGAGGAAGAGAAGGTGGAAAGGAGGGAGAGAAAGGATGATAGGTCCTCCAGAAGTTTAGTTGTCCTCCATTTTCGCTCAGCTGCACACAGCCCCATTATGTAAGCTTGCAATGAGTCACTCAGCCATGGAGCAGGAGTTGAGGGAGGGATGAGTCGGCCTGGGAGGAAAGGGGGCCGTGCGAGTGCACACAGACACATAAAAAATGGTATCCACAAGATAATCTGAGTCTGGGGAAGTAGATAAAGGTCCTCATTGTCAAAATCCATAAAAGGTAGATAGCTTACTGGTTAATTTAGCCCCCCCCCCTAAAAAAATTAAAAAATATATATATATATTACTGTTGGGTCAGTTCCCCCCCCATAGCAAATACCTGGCAAAGGAATGTAAGCAATGGTCACATGACCTACATGCCCACGGAGCAGTCACTAAGGGGCAGTAAGTAATTAAACAGCTTGTTTTGAACAATATACTTTTGAAAACTGGAAAATGTACACATTTACCTCACTTTTATTAGCATTTAAAATGAACCGTGAATAATGTATTAATATATATATATAAAAAATTTGGGGGACCAATCACAAGTGGGGAGTCGCCCCTAACACACTCATGTCTCTGTCAGGGACTGAAGGACAGCATAGGCTGAGATGAACTTGGTGTTCTTGATCGCAGATCAGCAGTTAGAGATCAGGATTTCCACGTGGGTTGCGTGCCCAGAGTAAACTAAATTAGAAGCGTTTCAACCAAGAGGTGGGGAGCATCTGTAAAGTCTACAGACAGAGAAGTGGTATAGAACAGGTATAGAAAACACACACATAGTTGCTAAAGCTACAAAAGAGCAAAATGATATCATCAGAAAAGAACTAGGTAAGATACTGAAGTGAGAAATTGGTGTAGAGACTTCCTCTCTTTCCTCCCTCTAATAACTCCCAAGAACAACTCGGCAGAAGAGTCTTTGTTTTCGGCGAAAGCCATAGTTTTGGCCACGAGACGACGCTAACACGACCAACTCTAACACCAAGAAAACAGGGGAGACCGAAGTACCAATCCAGTATGGCCATTTCCACTAAACTTCAGAACTGATCAGGAAAATCCAAGTTAGGTCACCGACATAGCCATAACTGTAGTGATTACTAGGCACCTTGCTCGTCACAGTATGAAGCCGAAAGAGCAACGACCGAGCGTCAGATATTGAAGCTCAAAGAGTTCCTCTACTTCCAGCACCCTCGGTCGCTTCCTTTTAGGTAGTCTCTCTCTCCTTCTCTCTCTATCTCTCTCTCTAGTCTGGTCTCCCTCAAAGAGTTCCTTTACTTCCAGCGCCCTCTCTTTCCCTGCGCTTCCATATCTGACGCTCGGTCACTTCCTTTTAGGTAGTCTCTCTCTCCTTCTCTCTCTCTCTCTCTGTCTCTCTCTCTCTATCTCTCTCTCTAGTCTGGTCTCCCTCAAAGAGATCCTCTACTTCCAGCTCCCTCTCTTTCTACAGAGAGAGAGAGAGAGCGGAGAAGGAGAGAGAGTGAGAGAGACAGACAGAGAGATTACCTAAAAGGAAGTGAGGGAGGGGGAGAGGGAAGTGAAGAGTAAGAGAGAGAGAGGGAGAGAGAGAGAGAGAGAGAGAGAGAGAGAGAGAGAGACACTACCTAAAAGGAAGTGAGGGAGGAGGAGAGTGAGATAGAGAGGGGGGGAGAGAGTGAGCGAGAGAGAAAGAGAGGAATCGATTCCTAAACCTTCCATAACAAAGCCATCACCTACAGAGAGATGAACCAGGAGAAGAGTCCCAGAAGCAATCTGGTCCTGGGGCTCTGTTCACAAACACAAACAAAAGTTAAATTAATGATTACAATTTTGGACAGGTAACTTTAACAAATTTAGAAAGTAACCTACCCAACACTGCACACACACACACACACACACACACACACACACACACACACACACACACACACACACACACACACACACACACACACACACACACACACACACACACACACACACACACACACACACACACACAGAATGAATGGTCTGAAGGTCTGAATATGTGTTGAATCCCCCATGGGTGCTGTGGATGGATGAGGTAGAAGGGCTGACATTGGCCTAATAAATAGTGCTGAGGATTTGGGGCCTCCTGCCCTGAGATTGTATTAGGTCCTTCTGATGAATTGGGAACAAGGAGCAATCCTCGATCCACTCTAAACAGAGACTATAACTCATGGTGGAAAGAAAGCTCTGTTTCTGTTTTTTAAGCTACTGGTTCATAAAACCTCCACCAATAGAATAGTAATAGGACATCTTTAGAGTCTAGAATGTTTAGAATTCAAAATGTTTAGAATTTAGAGTCTTTGGAATTTAGAGTCTTTAGAATTAAGAATCTTTAGCATTTATAGTCTTTAGGCTGCCGTTACACAACGCAACTTGCACTCAACACAATGCCACAGATATCTCAAGTTTTGAGGGAGTGTGCAATTGGCACGCTGACTGCAAGATTGTCCACCAGAGCTGTTGCCAGATCATTTAATGTTCATTTCTCTACCATAAATAAATTGCCTTCAAAGTCGTTTTAGAGAAATTGGTAGTACGTCCAACCGGCCTCACAACCACAGACCACGTGTAACCACACCAGCCCAGGACCTCCACATCTGGCTTCTTCACCTGCGGGATGGTCTGAGAGAAACCACCCGGGATTGCAAACTCTGGGTTTCCACAACCGAAGAATTTCTGCACAAACTGTCAGAAACCATCTAAGTAAGACTCATCTGCGTGCTCACCGTCCTCACCACAGTCTCGACCTGACTGCAGTTGTGGATCTTGGGATCAATCTCCTGGTGTAAATCTTTGGCTGAATACCAAATCACTCCCTTCCCCTCTACCCTCCACCATGTGCACAAGGGAGTGACAATTATGGGAACGTGTTATTTAGACCCTCGTTCGAGCAACGCTGCCGACTTCAGAGGGGAGTGGATCCATAATGCACTGCGTTATTTCTTTGTGCAAAATTACAGAAAATAATGGAGCCTAATTATATGACACGTTTGTCAGATTTCAAGATGGTAAACTATCTAAATAAAGAAAGTTGTACACTCCATGTCACGTTCTGATCATAGTTCTTGTGTGTTTCCCTTGTTTTAGTGTTGGTCAGGACGTGAGCTGGGTGGGCATTCTATGTTGTGTGTCTAGTTTGTCTATTTCTATGTTTGGCCTGATATGGCTCTCAATCAGAGGCAGGCGTTGGTCATTGTCTCTGATTGGGAACCATGTTTAGGTATCCTGCTTTGTGTTGGGGTTTGTGGGTGGTTGTTTCCTGTCTTTGTGTTCTCTGCACCAGATAGGACTGTTTCGGGTTTTGCCACGTTTATTGTTTTGTAGTGTGTTCATGTTTGAGTTTCTCTTATTAAAAAACCATGGACACTTACCAGCTGCGCATTGGTCCTCCGATCCTTCTCGCCTCTCCTCCTCAGACGAGGAGGAGGAAAACCCTTACACTCCATCTATAAACTCCCAGTAATTTATTGGGTATTTACCAATGTTACGGCATCACTGTGTGTTTTTTCAGAGTTTCAAGACTTGACACGTATAACAGATGAAATTACCTCCCAAATTAAATGTTTAACTGAGGTTTACATGTTGTAAAATAACTTTCATTTGAATTTCATACTTGTTATTCTATTGAAAAGGTGGAACTTGAATTCCATCATTCTAGTCGTGATTGTGTCCCAAAGTTGATGGGTTTATTGATCCTCTCTGGGAGTAATCCTCTGAGTTAATCATCAGCAATACAAGGGCTCTCTGAGTGAGGTGGTACGGGCGAGGGGAGGGCTTTATCTTGGCTCCTGGATATTACCTTAGTCTTTGGTTTACAAACCACAGGAAACGCAATTTGAAGAAGACAATGTTTTCTGATCATTGGCTGGTCACTCCTAACCCATAGGAATCAAATCAAACTTAATTTGTCGCATCGCACTGAATACAAGCGTAGACTTTATCGTCAAACTTACAAGCCCTTAACCAACACTGCAGTTCAAGAGTTAAGAAAATATTTACCAAGTAGACTAAAATAAAAAAAAGTAATAATAAAAAGTAACACAATAAGAATAACAATAACGAGGCTATATACAGGGGGCACCGGTACAGAGTCAATGTGGGGGATATATACAGGGGGTACCGGTACAGAGTCAATGTGGAGGATATATACAGGGGGTACCGGTACAGAGTCAATGTGGAGGTTATATACAGGGGGCACCGGTACAGAGTCAATGTGGAGGATATATACAGGGGGCACCGGTACAGAGTCAATGTGGAGGCTATATACAGGGGGCACCGGTACAGAGTCAATGTGGAGGATATATACAGGGGGTACCGGTACAGAGTCAATGTGGAGGATATATACAGGGGGTACCGGTACAGAGTCAATGTGGAGGCTATATACAGGGGCACCGGTACAGAGTCAATGTGGAGGCTATATACAGGGGGTACCGGTACAGAGTCAATGTGGAGGCTATATACAGGGGGCACCGGTACAGTCAATGTGGAGGCTATATACAGGGGGTACTGGTACAGAGTCAATGTGGAGGCTATATACAGGGGGTACTGGTACAGAGTCAATATGGAGGCTATATACAGGGGGCACCGGTACCGAGTCAATGTGGAGGCTATATACAGGGGGCACCGGTACCGAGTCAGTGTGGAGGCTATATACAGGGGGCACCGGTACGCGGGTACAGGTTAGTTGAGGTCAAATGACCTCATTTGAGGTCATTTGTACAAAAAGGAAGAGGGGGGGTGTGTCAATGTAAATAAATTGTCTGGTGGCATTTTTATGAATTGTTCAGCGGTCTTATGGCTTGGGGGTAGAAGCTGTTGAGGAGCCTTTTGGTCCTAGACTTGGCGCTCCGGTACCACTTTCCGTGCGGTAGTAGAGAGAACAGTCTATGACATGGGTGACTGGAGTCTCTGACAATTTTATGGGCTTTCCTCTGACACCGCCTGGTGTAGAGGTCCTGGATGGCAGGAAGCTTGGCCTGGGTTGTTCACACTACCCTCTGTAGCAGTTGCCATACCAGGCAGTGATGCAACCAGGATGCTCTTGATGGTGCAGCTGTAGAATCTTTAGAGGATCTGGGGACCCATGCCAAATATTTTCAGTCTCCTGAAGCGAAACGACTCATACACCTGGGAATCCTCCAATCCTACCACCAGCTAGGGTTAGGACCAGCCAAACGACTCATACACCTGGAAATCCTCCAATCCTACAGAGTACCACCAGCTAGGGTTAGGACCAGCCAAACGACTCAAACACCTGGGAATCATCCAATCCTACCACCAGCTAGGGTTAGGACCAGCCAAACGACTCATACACCTGGAAATCCTCCAATCCTACAGAGTACCACCAGCTAGGGTTAGGACCAGCCAAACGACTCAAACACCTGGGAATCATCCAACCATTCAGTCCTTCCAGCTATAGGCCTATACTGTACGAATTGAGTATCCTCCAACCACACAATAAAGATTACTCACAGCTATAGACTGACCAAACCCTTCACCGACAATTGCATAGGCCTTGCTTGCCAAACCACTCACACACAATAGTTAGGACTATAATCCTGGCCAAAACAGTCGCACACAATAGTTAGGACTATAATCCTGGCCAAACCAGTCACACAATAGTTAGGACTATAATCTTGGCCAAAACAGTCACACACAATAGTTAGGACTATAATCCTGGCCAAACCACTCACACACAGTAGTTAGGACTATAATCCTGGCCAAACCACTCACACACAGTAGTTAGGACTATAATCCTTGCCAAAACAGTCACACATAATAGTTAGGACTATAATCCTGGCCAAAACAGTCACACATAATAGTTAGGACTATAATCCTGGCCAAAACAGTCACACACAATAGTTAGGACTATAATCCTGGCCAAACCACTCACACACAATAGTTAGGACTATAATCCTTGCCAAAACAGTCACACATAATAGTTAGGACTATAATCCTGGCCAAAACAGTCACACATAATAGTTAGGACTATAATCCTGGCCAAACCAGTCACACACAACAGCAGGTTTGTTTGTGTGGATTTAGAAGGAGAGTTCTGGTTGGATCCTTTGCCAGCCTGCTCCAGCCTATGTGTGTGTGTGTGTGTGTGTGTGTGTGTGTGTGTGTGTGTGTGTGTGTGTGTGTGTGTGTGTGTGTGTGTGTGTGTGCGTGCCTGCGTGCCTGCGTGTGTGTGTATGTTTGTGTGCGTGTGCGTGTGTGTGTGTGTGTGTGTGCATGAATGGGTAGCTAGCTAGACATTACTGTACTATAGTCGACTGGGTCATTGATGACTGACTGTGCCAGACAGCCTGATGCTGCCAAATCACCTATCTGCCTGATGCTGTCTGTTTACACAGAGATTAAACATGAAACAACCAGCGTTCGTTTCCCAGAGGATTATGTAGCAACAGTAGAAACATCATTTAGACAAAAGTGTCTGCTGCTTCTGTGTCTGATTCTTATTCCTTATAAGCCAGACAACAACAACAACAACAACAAAAACACACATAATAAAATGGATGTTTTATTGTCACATACATTGGATAGGTGGAGTGTAATGTGTTGTTTTACAGGGTAAAAGGCAGTCTGGCTCTCTTTTGAGGTCTGTCACGCCTACTCCTGCTCTCCCTCTCTGGCTGCTCGAGGGTGCCAGGCTGCCCTTCAATACACACACCTGTCACCGTCATTACGCGCATCAGCACTCACCTGGACTCACCTGGCCTCACCTGGACTCACCTGGCCTCACCTGGCCTCACCTGGACTCACCTGGACTCACCTGGCCTCACCAGGCCTCACCTGGACTCACCTGGACTCACCTGGACTCACCTGGACTCACCTGGCCTCACCTGGACTCACCTGGCCTCACCTGGACTCACCTGGCCTCACCTGGCCTCACCTGGACTCACCTGGCCTCACCAGGCCTCACCTGGCCTCACCAGGCCTCACCTGGACTCACCTGGCCTCACCTGGCCTCACCTGGCCTCACCTGGACTCACCTGGACACACCTGGCCTCACCTGGCCCCACCTGGCCTCACCTGGACTCACCTGGCCTCACCTGGACTCACCTGGACACCTTCACTTTGTTATCTGTCTGTTCCTCAGTTGTTTCCCTGTGTCAGCATTAATGTCTGTATGTTTTCCCCCTGTCCAGACCCTGTCCGTATTCTGTTCCTGTCCGTGCTTCATTTAAATGTTCACTTCCTGTCCGTGCTTCATTTAAATGTTCACTTCCTGTCCGTGCTTCTCGTCTCCAGTGTCTGTCCTCACAAGGTCCTTACTACTGAATAGTGTTGGTTCCACGGGTGTAGGAGTCCAAATCAGAATACTAGAAGAGATGGCGACCCACACGTATACCGTTTAGATGGCAGGTAGCCTAGTGGTTCCCAGAGTCGACTAAGTGAATAATCTGTCGGTGTGTGCGTGCAGTGCATGTGTGTGACAACCAAAACAAAACCCATCTTGCAGGAGACAGATTGTGACTGTCCAAAATTGTAATCAGTAAAGTAACTTTTGGATGATCTGAACTCAGTAACGTAATCTGATTACTTGCAATTACTTTTTTGATTACTTTAAACTTTACGAGGCATTACAAGAAGACAAAAATGATCCGTCAAACAGATCATAGCGGCCTCTGATTGGTGGTCATCATGTGATGTGTCATCATAGTGGTCTCTGACTGGTGGTCATCAAGTGATGTGTCATCATAGTGGTCTCTGATTGGTGGTCATCATGTGATGTGTCATCATAGTGGTCTCTGATTGGTGGTTATCATGTGATGTGTCATCATAGTGGTCTCTGATTGGTGGTCATCATGTGATGTGTCATCATAGTGGTCTCTGATTGGTGGTCATCATGTGATGTGTCATCATAGTGGTCTCTGATTGGTGGTCATCATGTGATGTGTCATCATAGTGGTCTCTGATTGGTGGTCATTATTTGATGTGTCATCATAGTGGTCTCTGATTGGTGGTCATTATTTGATGTGTCATCATAGTGGTCTCTGATTGGTGGTCATCATGTGATGTGTCATCATAGTGGTCTCTGATTGGTGGTCATCATTTGATGTGTCATCATAGTGGTCTCTGATTGGTGGTCATCATTTGATGTGTCATCATAGTGGTCTCTGATTGGTGGTCATTATTTGATGTGTCATCATAGTGGTCTCTGATTGGTGGTCAGACTCACTCAGGTGGAACAAACTTTTTTTTCAATGCTGTATTGAATGTCATTGAGAAAACAGAAAAGTGTCATTTTTTTTCAAAATCGTTCCTGAATCCTGTAATGTGATTACCATAGTTTTCATGGTAACTGATTACATTTACAGTTTTTATTTTTGTTATGTTTGTTATCTGATTACATCCCCACTCCACTTCCTGTTTCTCTTGAGAGGGGTGTCTGCTACTCCATCAAAGCAAAGGTTACCCCGATGTGGTCGACAATAAGTGCTCTGATGAGATACAATCAGCTGTGGTCTGTGCCACTCTGGTGGTCAAAGGTTATCCTGACATACAAGTATACTTAGCCTATAGTATAGATATGCTTAGCCTATAGTATAGATATGCTTAGTCTGAGGTATAGATACACTTAGTCTGTAGTATAGATATACTTAGCCTGTAGTATAGATATGCTTAGCCTGTAGTATAGAAATGCTTATCCTGTTTTATATATATGCTTATTCTATTTTATATATATGCTTAGCCTGTAGTATAGATATGCTTAGCCTGTAGTATAGATATGCTTAGCCTGTAGTATAGATATGCTTGGCCTGTAGTATAGATATGCTTAGCCTGTAGTATAGATATGCTTAGCCCGTAGTAGAGCTATGCTTAGCCTTTAGTATAGATATGCTTAGCCTGTAGTATAGATATGCTTAGCCTGTAGTATAGGGAAGCATAGGCCCGGCAACAAGGTTCCAACATCTAGTGGAAAGCCTTCGCAGAAGAGTAGAAGCTGTTATAGCAGCAATGTTCCAACATCTAGTGGAAAGCCTTCCCAGAAGAGTGGAGGCTGTTATACCAGCAATGTTCCAACATCTAGTGGAAAGCCTTCCCAGAAGAGTGGAGGCTGTTACAGCAGCAATGTTCCAACATCTGGTGGAAAGCCTTCCCAGAAGTGTGGAGGCTGTTATAGCAGCGAATTATCTTTGATCGTATTCCATGTGGCTGTTGCAACAGAAAATGGGGTACCAACTCCATTTTAATACCACTGATTTTTGAATTAGATGTTCGATGAGCAGGTGTCCACATACCTTTGCTTTGATTATGTAGTGTAACTGAAGAAACTACAGTTGAAGACAAAGAGAAAAGAATCCATCTACTGTAGTGTTGAACACACTGTCATAACCAGAGAAAGATAGAACAGATGTAGGATCTTAATTTGATCACCCTGCTTCAGGAGAACTTTCCTGCACTGCAGGACAAGATTGAAACCTGCAGTGTATTTGAGTTTTAAAAAGGCTTCTGAGGTTTGTTATTTCCACTTTGAAAAATTTCAAACTTCATTTCCCCGTGCAAAAAATATATCAACCCCTACAAAAAAAAGAAAAAGAAAGAAAGAAATAGCCTAGAGAGGAACCAGGCTCTGAGGGGTGGCCAGTCCTCCTCTAGCTGTGCCAGAGGAAGATTATACATGGCCAAAATGTTCAAACGTTCAGTGGAATACAGTATTTACATATGAGATGGGTAAAGCCGTATGTAAACATTACTAAAGTAACTAGTGTTCCATTATTAAAGTGGCCAGTGATTCCATGTCTATGTATATAGGGTAACAGCCTCTAAGGTGCAGGGTTGAGTAACCGGGTGGAAGCCGGCTGGTGATGGCTATTTAACAGTCAGATGGCCTTGAAATAGAAGCTGTTTATCCAGCTTTGATGCACCTGTACTGTCTCCTCCTCCTAGATGGTAGCAGGATGAACAGGCCGTGGCTCAGGTGGCTGAGGTCTTTGATGATCTTCTTGGCCTTCCTGTGACACTGGGTGCTGTAGATGTCCTGGAGGGCAGGCAGTGTGCCTCCAATGACTCTTTGGGATGACCGAACCACCCTCTAGAAAGCCCTGCGGTTGTGGGAGGTGTAGTTGCCGTACCAGGCTGTGATACAGGCCGACAGGATGCTCTCAATGGTGCATCCGTAAAAGTTTGTGAGGATCTTATGGACCAAGCCAAACTTCTTCAGCCTCCTGAGGATGAAGATGCACTGGTATACCTTCTTCACCACGCTGTTTGTGTGGGTGGACCATTTCAGATTGCCATCGTGATGTGTACGTCGAGGAACTTCAAGCTTTCCACCTTCTCCACTGCGGTCCCGTCGATGTGAATGGGGGTGCTCCCTCTGCTGTTTCCTGAAGTCCACAATCAGCTCCTTTTATTTTGTTGATGTTGAGGGAGAGGTTATTTTCCTGGCACCTTTCCGCCAGGTCCCTCACCTCCTCCCTGTAGTCTCTGCGAACTTGATGATTGAGTTGGAGGCATGCTTGGCCATGCAGTCATGGGTGAACAGGGAATACAGGAGGGGGCTGAGCACGCACTGCAGCATAAATACTGGAGGCTGAGACAGGAGGGGTCAGGAGACACTGTGGCCCCATCCGATGATATCCCCGGACAGGGCCAAACAGGAAGGATATAACCCCACCCACTTTGCCAAAGCACAGCCCCACACCACTAGAGGGATATCTTCAACCACCAACTTACCATCCTGAGACAAGGCTGAGTATAGCCCACAAAGATCTCCGCCATGGCACAACCCAAGGGGGGGCGCCAACCCAGACAGGATGACCACATCAGTGAATCAACCCACTCAGGTGACGCACCCTTTCCAGGGACGGCATGAGAGAGCCCCAGTAAGCCAGTGACTCAGCCCCTGTAATAGGGTTAGAGGCAGAGAATCCCAGTGGAAAGATGGGAACCGGTCAGGCAGAGAAAGCAAGGGCGGTTCGTTGCTCCAGAGCCTTTCCGTTCACCTTCCCACTCCTGGGCCAGACTCCACTCAATCATATGACCCACTGAAGAGATGAGTATTCAGCAAAGACTTAAAGGTTGAGACCGAGTTTGCGTCTCTGACATGGGTAGGCAGACCGTTCCATAAAAATGGAGCTCTATAGGAGAAAGCCCTGCCTCCAGCTGTTTGCTTAGAAATTCTAGGGACAATTAGGAGGCCTGCGTCTTGTGACCGTAGCGTACGTGTAGGTATGTACGGCAGGACCAAATCAGAGAGATAGGTAGGAGCAAGCCAATGTAATGCTTTGTAGGGTAGCAGGAAAACCTTAAAATCAGCCCTTGCTTTGACAGGAAACCAGTGTAGGGAGGCTAGCACTGGAGTAATATGATCACATTTTTTGGTTCTAGTCAGGATTCTAGCAGCCGTATTTAGCACTAACTGAAGTTTATTTAGTGCTTTAACCGGGTAGCCGGAAAGTAGAGCATTGCAGTAGTCTAACCTAGAAGTGACAAAAGCATGGATACATTTTTCTGCATAATTTTTGGACAGAAAGTTTCTGATTTTTGCAATGTTACGTAGATGGAAAAAAGCTGTCCTTGAAATGGTCTTGATATGTTCTTCAAAAGAGAGATCAGGGTCCAGAGTAACGCCGAGGTCCTTCACAGTTTTATTTGAGACGACTGTACAACCATTAAGATTAATTGTCAGATTCAACAGAAGATCTCTTTGTTTCTTGGAACCTAGAACAAGCATCTCTGTTTTGTCCGAGTTTAAAAGTAGAAAGTTTGCAGCCATCCACTTCCTTATGTCTGAAACACATGCTTCTAGCAAGGGCAATTTTGGGGCTTCACCATGTTTCATTGAAATGTACAGCTGTGTGTCATCCGCATAGCAGTGAAAGTTAACATTATGTTTTCGAATGACATCCCCAAGAGGTAAAATATATAGTGAAAACAATAGTGGTCCTATAACGGAACCTTGAGGAACACTGAAATGTACAGTTGATTTGTCAGAGGACAAACCATTCACAGAGACATACTGATATCTTTCCGACAGATAAGATCTAAACCAGGCCAGAACTTGTCCGTGGAGACCAATTTGGGTTTCCAATCTCTCCAAAATAATGTGGTGATCGATGGTATCAAAAGCAGCACTAAGGTCTAGGAGCACGAGGACAGATGCAGAGCCTCAGTCCGATGCCATTAAAATGTCATTTACCACCTTCACAAGTGCAGTCTCAGTGCTATGATGGGGTCTAAAACCAGACTGAAGCATTTTGTATACATTGTTTGTCTTCAGGAAGGCAGTAAGTTGCTGCGCAACAGCCTTTTCTAACATTTTTGAGAGGAATGGAAGATTCGATATAGGCCGATAGTTTTTTAAATTTTCTGGGTCAAGGTTTGGCTTTTTCAAGAGAGGCTTTATTACTGCCACTTTTTGTGAGTTTGGTACACATCTGGTGGATAGAGAGCCGTTTATTATGTTCAACATAGGAGGGCCAAGCACAGGAAGCAGCTCTTTCAGTAGTTTAGTTGGAATAGGGTCCAGTATGCAGCTTGAAGGTTTAGAGGCCATGATTATTTTCATCATTGTGTCAAGAGATATAGTACTAAAACACTTGAGCATCTCTCTTGATCCTAGGTCCTGGCAGAGTTGTGCAGACTCAGGACAACTGAGCTTTGAAGGAATTTATAGAGGAGTCCGTAATTTGCTTTCTAATGATCATAATCTTTTCCTCAAAGAAGTTCATGAATTTATCACTGCTGAAGTGAAAGCCATCCTCTCTTGGGGAATGCTGCTTTTTAGTTAGCTTTGCGACAGTATCAAAAAGGAATTTTGGATTGTTCTTATTTTCCTCAATTAAGTTAGAAAAATAGGATGATCGAGCAGCAATAAGGGCTCTTCGGTACTGCACGGTACTGTCTTTCCAAGCTAGTCGGAAGACTTCCAGTTTGGTGTGGCTCCATTTCCGTTCCAATTTTCTGGAAGCTTGCTTCAGAGCTCGGGTATTTTCTGTGTACCAGAGAGCTAGTTTCTTATGAGAAATGTTTTTAGTTTCTAGGGATGCAACTGCATCTAGGGTATTGCGCAAGGTTAATTTGAGTTCCTCAGTTAGGTGGTTAACTGATTTTTGTCCTTTGGCGTCTTGGGTAGACAGAGGGAATCTGGAAGGACATCAAGGAATCTTTGTGTTGTCTGTGAATTTATAGCACGACTTTTGATGTTCCTTGGTTGGGGTCTGAGCAGATTATTTGTTGCAATTGCAAATGTAATAAAATGGTGGTCCGATAGTCCAGGATTATGAGGAAAAACATTAAGATCCACAACATTTATTCCATGGGACAAAACTAGGTCCAGAGTATGACTGTGACAGTGAGTGGGTCCAGAGACATGTTGGACAAAACCCACTGAGTCGATGATGGCTCCGAAAGCCTTTTGGAGTGGGTCTGTGGACTTTTCCATGTGAATATTAAAGTCACCAAAGATTAGAACATTATCTGCTATGACTACAAGGTCCGATAGGAATTCAGGGAACTCAATGAGGAACGCTGTATTAGCCTGTAGTGTATATATACTTAGCCTGTAGTATATATATATATATGCGTAGCTTGTAGTATACATGTAAGTTTACTTTGGTGTAATACACACACAAATTGCTTGGTTGGTAGAACATGTAATACCACTTCCTGATGTCCCTAAAAAAAGGGGCCCCCAGGCACTAAAATGGTGTAATAAAAAGCTTAACTTCCAAAGAAATCTATGATGGCGCTGTACTGTACGGTTGTCATTTTGTGAGCTCTGACCCCAACTTGGCTATTTTGTGATTATTTTGGCGTTCGTTTTATACTTAGCCTGTAATATAGATGTTTGTGCTATGGATCGACGTGTACGACAGTGTACGACAGTGTGTTCCAGTTCACGCCAATATCCAGTCAACTTCACAAAGCCATTGAAGAGGAGTGGGACAACATTCCACAGGCCACAATCAACAGCCTGATCAACTCTATGTGAAGGAGATGTGTCACACTGCCTGAGGCAAAATGGTGGTCACACCAGATACTGACTGGTCTTCTGATCCACACCCCTACCTTTTCTTTAAAACCTGTTGACGGGATAGGGTTCCCTTTTGGGAACGAACCCTCCCACGTTCAGCTTGAACGGTGGCGCACGGAATGCAAAAATATTCTTTGAAATATATAACCTCCACACATTAACAAGTCCAATAGCTCAAATGAAAGATAAACACCTTGTTCATCTAGCCAGCAAGTCAGATTTCTAAAATGTTTTACGGCGAAAACATAGCACATATTTATGTCAAACCACCACCAAAGACACAGCTCATTTGAATAGCCAAAAAATGCAATCAACAACCGCAGGATTAAAAGAAAAATAATTCACTAACCTTTTGAAAATCTTCATCAGATGACAGTAATAGGACATGTTACACAGTACATTTATGTTTTTTTCAATAATATGCAATTTATATCCATAAATCTCTATTTACAATGACGCCATGTTCAAAAAATGCTACTCAAATGTCCTGAGAAATGATGATAGCCCCGGCAGATAACGTCAGATAACAAGCAGTACACATCATAAACTTTGACTAAATATACATGTTCTACATATAGTTAGAAAGATACACTTCTTCTTAATGCAACCGCTGTGTTACATTTATTTTTAACGTTACAGAATTCGTTCACTAGGCTATAATATGAGACGGCGCTCAGAAATTAGCATTATGTCTCCTCTATCTCGGAGTCCACAGAAACCCATAATTAACACATAAATATTCCCTTACCTTTGATGTTCTTCGATCAGAAGACGTGGAATGAGTTATACTTACCAAAAACTGCGTTTGGTTTTCAAGTCTGTGCCTTTAGGTTATCAAACACGACAAATTCCTGTTGAAATGCAGCCAAAATTCTAGTGGATCTAAACTTCAAAATTACATATTATATGTCGACTAAACTGGTCAAACTAAGTGCAGAATCAAACTTTAGCATGTTCTAAACGTGCAAAACAATCCTTAGCTCGAACAGACAAACCTACATCGAGACCTACAAAGAGAGCTCCGGACCCGACGCGCGCATGAAAGTACATGTATTTTCGCGTGACCCGGAGGTTTCAGCCCGCCAAAACTCGAGGGAGCGTGCGATTCTCACAATGACAGGCCCCACTGAAAGGAGACATTGCGCTGAAGAGATAGGAACTGTTCCCAGATCCGTAGCTAGTTGGGAAGGGTGGGGGCGATGATGTCAAAGTTGGGCCAACTTTCATGATGACAAGAGAGAGTTTGGGAGAATGGCTGCCCTGAGAGTTCTGCTTTACATACAGACATAATTTGAACGGTTTTAGAAGCTTTAGAGTGTTTTCTATTCAATAATAATTATTATATGAATATAATAGCAATTTTGGACAGATTTTTTTTCTGTTTACTATGGGCACGCAATTCCTCCAAAGGGGGCAGTAGTCAGTCCTATCTTTAACAGGTTTTAAGGTATCTGTGACCAACAGATGAATATCTGTCTTCCCAGTCATGTGAAGTCCATATATTAGAACCTAATGAATTCATTTAAATTGATTTCCTTAGATGAACTATAACTGGCGTTCATGGCTTTCACGTTTTTAAAATTTACCCAATGTTCACGGGTCTGATGGACCCACAACATTATATTCCCCCGATGTTCACTGGTCTGATGGACCCACAACATTATATTCCCCCGATGTTCACTGGTCTGATGGACCCACAACATCATATTCCCCCAATGTTCACTGGTCTGATGGACCCACAACATTATATTCCCCCGATGTTCACGGGTCTGATGGACCCACAACATTATATTCCCCCAATATCCACGGGTCTGATGGACCCACAACATTATATTCCCCCGATGTTCACTGGTCTGATGGACCCACAACTTTATATTCCCCCGATGTTCACGGGTCTGATGGACCCACAACATTATATTCCCCCGATGTTCACGGGTCTGATGGACCCACAACATTATTGGGTTTTAAAACAATACAGCCATAACAATTTACATAAAAATACATAATTCATTAGATGTTGATTTACATCAATTACAAGCAGTATAGACAGCATACATGGTTAATATTTGTCATTTACCTCTCATAGATCACATACAGTATATTGATAAAAGCTCAATATTCTATATATTTTTTAAATTACAATTATAATCAAGACATGGGTGGAATAAACCATGTTTATCTTGAACAAATATAAATTAAACAATGTTTTCATCACTATTGATGTGTATTGCTTTGATCTGAAAAAAACTGGAAGAAAAATTTTACATACTGTATTTTATGGAAATGATAAATGAACCCCATTGATCACGAATTCCTCCTGAATCCTCTTGACGATGGCTGCAGAAGCTGGAGTCCTTGGGATATGTTGCCTCCTCTGGATTTGAGGTCATACCAAGGCCTTACCCAGCACCTCGAGAAAGAGCCATCTCCTCTGGATTTGAGGTCATACCAATGCCTTACCCAGCTCCTCGAGAAAGAGCCGTCTCCTCTGGAGCTTCCCTCTGTTATAATCTGGGTTCAACACCATCCAGATGACAAACACATTGTACGCCAAGATGTCCAAGATGTTGAAGAATATCACAAGATTCCAGCGTAGGGTTCTTATTTAGCAGCTGTAGCCAGTCCCCATCTTGTCTAAATTGTCCACCCCTCCTTTTGTGGCATTGTAATCCATTATGATTTCTGGTTTTTGATGTTCCTGACCACAGATTCTCCCATCCCTAATGCAGTGTACTCACGAGTACCACATGTTTGTCTTTCTTTGGCACGTAGGACACTAGGGATGTGTCGGCAGTGAACACAAACTTAGAGGAATTGATAGGCCTGTTCCGCGTATTCAACAGCTGAGGTGGAAGCTCTGGCTTGTTTTTTCATACTGTTCCTACCATCGTCAGCTTCCTCTTGAGGAGCTCCTGTCCCAGCTTGTGTGAAGTAAAAAAGGTATTGCTTGTGATGTTGTGGCCACAGAGTCCCTGTGTCACGTCCAGGACAACCCACATCCCTTGGTTCTTCTCAGGGGCTCCTCCATCTGGCTTCCCACGCATATGATGAAGAAGCATCACAGGCAGCCCAGATCTTGATTCCATATTTTGTGGGTTTAGACGGTATGTGCTGCCTGAAGGGGCAGCGGCCCCTAAATGGCATAACAGGGGAAGACGGTCCATCCACTTGTCCCACTCTACTCCACTCCACTCCACTCCACTCTACTCTACTCTACTCTACTCTACTCTAAACTACTCTACTCTAAACTACTCTACTCTACTCCACTCTAAACCTCTCTACTCTCTTCTACTCTACTCTAAACTACTCTACTCCATTCTGCACCATTCTACTCTACTCTACTCTACTCTACTGTACTCTACTCTACTCTTCACTACTCTACTATATTCTACATTCAACTCTACCCTACCATCTACTCTAATCTACCCTTCTCTACCCTCTACTCTACCCTTCTCTACCCTCTACTCTAACCTGCTCTACCCTCTACAAAACTCTACCCTCTATTCTACTCTATTATAATGTACTCTACTCTACCCTCTACTCTACAACACTCTACCCTCTATTCTACTCTATTATAATGTACTCTACTCTACCCTCTACTCTAACCTGCTCTACCCTCTATTCTACTCTATTATAATGTACTCTACTCTACCCTCTACTCTAACCTGCTCTACCCTCTATTCTACTCTATTATAATGTACTCTACTCTACCCTCTACTCTAACCTGCTCTACCCTCTATTCTACTCTATTATAATGTACTCTACTCTACCCTCTACTCTAACCTGCTCTACCCTCTATTCTACTCTATTATAATGTACTCTACTCTACCCTCTACTCTAACCTGCTCTACCCTCTATTCTACTCTATTATAATGTACTCTACTCTACCCTCTACTCTAACCTGCTCTACCCTCTATTCTACTCTATTATAATGTACTCTACTCTACCCTCTACTCTAACCTGCTCTACCCTCTATTCTACTCTATTATAATGTACTCTACTCTACCCTCTACTCTAACCTGCTCTACCCTCTATTCTACTCTATTATAATGTACTCTACTCTACCCTCTACTCTAACCTGCTCTACCCTCTATTCTACTCTATTATAATGTACTCTACTCTACCCTACTCTAACCTCTTCTCTACTCTAAACTACTCTACTCAACTGTATTGAACTCTCCTCTTCTCTGCTCTACTCCACTCTAAACTACTCTAAACTACTATACTCTATTACATTCTATTCTACTCTACTCTACTCTGCTTTACTCTACTGTACTAAACTATGTACTATGTACTCTAATCAACATTACTTTATTATATTGTATTCTACTAAACTCTACTCGACTACTGTACTCTACTCTGTTCTACTGTACTCAACTCTACTCAACTCTACTCTACTCTACTCTACTGTACTCTACTCAACTCTACTCAACTCTACTCAACTCTACTCTGCTCTACTGTACTGTACTGTACTGTATTGTACTGTATTGTACTGTACTGAACTATACTCTAATGTGTTGTATTGTACTGTGCTGTATTGTACTGAACTGAACTATACTCTAATGTGTTGTGTTGTACTGTACTGCACTCTACTGAACTCTACTCTCCTCTACTGTATTGTACTGTATTGTACTGTACTGAACTATACTCTAATGTGTTGTATTGTACTGTACTGCACTCTACTGAACTCTACTCTCCTCTACTCTACTGTACTGTACTGTATTGTACTGTACTGAACTATACTCTGTGTTGTATTGTACTGCACTGTACTCAGCTGTGCTCTGCTGAGCTGAGATGTCCAAACTTGAGAAACATGAGGAGAATGATATTAATATTCATAATTATCCATTTCTGTGTAGTACAGATCAGGGTCCCATGATATAACTCTGTTATTGATTGTAAATCCACTTCCCTTACTGTAGTTCAATACCAAAAGAGATTTCTTCAAGCAAGGGTTTGCCCTCCATTCACATTCTCTCCATTCATTCTGTCCATTCTCCATCCATGTCACACCTGGCCATAGACAGGATTTTTATTCTTTATTTTGGTTAGGCCAGGGTGTGACTAGGGTGGCCGTTCTATGTTCTTTTTTCTATGTTTTTGCATTTCTTTGTTTTTGGCCTGGTATGGTTCTCAATCAGGGACAGCTGTCTGTCATTGTCTCTGATTGAGAACCATACTTAGGTAGCTCTTGCCACCTGTGTATTGTGGGTAGTTGTTTTCTGTGTTGTGTGAGTACCTAACCTAACTGGTGAGTTTTGGTCTGTTTTTGTTTCAGTGTTCAGGTTACAATAAACATCATGAACACGTACCACCCTGCACCTTGGTCCTCCACTCCTTCCAATAGCCGTTACACTCCATCTGTTCTCTCTCTCCATCTGCTCTCTCCATCTGTTCTCTCTCTCTATTCATTCTCTCCATCTGTTCTCTCTCTCCATTCATTCTCTCACTCCATCCGTTCTCAGCAAGAGCTAATTCACAAAAGTGAAAGGAGCATGGGAAAAGTAGTTTCTCGTCATTGCTATGAAACGGATATATTTTTTATTGAAGCAGTGTTTCTATGTATGTTTCCAAAATGACACCCTATTGGACAGAATTATAGGGAATAGGATTCCCATGACGCACTTAGTACGCTGACTGAAAGCAGAGGGCTTCTGTTCGCATCGGAGAGTTCATTTGATTTGAGTTGATTAGAGTAAATGAGAAGTTGTTGCCGTGGAGAGAGTTTTATAGATGTTCTATTCATTTGCTTTAAAGCTGAAGTCTGCGATATGTACAATAAAAAAATAATCACTTCTGAAATAATGATATACCCATAGATAAAAAAAAAAGAAGAATATAACGTCTGTTAAATGTGTTTAGTTTAAATGTCTTAGAGCTCAGCTGTTTATCAAAACAAGCAGTGGTGCGGCAGTTTTTCTTCTCATAAATTTTAACACAGAATGTATTTGTAATTTATTTTTGATTTCATGTTTTCATGGTATTGAGTTTCGTTACCCACCATCACCTATGCCAATAGTAACTTCCTAAGCGACGTTGGTTTAAGTGAATCAATTGGCATCAGTCCAGTCATTCTACGCAGCTCTTCTCAGTTCCAATCAGAACATACACTATTTATATACCCTTTCAAATGAGTGGATTCTGCTATTTCAGCCACACCCATTGCTGACAGGTGTGTAAAATCGAGCACACAGCCATGCAATCTCCCTAGACAAACATTGGCAGTAGAATGGCCTTGCTGAAGAGCTCAGTAACTTTCATTGTGGCACCGTCATAGGATGCCACCTTTCCAACTAGTCAGTTTGTCACATTTCTACCCTGATAGAACTGCCCCTGTCAGCTGTAAGCGCTGTCACTGTGAAGTGAAAACGTCTAGGACCAACAACGGCTCAGCCGTGAAGTGATAGGCCACACAAGCTCACAGAACTGTACCGCAGAGGGTTGAAGAACATAGCACGTAAAAATAATTTGTCCTCTTTTGCAACACTCGCTATTGAGGTGTTGCTGTTTTTCAGGGTTCGGGCCCCTTAGTTCCAGTGAAGGGAAATGTTAACACTACAGCAATGACATTCTAGAACATTCTGTGCTTCCAACTTTGTGGCAACAGTTTGGGGAAGGCATTTTCCTATTTCAGCATGACAATGCCACCATGCACAAAGCGAGATCCATACAGAAATGGTTTGTCGAAATCGGTGTGGAAGAACTTGCCTGACCTGCACAGAGCCCTGACCTCAACCCCATCGAACACCATTTGGGATGAATTTGAACGCCGACTGCGAGCCAGGGCTAATCGCTCAACATCAGTGCCCGACCTCACTAATGCTCTTGTGGCTGAAGGGAAGCATAGGCCCGGCAACAAGGTTCCAACATCTAGTGGAAAGCCTTCGCAGAAGAGTAGAAGCTGTTATAGCAGCAATGTTCCAACATCTAGTGGAAGGCCTTCCCAGAAGAGTGGAGGCTGTTATACCAGCAATGTTCCAACATCTAGTGGAAAGCCTTCCCAGAAGAGTGGAGGCTGTTATAGCAGCAATGTTCCAACATCTGGTGGAAAGCCTTCCCAGAAGTGTGGAGGCTGTTATAGCAGCGAATTATCTTTGATCGTATTCCATGTGGCTGTTGCAACAGAAAATGGGGTACCAACTCCATTTTAATACCACTGATTTTTGAATTAGATGTTCGATGAGCAGGTGTCCACATACCTTTGCTTTGATTATGTAGTGTAACTGAAGAAACTACAGTTGAAGACAAAGAGAAAAGAATCCATCTACTGTAGTGTTGAACACACTGTCATAACCAGAGAAAGATAGAACAGATGTAGGATCTTAATTTGATCACCCTGCTTCAGGAGAACTTTCCTGCACTGCAGGACAAGATTGAAACCTGCAGTGTATTTGAGTTTTAAAAAGGCTTCTGAGGTTTGTTATTTCCACTTTGAAAATTTCAAACTTCATTTCCCCGTGCAAAAAATATATCAACCCCTACAAAAAAAAGAAAGAAAGAAATAGCCTAGAGAGGAACCAGGCTCTGAGGGGTGGCCAGTCCTCCTCTAGCTGTGCCAGAGGAAGATTATACATGGCCAAAATGTTCAAACGTTCAGTGGAATACAGTATTTACATATGAGATGGGTAAAGCCGTATGTAAACATTACTAAAGTAACTAGTGTTCCATTATTAAAGTGGCCAGTGATTCCATGTCTATGTATATAGGGTAACAGCCTCTAAGGTGCAGGGTTGAGTAACCGGGTGGAAGCCGGCTGGTGATGGCTATTTAACAGTCAGATGGCCTTGAAATAGAAGCTGTTTATCCAGCTTTGATGCACCTGTACTGTCTCCTCCTCCTAGATGGTAGCAGGATGAACAGGCCGTGGCTCAGGTGGCTGAGGTCTTTGATGATCTTCTTGGCCTTCCTGTGACACTGGGTGCTGTAGATGTCCTGGAGGGCAGGCAGTGTGCCTCCAATGACTCTTTGGGATGACCGAACCACCCTCTAGAAAGCCCTGCGGTTGTGGGCGGTGTAGTTGCCGTACCAGGCTGTGATACAGGCCGACAGGATGCTCTCAATGGTGCATCCGTAAAAGTTTGTGAGGATCTTATGGACCAAGCCAAACTTCTTCAGCCTCCTGAGGATGAAGATGCACTGGTATACCTTCTTCACCACGCTGTTTGTGTGGGTGGACCATTTCAGATTGCCATCGTGATGTGTACGTCGAGGAACTTCAAGCTTTCCACCTTCTCCACTGCGGTCCCGTCGATGTGAATGGGGGTGCTCCCTCTGCTGTTTCCTGAAGTCCACAATCAGCTCCTTTTATTTTGTTGATGTTGAGGGAGAGGTTATTTTCCTGGCACCTTTCCGCCAGGTCCCTCACCTCCTCCCTGTAGTCTCTGCGAACTTGATGATTGAGTTGGAGGCATGCTTGGCCATGCAGTCATGGGTGAACAGGGAATACAGGAGGGGGCTGAGCACGCACCTTTGTGGTACTGCAGCATAAATACTGGAGGCTGAGACAGGAGGGGTCAGGAGACACTGTGGCCCCATCCGATGATATCCCCAGACAGGGCCAAACAGGAAGGAGATAACCCCACCCACTTTGCCAAAGCACAGCCCCCACACCACTAGAGGGATATCTTCAACCACCAACTTACCATCCTGAGACAAGGCCGAGTATAGCCCACAAAGATCTCCGCCACGGCACAACCCAAGGGGGGGGGCGCCAACGCAGACAGGAAGATCACGTCAGTGACTCAATCCACTCAATTGACGCACCCCTCCTAGGGATGGCATGGAAGAGCACCAGTAAGCCAGTGTCTCAGCCCCTGTAATAGGTTTAGAGTCAGAGAATCCAAGTGGAGAGAGGGGAACCGGCCAGGCAGAGACAGCAAGGGCGGTTCGTTGCTCCAGAGCCTTTCCGTTCACCTTCACACTCCTGGGCCAGACTACACTCAATCATATGACCCACTGAAGAGATGAGTCTTCAGTAAAGACTTAAAGGTTGAGACAGAGTCTGCGTCTTGCACATAGGTAGGCAGACCATTCCATAATAATGGAGCTCTATAGGAGAAAGCCCTGCCTCTGGCTGTTTGTTTAGAAATTCTAGGGACAATTAGGAGTCCTGCATCTTGTGACCGTAGCGTACGTGTAGGTTTTTATGGCAGGACCAAGTCAGAAAGATAGGTAGGAGCCAGCCCATGTAATGCTTTGTAGGTTAGCAGTAAAACCTTGAAGTCAGCCCTTGCCTTAACAGGAAGCCAGTGTAGTGAGGCTAGCACTGGAGTAATATGATCAAATTGTTTGGTTCTAGTCAGGATTCTAGCAGCCATATTTAGCACTAACTGAAGTTCATTTTGTGCTTTATCCAGGTAGTCGGAAAGTAGAGCATTGCAGCAGTCTAACCTAGAAGTAACAAAAGTATGGATACATTGTTCTGCATCATTTTTGGACAGAAGGTTTCTGATTTTTGCAATGTTACGTAAATGGAAAAAAGCTGTCCTTGAAACAGTCTTGATATGTTCGTCAAAAGAGAGATCAGGGTCCAGAGTAACGCCGAGGTCCTTCACAGTTTTATTTGAGACGACTGTACAACCATTAAGATTGATTGTCAGATTCAACAGAAGATATCTTAGTTTTTTGGGACCTAGAACAAGCATCTCTGTTTTGGCCGAGTTTAAAAGTAGAACGTTGCAGCCATCCACTTCCTTATGTCTGAAACACAGGCTTCTAGCAAGGGCAATTCTGGGGCTTCACCATGTTTCATTGAAATGTACAGCTGTGTGTCATCCGCATAGCAGTGAAAGTTAACATTATGTTTTCGAATGACATCCCCAAGAGGTAAAATATGTAATGAAAACAATAGTGGTCCTAAAACGGAACCTTGAGGAACACCGAAATGTACACTTGATTTGTCGGAGGACAAACCATTCACAGACAAACTGATATCTTTCCGATAGATAAGATCGAAACCAGGCCAGAACTTGTCCGTGTAGACCAATTTGGGTGTCCAATCTCTCCAAAATAATGTGGTGATCGATGATATCAAAAGTAGCACTAAGGTCTAGGAGCACGAGGACAGAAGCAGAGCCTCGGTCTGACGCCTTTAAAAGGTAATTTACCACCTTCAAAAGTGCAGTCTCAGTGCTTTAATGGGGTCTAAAAGCAGACTGAAGCATTTCGTATACAGTGTTTGTCTTCAGGAAGGCAGTGAATTGCTTTTTTCCCAAATTTTTGAGAGGAACGGAAGATTCGATATAGGCCGATAGTTTTTATATTTTCGGGGTCAATGTTTGGCTTTTTCAAGAGAGGCTTTATTACTGCCACTTTTAGTGCGTCTGGTACACATCCGGTGGATAGAAAGCTGTTTATTATGTTCAACATAGGAGGGCCAAGCACAGGAAGCAGATCTTTCAGTGGTTTAGTTGGAATAGGGTCCAGCATGCAGGTTGAAGGTTTAGAGGCTAAGATTATTTTCATCATTGTGTCAAGAGATATAGTACTAAAACACTTGAGTGTCTCTCTTGATCCTAGGTCCTGGCAGAGTTGTGCAGACTCAGGACAACTGAGCTTTGCATCTTTTCCTCAAAGAAGTACATGAATTTATCACTGCTGAAGTGAAGTTTATTGATGCTGAAGTGAAAGCCATCCTCTCTTGCAGAATGCTGCTTTTTAGTTAGCTTTGCGACAGTATCAAAAAGACATTTCGGATTGTTCTTATTTTCCTCGATTAAGTTGTAACAATAGGATGATCGAGCAGCATCTCGATTGTGAAGGGAGTACTCTCTGACCTGAAATTCTTCATCGGAGATGACCAAATCCCAACAGTGTCTGAGCAGCCGGTAAAAAGCCTTGGAAGGTGGTATGATGCAAGCCTGAAGGACAAAGACCAGGTGCAACAGCTGTGCAAAGACATCAGTAGTAGCCTACATTCCATCGACAACACCCAGCTACCTGGAAAGTTAAAGGCCTGGTGTCTGCAGTTTGGTCTGCTACCCCGGGTGTTGTGGCCCTTAGCACTGTATGAGGTTCCAATCTCAACAGTGGAGAAGATGGAAAGAGGAGTCACAGGCTACTTAAAGAAGTGGCTTGGAGTTCCACGATGCCTTACCACCATAGGCCTCTATGGAGATGGTGTCCTCAAGCTGCCCCTCACCAGTCTAACAGAGGAATTCAAGTGTGCAAAAACCAGGCTCCAGATGACACTGAATGAATCTCGAGACCCAGTGGTGAGCAACAACGCGCCGACCTTGGCAACTGGGCGAAAATGGAGGCCAGGAAAAGCAGTCCAGGAGGCAACAGCAGCCCTCAAACATGCTGACATTGTGGGTCATGTTCAGCAAGGGAGAGGAGGCCTTGGGCTAACTAGCCGTGCTGCTTGGAGTAAGGCCACTGCACCCGAGCGACGGAAGATGGTAGTGCAGGAAGTACGCCATCAGGAGGAGGCTGCAAGGTGGGCCAAGGCAGTCTCTCTTGCCAAACAGGGACAGTGGACTCGATGGGACAGTGTGGAGAAGAGGAAGATCAGCTGGAAGGATCTGTGGGCCATGGAAGCGAGGCGGTTGCGCTTTTCCATCAGAGCAACATATGACGTCCTTCCAACACTAGTTAATCTTCACCAATGGTATGGTGAAGATCCGGACTGTGCCCTCTGTTCCATGCCAGCCAACCTCAGGCACATTCTCACAGGGTGTCAAACAAGCCTCACCCAAGGACGCTACACTTGGCGTCACAACCAAGTCCTTAAAAACCTTGCGTCCGCCCTTGAGGACAAGCGAGCTGCCACCAACTCCCTACCACCCACAGCAGCATCACACTCCTTACGGACAAACTTTGTCCGCGAAGGGGCTAAACCACCGAAGAGCGGCTCTACACCATTAGAGCAAGACCAGCTGTGCTTGGCCCGCGACTGGAAAATGCTAGCTGACATTGGCCGGCAACATGTGTTTCCTCCGGAGATCGCAACCACCAGCCTAAGACCTGACATGGTGCTCTGGTCCCGTTCGCTCAATAAGGTCTTCATCATTGAGCTCACAGTACCCTGGGAGGACTCAGTAGATGAGGCTTATGAGCGAAAACATCTGCGCTATGCTGATCTAGCTGCCGAAGCACGGCATCATGGCTGGAACACAGAAGTCCGACCAGTGGAGGTGGGCTGCAGAGGTTTTGTGGCAACATCTACAACCAGACTGCTTAGAGACCTGGGAATTAAGGGCCAGAGCCAGCGTTCGGCAATCAAAGCTGTATCGGAGGCGGCAGAAGGCAGCAGTCAGTGGCTCTGGATGAAGAGGAAAGACCCCAGCTGGGCCCCGAAGTGAGAGGGCCAGGAGGTATGCGGTCAACAATGCTTGACTCAGGGAGGAAGACACCCCTGCCATGCATAGACCCATGGGATGTTGGCTATCAACAACAAGGCAACTCCTATGACTAATTGGGAATGGGACGCAAGCGTAGGATTGATCACCCTGTCGCTGGCCGCCTTTGGGGAGGGTGTATAGTGTGAAAGGCCGAAACACCCTAGGAACCAAAGGTACACTACTGACGATGCGCTCCCCAAATTTCACCACACTCACTGTTCATTAACTCTTGGAAGTGCTTGCACAAAGGATAGTAACATCTCATCCTGTGTTCTTGGAATCTCATCGATACTACACGGTACTGTCTTACCAAGCCAGTTGAAAGACTTCCAGTTTGGTGTGGCGCCATTTCCGTTCCAATTTTCTGGAAGCTTGCTTCAAGAGCTCGGGTGTTTTATATATACCAGGGAGCTAGTTTCTTATGACGTTTTTAGTTTTTAGCGGTGCAACTGCATCTAGGATCTTGCGCAAGGTTAAATTGAGTTCCTCAGTTAGGTGGTTAACTGATTTTTGTCTTCTGACGTCCTTGGGTAGGCAGAGGGAGTCTGGAAGGGCTTCAAGGAATCTTTGTGTTGTCTGAGAATTTATAGCACTCCTTGGTTGGGGTCTGAGCAGATTATTTGTTGCAATTGCAAACTTAATAAAATGGTGGTCCGATAGTCCAGGATTATGAGGAAAAGCATTAATATCCACAACATTTATTCCATGGGACAAAACTAGGTCCAGAGTAGGACTGTGACAGTGAGTAGGTCCAGAGACGTTTTGGACAAAACCCACTGAGTTGATGATGGCTCCGAAAGCCTTTTGGAGAGGGTAGGTGGACTTTTCCATGTGAATATTAAACTCACCAAAAATTTGAGTATTATCTGCTATGACTACAAGGTCCGATAGGAATTCAGGGAACTCAGTGAGAAATGCTGTTTAAGGCCCAGGAGGCCTGTAAACAGTAGCTATAAAAAGTGATTGAGTAGGCTGCATAGATTTCATGACTAGAAGCTCAAAAGACGAAAACTTTAAATTTGAAATTTGCTATCGTAAATATAAGCAACACCTCCGCCTTTGCGGGGTGCATGGGGGATATGGTCACTAGTGTAACCAGGAGGTGAGGCCTCATTTCACACAATAAACTCATCAGGCTTAAGCCATGTTTCAGTCAGGCCAATCACATCAAGATTATGATCAGTGATTAGTTAATTGACTATAACTGCCTTTGAAGTGAGGGATCTATCATTACGTAGCCCTATTTTGAGATGTGAGGTATCACAATCTCTTTCAATAATGGCAGGAATGGAGGTCTTTATCCTAGTGAGATTTTTAAGGCGAACACCGCCATGTTTAGTTTTGCCCAACCTAGGTCGAGGCACAGAAACGGTCTCAATGGGGATAGCTGAGCTGACTCCACTGACTATGCTAGTGGCAGACTCCACTAAGCTAACAGTCTAACAGCCTGCTGCCTGGCCTGCACCCTATTTCATTGTGGAGCTAGAGGAGTTAGAGCCCTGTCTATGTTGGTAGATAAGATGAGAGCACCCCTCCAGCTAGGATGGAGTCCGTCACTCCTCAGCAGGTCAGGCTTGGTCCTGTTTGTGGGTGAGTCCCAGAAAGAGGGCCAATTATCTACAAATTCGATCTTTTGGGAGGGGACAGAAAATAGTTTTCAACCAGCGATTGAGTTGTGAGACTCTGCTCTAGAGCTCATCACTCCCCCTAACTGGGAGGGGGCCAGAGACAATTACTCGATGCCGACACATCTTTCTAGCTGATTTACACGCTGAAGCTATGTTGCGCTTGTTGACCTCTGACTGTTTCATCCTAACATTGTTGGTGCCGACGTGGATAACAATATCTCTATACTCTCTACTCTCGCCAGTTTTAGCTTTAGCCAGCACCATCTTCAGATTAGCCTTAACGTCGGTAGCCCTGCCCCCTGGTAAACAGTGTATGATTGCTGGATGATTCGTTTTAAGTCTAATACTGCGGGTAATGGAGTCACCAATGACTAGGGTTTTCAATTTGTCAAAGCTAATGGTAGGAAGATTCGGAGTCTCAGACCCCGTAACGAGTAGAGACAAGAGAAGAGACAAGAGAAGGCTCGGCCACAGACTCTGACTCGCTGCTTAACCTCTCTAGGGTATGTGGGACATAGGTTTAAAGATTAACTTCTTGTTAATCCAACCACAGTGTCAGATTTATAAAATGCTTTTCGGCGAAAGCATACCTAGCCCATATCATATCTTCTGGGCCAGAGTAGCAGGCCGTTTCATTTGGGCATGCTTTTCATCCAAAATTCCGAATGCTGCCCCCTACCCTAGAGAGGTTAATGGGGAAAACCGGTGGAAAGTTTCTGTCGGCTGAGTGAGCGACACCGAGCAGTCCTACAGCATTTCCCTCCAGAAGCCATGAGAAAGTTGTCCGGCTGCGGGGACCGTGCGAGGAGATTTATACTAACGTTACTATCTGTATTTACTGGTGGCACAGACACTGTTTCATCCTATCCTACACTGAAATTACCCTTGCCTAACGATTGCATCTGAAGCTGGGCTTGCAGCACAGCTATCCTCACCATAAGGCGATCGTTCTCCTGTATATTATGAGTACAGCGACTGCAATTAGAAGGCATCCTGTTAATGTTACTACTTAGCTTTGGCTGTTGGAGGTCCTGACGAACCATGTCCAGATAAAGCGTCCGGAGTGAAAAAGTTGAATGAAAAAAAGTTGAATGAGGGAAAACCAAAAAATATAAACGGTAATTAAAAAGTAAAAACCGTAACGTTGTCAGGTAGCAAAGTAAGGTTGGCAACAAAACGCACAGCAAAACGCACGGCAACACGTAAACAAGTCTGCAAGTTGTGACCATAGGGTACTATGGTGTTGAATGCTGAGCTCTAGTCAATGAACAGCATTCTGACATAGGCATTCCTATTGTCCAGATGGGATAGGGCAGTGTGCATTGTGATGGCCATTGCATCGTCTGTAGATCTATTGTGGCGGTAAGCAAATTGAAGTGGGTCTAGGGTGTGAGGTAGGGTAGAGGTGATATTTTCCTTGACTAGTCTCTCAAAGCACTTCATGATGACAGAAGTGAGAGCTACTGGGCGATGGTAATTTAGACCCGTTACCCTTGCTTTCTTGGTAACGGGAACATCTTTAAGCATGGGGGAAAAGCAGACTGGGATAGAGGGAGATTGAATTTGTCCGTAAACACTCCAGCCAGCAGTCTGCTCATGCTCTGAGGACGTGGCTCGGGATGCCGTCTGGGCTGGCAGCCTTGCAAGGGTTAACGCGCTTAAATGTCTCACTCACATCGGCCACGGAGAAGGAGAGCCCACAGTCCTTGGGAGCATGCCGCATCGGTGTCACTGTGTTATCCACAAAGCGGGAAAAGAAGGTGCTTAGCTTGTCTGGGAGCGTGATGTTGGAGTGGCTGGTTTTCCCTTTGTAATCTGTAATTGTCTGTAGACCCTTCCATATACGTCTCGTGTCTGAGCACCACTTGTCTCTGTGGTGACGTTTTGCCTGTTTGAGTGCCTTCAGTTTTGCGCGGATGCCGCCACAGTGTCTGGTTTGGGTGAGTTTTAATAGTCACAGTAGGAGCAAAATCCCCTAAACACCTGATAAACTTCCTGATAAACTCAGTCACTGTGTCCGTGTATACATCAACGTTATTCTCAGGGGCAACCTGAAACATATCCCTATCCGTATGATATCCGTATGATCAAAACAATCTTGAAGGATGGTCAGACCAGTGTTGAATAGACCTGGTGCTTCCTGTTTGAGTTTCTGCCTAGGGAGGGAGAATGTCGTGGTAATTTCCTGTATTACTAAGTGAAAGGAGAGTTTACAAACCACACAAGTCAGAGTTATACTTTAAACTTCATCTTGTAATAATATGAGCTTCACCATAGCCCTTTGACTCTCAGATAAATTCAGTGTCTATAAATGAATTCTGAGAATGTCAACATAATGGCAACTGAGATCTTCTATAGAAAAGATCCACCCCTCTCAACTCACAATGATGAACCACAGGTCTTAGGAAAACTGCACAAAGGAAGACTTACTTGAGAGAGGAGTATCCCATAGCCAGATAGCATTAGCTATAAATTATCGTTCAGTTTGCTCTCTAAGACGAGGTTCTACTTCTCGTTGTTGGTACTTCATATTACCAAAACATTACCTCACCTAATGGCATATATCAATTGTCAAGTCTAGATATTCCCATCTCAAATACTACCCACCCCTGGACAAGCTCAGAGAGAGGAGTGATTCTCTAGGTCGTATACTAGGTCAAGATAAGTTTCAACATCAGAGGGGACATACAATGGTTCCAGACACTGCCATACTCCTCCCCCAATGGGAAAAGCAGGGAGTGACTGGAGTACAGACATTGTGGAGCCCTTCACATGGTTTAACAGATACCCTCACATATGAAGACAATCCTGACCTCTCCCCTCTCTGGGCCCCAAGTGACTTTCCCCACATAAGCATATTTATGAAAGTAGATAAAACATCTTACTTATCAATGTTACCTAACTAATTCTGATTCTGCTACGACAAGGAGCAAAATGGAGGCGTGATCTGATTTGCCGAAGGGAGGGCGGAGGAGGGCCTTGTAGGCATCCCAGAAGGGGAAGCAGCAGTGGTCGAGTGGTTTCTCAGCACAAATACTACAGTCAATGTGTTGATAGAACTTTGGTGACATTTTCCTCAAATTTGCTTTGTTAAAATCCCCAGCTATAATAAATGTGGCCTGTGTAGTCCAGTGTAGTTCCTTGAGGGCCGTTGTTGTATTGGCTTGAGGGGCAATATACACGGCTGTGACTATAACCGAAGAGAATTCTCTTGGGAGGTAATATGGTCGGCATTTGATTGAGTTATTCTAGGTCGGTGAACAAAAGGACTTGAGTTTCTGTACGTTAACACAATCACACCATGAGTAGTTAATCATGAAACATACACCACCACTTTTCTTCTTCCCAGGGCGTTCTTTATATAGTAACTGTTGACCTGTGTTCTATCGCTCCAGTAATTTACATTGTAACTATTGACCTGTGTTATTGTGAGTCAGGGCCTCTTACTAGCCCTCGTCTTCACCGCTAGAAACACATGCTCGCTAATGCTAATACTAGACTAACTATCTCCATTAGGATTGCTTGATCGCTAATGCTAGGCTATGCTAGGGTATGCTCGGCTAGCTTACTACACTTAGGGAGTCATAGGTAAGAGAGCTCGCACGTGCCAACGCTAGGTTAGGTAACTCTAGAGGAACTCAGAGACTAAGAGGGAGACATATCAAGTCTACAGCTAAAGCACTAACCCATGACCCTATCTGCTCTCTCACTCTCAAGCCTTCATTTGCTGGCAAAACTCACAACAACACCGGTGCTTCAAACTGTAAGCCCACGTAGCCATGGAAACCTGGATAGACCACGCTAATAATATCCCAAAAGCAGCCACTCGCAAAGTTTGTGTCTTTGTGTGAGAGAGAGAGAGAGACCGAGAGAGAGAGACCGAGAGAGAGAGACCGAGAGAGAGAGACCGAGAGAGAGAGACCGAGAGAGAGAGACCGAGAGAGAGAGAGAGAGAGAGAGAGAGAGAGACCGAGAGAGAGAGAGAGACCCCGAGAGAGAGAGAGAGAGACAGAGAGAGAGAGACAGAGAGAGAGAGAGCGCTCAGTAGTGGTCAGAGAGGATCAAAAACCTACTCCTCCTCAGGTGGAATGAGAGATATTGAGAGTATAATGGCATTCCAAATGGCACCCTGTGCCCTATTTCAGAGCCCTGGGGGCCCTGGTCTAAAGTAGTGTACTACATAGTGCATAGGGTGCCATTTTAGACACAGCCGAGTGGATGAGGTCAAACTGGTTATAGCTGGCAACACCCACATGGTGTGTACTTTACCAAACACACACAGACCTCTGCTGACTACCAATGTAGCACTGTGCTGTCGTTGGTCCATTACTGCGGAATCTATTCTCTCCAAACCACACTCAGTGGTAGTTACGAATGCTGTTTAAATGGACACTGTCATTAGGCTGAGGATAGAGGACTCTGTTCTCTCCAAACCACACTCAGTGGTAGTTACGAATGCTGTTTAAATGGACACTGTCATTAGGCTGAGGATAGAGGACTCTGTTCTCTCCAAACCACACTCAGTGGTAGTTACGAATGCTGTTTAAATGGACACTGTCATTAGGCTGAGGATAGAGGACTGTTCTCTCCAAACCACACTCAGTGGTAGTTACGAATGCTGTTTAAATGGACACTGTCATTAGGCTGAGGATAGAGGACTCTGTTCTCTCCAAACCACACTCAGTGGTAGTTACGAATGCTGTTTAAATGGACACTGTCATTAGGCTGAGGATAGAGGACTCTGTTCTCTCCAAACCACACTCAGTGGTAGTTACGAATGCTGTTTAAATGGACACTGTCATTAGGCTGAGGATAGAGGACTCTGTTCTCTCCAAACCACACTCAGTGGTAGTTACGAATGCTGTTTAAATGGACACTGTCATTAGGCTGAGGATAGAGGACTCTGTTCTCTCCAAACCACACTCAGTGGTAGTTACGAATGCTGTTTAAATGGACACTGTCATTAGGCTGAGGATAGAGGACTCTGTTCTCTCCAAACCACACTCAGTGGTAGTTACGAATGCTGTTTAAATGGATTAGGCTGAGGATAGAGGACTCTGTCAAACCACACTTGGTAGGCTGTTTAAATGGACACTGTCATTAGGCTGAGGATAGAGGACTCTGTTCTCTCCAAACCACACTCAGTGGTAGTTACGAATGCTGTTTAAATGGACACTGTCATTAGGCTGAGGATAGAGGACTCTGTTCTCTCCAAACCACACTCAGTGGTAGTTACGAATGCTGTTTAAATGGACACTGTCATTAGGCTGAGGATAGAGGACTCTGTTCTCTCCAAACCACACTGCTGTTTAAATGGACACTGGGCTGAGGATTAAACCACACTCAATGCTGTTGTTAAATGGACACTGTCATTAGGCTGAGGATAGAGGACTCTGTTCTCTCCAAACCACACTCAGTGGTAGTTACGAATGCTGTTTAAATGGACACTGTCATTAGGCTGAGGATAGAGGACTCTGTTCTCTCCAAACCACACTCAGTGGTAGTTACGAATGCTGTTTAAATGGACACTGTCATTAGGCTGAGGATAGAGGACTCTGTTCTCTCCAAACCACACTCAGTGGTAGTTACGAATGCTGTTTAAATGGACACTGTCATTAGGCTGAGGATAGAGGACTCTGTTCTCTCCAAACCACACTCAGTGGTAGTTACTGCTGTTTAAATGGACACTGTCATTAGGCTGAGGATAGAGGACTCTGTTCTCTCCAAACCACACTCAGTGGTAGTTACGAATGCTGTTTAAATGGACACTGTCTTTAGGCTGAGGATAGAGGACTCTGTTCTCTCCAAACCACACTCAGTGGTAGTTACGAATGCTGTTTAAATGGACACTGTCATTAGGCTGAGGATAGAGGACTCTGTTCTCTCCAAACCACACTCAGTGGTAGTTACGAATGCTGTTTAAATGGACACTGTCATTAGGCTGAGGATAGAGGACTCTGTTCTCTCCAAACCACACTCAGTGTTCATGTAGAATGCTGTTGAGTTTAATCAGATCTTATGTCTTCATTATTAAGAAACCTCTGAAACCTAAAAAAAATAACATTATGGGTAAGATAGACTCACTATTTCTTCTATCAAAAAGTCAAAGATGTTTTTAATGAAAGGATATGTCTGTCAGAACTAAATGTGCTGAACGTGTTGTTTCAGAATGGTAAAGACAACAACCTGGCTAACATGTTCAATGTTGGTGAAGTGGAATGGGATCATTTGTCCTTCCTCAACAGTCACACTGTTCATCACCAGTTTGTTGTGTTGCTCGATGCACATGTATTTTCACCACAATTTCAGAGAACGCTGTGGCCATGTTTATATTCCCAAAAGTGTCTTTCTTTCTTCCTTCCTTAAAATACTCCTTCCTTCCATCTTGTATTCTTTCCTTCCTTCCTTCCTTCCATCCATCTTGTATTCCTTCCTTCCTTCCTTCCTTCCTTCCTTCCTTCCTTCCTTCCTTCCTTCCTTCCTTCCTTCCTTCCTTCCTTTCTTCCTAGATTCCTTCCTTCCTTAAAATACCCCTTCCTTCCTTTCCTTCCTTCCTTCCTTCCTTCCTTCCTTTCTAGATTCCTTCCTTCCTTCAAATACTCCTTCCTTCCTTCTTATATTATTTCGTTCTTTCATTCACTCCTTCCTTCCTTCTTATATTCTTTCATTCCTTCCTTCCTTCCTATATTCCTTCCTTACTTCCTTCTATTTTTTCATTCCTTCCTTCAAATGCTCCTTCCTCCTTCTTATATTCTTTCGTTCCTTCCTTCTTATATTCCTTCCTTCCTATATTATTTCCTTACAATATTCCTTTCTATATTCCTTCCTTCCTTCCATCCTTCCTTGCTACATTCCTTGCTTCCTTCCATCCTTCCTTGCTATATTCCTTCCTTCCTTCTTTCCTTCCTTTCTATATTCCTTCCTTCTTATATTCCTTCCTTCCTTCCTTCCTTGATATATTCCTTCCTTCCTTCCTTGATATATTCCTTCCTTCCTTCTTATATTCCTTCCTTCCTTCCTTCCTTGATATATTCCTTCCTTTTATATTCATTCCTTCTTAGATTCCTTCCTTCCTTCTTATATTCCTTCCTTCCTTCTTATATTCCTTCCTTCCATCTTTCCTGCCTTGCTATATTCCATCCTTCCTTCTTATATGAATTCCTTCCTTCCTTCCTAGATTCCATTATTCATTTCACATCCTGGATGTCTTACATACCAATCAGCTCCCCTTAATGATGAGTTTTTTGAAGAAACACGTGGGCATTGCATTGTTGGAGCCCAGACACTGACAGAGAGACAGACCGAGAGGCACAGGTCATCTATAACAATGAGAATATACAAAAGATGTTGTCACGTTGTATAAATGATTAGAGACAGGTGCAGGAATACGTAGCAGGGGGTTTTAATACTCCGCCCAGCACGAAAGCAGAAACAGCAGAGCACAGGTACTCACAAGACCAACGAACATGGGAACAATAACCGACAAGACAATGGTGAACAAAGGGCACAATTATACAATTACTAGTCAGGGGAAATGGGAACCAGGTGTGCGTAATGAGACGAGACAGTCCTGGGTTGGTGGTAATGAATCCAGTTCAGTGAAGACTGGTGACGTAGACCTCTGGAACTGGTGCACGGAATGGGGGGGGGGTCCGTGGGGGGGGGGATCCGTGACAGTTGTCTATGGTTCCTCTACGAATGACAGGAATTCGGAAGGTTCAGTTACTAATCAAAAGAATCTGAGATGCCCTGAGCTGTGACCATTACCTTTCCAACCAGCCTTCCAACCAGCCTCCAATGAACTCTCTCAAACTGCATGACAGGATTGATGTAATCACCTTTTGACACCAGAGAAGAGAAAAAAATAACTGAATGTTGCCTACAGGGTAGACAGAATCTAGTGGAGCAAATACCAAGAAATATTGCAGTTTGAACACATGCAAACTTCAGCAGAGTCAGATAGGGACACAGTACTCTTATTTACCTGTCTTCAGCAGAGTCAGATAGGGACACAGTACTCATATGTTCTTGTCTTCAGCAGAGTCAGATAGGGAAACAGTACTCATATGTTCTCATCTTCAGCAGAGTCAGATAGGGACACAGTACTCATATGTTCTCGTCTTCAGCAGAGTCAGATAGGGACACAGTACTCATATGTTCTCGTCTTCAGCAGAGTCAGATAGGGACACAGTACTCTTATTAACCTGTCTCCATCAGAGTCAGATAGGGACACAGTACTCTTATTTACCTGTCTTCAGCAGAGTCAGATAGGGACACAGTACTCTTATTTACCTGTCTTCAGTAGAGTCAGATAGGGACACAGTACTCATATGTTCTCGTCTTCAGCAGAGTCAGATAGGGACACAGTACTCTTATTAACCTGTCTCCATCAGAGTCAGATAGGGACACAGTACTCTTATTAACCTGTCTTCAGCAGAGTCAGATAGGGACACAGTACTCTTATTTACCTCTCTTCAGCAGAGTCAGATAGGGACACAGTACTCATATTTACCTGTCTTTAGCAGAGTCAGATATGGACACAGTACTCTTATTAATCTGTCTTCATCAGAGTCAGATAGGGACACAGTATTCGTATTTACCGGTCTCCGGCAGAGTCAGATCACACAGTAGATTTCCTCGTCTCCATCAGAGTCAGATCGGGACACAGTACTCTTATGTTCTCGTCTTCAGCAGAGTCAGATAGGGAAACAGTACTCATATGTTCTAGTCTTCAGCAGAGTCAGATAGGGAAACAGTACTCATATGTTCTCGTCTTAAGCAGAGTCAGATAGGGAAACAGTACTCTTATGTTCTCTGTTCAGCAGAGTCAGATAGGGAAACAGTACTCTTATGTTCTCGTCTTCAGCAGAGTCAGATAGGGACACAGTACTCTTATGATCTCGTCTTCAGCAGAGTCAGATATGGACACAGTACTCTTATGTTCTCGTCTTCAGCAGTCAGATAGGGACACAGTACTCTTATGTTCTCGTCTTCAGCAGAGTCAGATAGGGACACAGTACTCTTATTAACCTGTCTCCATCAGAGTCAGATATGGACACAGTACTCTTATTTACCTTTCTTCAGCAGAGTCAGATATGGACACAGTACTCTTATTTAACTTTCTTCAGCAGAGTCAGATAGGGACACAGTACTCATATGTTCTCGTCTTCAGCAGAGTCAGATAGGGACACAGTACTCTTATGTTCTCGTCTTCAGCAGAGTCAGATGGGGACACAGTACTCGTATTTTCTGTCTCCATCAGAGTCAGATAGGGACACAGTACTCTTATTTAACTGTCTTCAGTAGAGTCAGATCGGGACACAGTACTCTTATGTTCGTATCTTCTGCAGAGTCATATAGGGACACAGTACTCTTATGTTCTCGTCTTCAGCAGAGTCAGATAGGGACACAGTACTCTTATGTTCTCGTCTTCAGCAGAGTCAGATAGGGACACAGTACTCATATGTTCTTGTCTTCAGCAGAGTCAGATAGGGACACAGTACTCATATGTTCTTGTCTTCAGCAGAGTCAGATAGGGAAACAGTACTCATATGTTCTCATCTTCAGCAGAGTCAGATAGGGACACAGTACTCATATGTTCCGTCTTCAGCAGAGTCAGATAGGGACACAGTACTCATATGTTCTCGTCTTCAGCAGAGTCAGATAGGGACACAGTACTCTTATTTACCTGTCTTCAGCAGAGTCAGATAGGGACACAGTACTCTTATTTATCTGTCTTCAGTAGAGTCAGATAGGGACACAGTACTCATATTTACATGTCTTCAGTAGAGTCAGATAGGAAAACAGTACTCTTATGATCTCATCTTCAGCAGAGTCAGATAGGGACACAGTACTCTTATTAACCTGTCTCCATCAGAGTCAGATAGGGACACAGTACTCTTATTAACCTGTCTCCATCAGAGTCAGATAGGGACACAGTACTCTTATTTACCTGTCTTCAGCAGAGTCAGATAGGGACACAGTACTCATATTTACCTGTCTTTAGCAGAGTCAGATATGGACACAGTACTCTTATTAATCTGTCTTCATCAGAGTCAGATAGGGACACAGTATTCGTATTTACCGGTCTCCGGCAGAGTCAGATAGGTACACAGTACTCGTATTTCCTCGTCTCCATCAGAGTCAGATCGGGACACAGTACTCTTGTGTTCTCGTCTTCAGCAGAGTCAGATAGGGACACAGTACTCTTATGTTCTCGTCTTCAGCAGAGTCAGATAGGGACACAGTACTCTTATTTACCCGTCTCCAGCAGAGTCAGATAGGGAAACAGTACTCTTATGTTCTCGTGTTCAGCAGAGTCAGATAGGAAACAGTACTCTTATGTTCTCGTCTTCAGCAGAGTCAGATAGGGACACAGTACTCTTATGATCTCGTCTTCAGCAGAGTCAGATATGGACACAGTACTCTTATGTTCTCGTCTTCAGCAGTCAGATAGGGACACAGTACTCTTATGTTCTCATCTTCAGCAGAGTCAGATAGGGACACAGTACTCTTATTAACCTGTCTCCATCAGAGAAAGATAGGGACACTACTCTTATTTACCTGTCTCCATCAGAGTCAGATATGGACACAGTACTCTTATTTACCTTTCTTCAGCAGAGTCAGATATGGACACAGTACTCTTATTTAACTTTCTTCAGCAGAGTCAGATAGGGACACAGTACTCATATGTTCTCGTCTTCAGCAGAGTCAGATAGGGAAACAGTACTCATATGTTCTCGTCTTCAGCAGAGTCAGATAGGGACACAGTACTCGTATTTTCTCATCTCCATCAGAGTCAGATAGGGACACAGTACTCTTATTTAACTGTCTTCAGTAGAGTCAGATCGGGACACAGTACTCTTATGTTCGTATCTTCTGCAGAGTCATATAGGGACACAGTACTCTTATGTTCTCGTCTTCAGCAGAGTCAGATAGGGACACAGTACTCTTATGTTCTCGTCTTCAGCAGAGTCAGATAGGGAAACAGTACTCTTATTTACCTGTCTCCATCAGAGTCAGATAGGGAAACAGTACTCTTGTGTTCTCGTCTTCAGCAGAGTCAGATGGGGACACAGTACTCATATGTTCTTGTCTTCAGCAGAGTCAGATAGGGACACAGTACCATTATGTTCTCGTCTTCAGCAGAGTCAGATAGGGAAACAGTACTCTTATTAACCTGTCTTCAGCAGAGTCAGATAGGGAAACAGTACTCTTATTAACCTGTCTCCATCAGAGTCAGATAGGGACACAGTACTCATATGTTCTCATCTTCAGCAGAGTCAGATAGGGACACAGTACTCTTATTAACCTGTCTCCATCAGTCAGATCGGGACACAGTACTCTTATGTTCTCGTCTCCATCAGAGTCAGATAGGGACACAGTACTCATATGTTCTCATCTTCAGCAGAGTCAGATAGGGACACAGTACTCTTATTAACCTGTCTCCATCAGAGTCAGATCGGGACACAGTACTCTTATGTTCTCGTCTCCATCAGAGTCAGATAGGGACACAGTACTCTTATTAACCTGTCTCCATCAGAGTCAGATCGGGACACAGTACTCTTATGTTCTCGTCTTCAGCAGAGTCAGATAGGGACACAGTACTCTTATTTACCTGTCTTCAGCAGAGTCAGATAGGGAAACAGTACTCTTATTTACCTGTCTCCATCAGAGTCAGATAGGGACACAGTACTCTTATTAACCTCTCTTCAGCAGAGTTAGATAGGGACACAGTACTCTTATGTTCTCGTCTTCAGCAGAGTCAGATAGGGACACAGTACTCTTATGTTCTCGTCTTCAGCAGAGTCAGATAGGGACACAGTACTCTTATGTTCTCATCTTCAGCAGAGGCAGATGGGGACACAGTACTCTTATGTTCTCGTCTTCAGCAGAGTCAGATAGGGACACAGTACTCATATGTTCTCGTCTTCAGCAGAGTCAGATAGGGAAACAGTACTCTTATGTTCTCGTGTTCAGCAGAGTCAGATAGGGACACAGTACTCTTATGTTCTCGTCTTCAGCAGAGTCAGATGGGGACACAGTACTCATATGTTCTTGTCTTCAGCAGAGTCAGATAGGGACACAGTACCATTATGTTCTCGTCTTCAGCAGAGTCAGATAGGGACACAGTACTCTTATTTACCTGTCTTCAGCAGAGTCAGATAGGGAAACAGTACTCTTATTAACCTGTCTCCATCAGTCAGATCGGGACACAGTACTCTTATGTTCCTGTCTCCATCAGAGTCAGATAGGGACACAGTACTCATATGTTCTCATCTTCAGCAGAGTCAGATAGGGACACAGTACTCTTATTAACCTGTCTCCATCAGTCAGATCGGGACACAGTACTCTTATGTTCTCGTCTCCATCAGAGTCAGATAGGGACACAGTACTCATATGTTCTCATCTTCAGCAGAGTCAGATAGGGACACAGTACTCTTATTAACCTGTCTCCATCAGAGTCAGATCGGGACACAGTACTCTTATGTTCTCGTCTCCATCAGAGTCAGATAGGGACACAGTACTCTTATTAACCTGTCTCCATCAGAGTCAGATCGGGACACAGTACTCTTATGTTCTCGTCTTCAGCAGAGTCAGATAGGGACACAGTACTCTTATTTACCTGTCTTCAGCAGAGTCAGATAGGGAAACAGTACTCTTATTTACCTGTCTCCATCAGAGTCAGATAGGGACACAGTACTCTTATTTACCTCTCTTCAGCAGAGTTAGATAGGGACACAGTACTCTTATGTTCTCGTCTTCAGCAGAGTCAGATAGGGACACAGTACTCTTATGTTCTCGTCTTCAGCAGAGTCAGATAGGGACACAGTACTCTTATGTTCTCGTCTTCAGCAGAGTCAGATAGGGACACAGTACTCTTATGTTCTTGTCTTCAGCAGAGTCAGATAGGGACACAGTACTCATATGTTCTTCTTCAGCAGAGTCAGATAGGAAACAGTACTCATATGTTCTAGTCTTCAGCAGAGTCAGATAGGGAAACAGTACTCATATGTTCTCGTCTTAAGCAGAGTCAGATAGGGAAACAGTACTCTTATGTTCTCGTGTTCAGCAGAGTCAGATAGGGAAACAGTACTCTTATGTTCTCGTCTTCAGCAGAGTCAGATAGGGACACAGTACTCTTATGATCTCGTCTTCAGCAGAGTCAGATATGGACACAGTACTCTTATGTTCTCGTCTTCAGCAGTCAGATAGGGACACAGTACTCTTATGTTCTCATCTTCAGCAGAGTCAGATAGGGACACAGTACTCTTATTAACCTGTCTCCATCAGAGAAGATAGGACACTACTCTTATTTACCTGTCTCCATCAGAGTCAGATATGGACACAGTACTCTTATTTACCTTTCTTCAGCAGAGTCAGATATGGACACAGTACTCTTATTTACCTTTCTTCAGCAGAGTCAGATAGGGACACAGTACTCATATGTTCTCGTCTTCAGCAGAGTCAGATAGGAAACAGTACTCATATGTTCTCGTCTTCAGCAGAGTCAGATAGGGAAACAGTACTCGTATTTTCTCGTCTCCATCAGAGTCAGATAGGGACACAGTACTCTTATTTAACTGTCTTCAGTAGAGTCAGATCGGGACACAGTACTCTTATGTTCTATCTTCTGCAGAGTCATATAGGGACACAGTACTCTTATGTTCTCGTCTTCAGCAGAGTCAGATAGGGACACAGTACTCTTATGTTCTCGTCTTCAGCAGAGTCAGATAGGGACACAGTACTCTTATGTTCTCGTCTTCAGCAGAGTCAGATGGGGACACAGTACTCATATGTTCTTGTCTTCAGCAGAGTCAGATAGGGACACAGTACCATTATGTTCTCGTCTTCAGCACAGAGTCAGATAGGGACACAGTACTCTTATTTACCTGTCTTCAGCAGAGTCAGATAGGGAAACAGTACTCTTATTAACCTGTCTCCATCAGAGTCAGATAGGGACACAGTACTCATATGTTCTCATCTTCAGCAGAGTCAGATAGGGACACAGTACTCTTATTAACCTGTCTCCATCAGTCAGATCGGGACACAGTACTCTTATGTTCTCGTCTCCATCAGAGTCAGATAGGGACACAGTACTCATATGTTCTCATCTTCAGCAGAGTCAGATAGGGACACAGTACTCTTATTAACCTGTCTCCATCAGAGTCAGATCGGGACACAGTACTCTTATGTTCTCGTCTCCATCAGAGTCAGATAGGGACACAGTACTCTTATTAACCTGTCTCCATCAGAGTCAGATCGGGACACAGTACTCTTATGTTCTCGTCTTCAGCAGAGTCAGATAGGGACACAGTACTCTTATTTACCTGTCTTCAGCAGAGTCAGATAGGGAAACAGTACTCTTATTTACCTGTCTCCATCAGAGTCAGATAGGGACACAGTACTCTTATTTACCTCTCTTCAGCAGAGTTAGATAGGGACACAGTACTCTTATGTTCTCGTCTTCAGCAGAGTCAGATAGGGACACAGTACTCTTATGTTCTCGTCTTCAGCAGAGTCAGATAGGGACACAGTACTCTTATGTTCTCGTCTTCAGCAGAGTCAGATAGGGACACAGTACTCTTATGTTCTTGTCTTCAGCAGAGTCAGATAGGGAAACAGTACTCATATGTTCTAGTCTTCAGCAGAGTCAGATAGGGACACAGTACTCATATGTTCTAGTCTTCAGCAGAGTCAGATAGGGAAACAGTACTCATATGTTCTCTTCAGAGTCAGATAGGGAAACAGTACTCTTATGTTCTCGTGTTCAGAGAGTAGATAGGGAAACAGTACTCATATGTTCTAGTCTTCAGCAGAGTCAGATAGGGAAACAGTACTCATATGTTCTCGTCTTAAGCAGAGTCAGATAGGGAAACAGTACTCTTATGTTCTCGTGTTCAGCAGAGTCAGATAGGGAAACAGTACTCTTATGTTCTCGTCTTCAGCAGAGTCAGATAGGGACACAGTACTCTTATGATCTCGTCTTCAGCAGAGTCAGATATGGACACAGTACTCTTATGTTCTCGTCTTCAGCAGTCAGATAGGGACACAGTACTCTTATGTTCTCATCTTCAGCAGAGTCAGATAGGGACACAGTACTCTTATTAACCTGTCTCCATCAGAGAAAGATAGGACACTACTCTTATTTACCTGTCTCCATCAGAGTCAGATATGGACACAGTACTCTTATTTACCTTTCTTCAGCAGAGTCAGATATGGACACAGTACTCTTATTTACCTTTCTTCAGCAGAGTCAGATAGGGACACAGTACTCATATGTTCTCGTCTTCAGCAGAGTCAGATAGGGAAACAGTACTCATATGTTCTCGTCTTCAGCAGAGTCAGATAGGGAAACAGTACTCGTATTTTCTCGTCTCCATCAGAGTCAGATAGGGACACAGTACTCTTATTTAACTGTCTTCAGTAGAGTCAGATCGGGACACAGTACTCTTATGTTCGTATCTTCTGCAGAGTCATATAGGGACACAGTACTCTTATGTTCTCGTCTTCAGCAGAGTCAGATAGGGACACAGTACTCTTATGTTCTCGTCTTCAGCAGAGTCAGATAGGGACACAGTACTCATATGTTCTCGTCTTCAGCAGAGTCAGATAGGGACACAGTACCATTATGTTCTCGTCTTCAGCAGAGTCAGATAGGGACACAGTACTCTTATTAACCTGTCTTCAGCAGAGTCAGATAGGGAAACAGTACTCTTATTAACCTGTCTCCATCAGAGTCAGATAGGGACACAGTACTCATATGTTCTCATCTTCAGCAGAGTCAGATAGGGACACAGTACTCTTATTAACCTGTCTCCATCAGTCAGATCGGGACACAGTACTCTTATGTTCTCGTCTCCATCAGAGTCAGATAGGGACACAGTACTCATATGTTCTCATCTTCAGCAGAGTCAGATAGGGACACAGTACTCTTATTAACCTGTCTCCATCAGAGTCAGATCGGGACACAGTACTCTTATGTTCTCGTCTCCATCAGAGTCAGATAGGGACACAGTACTCTTATTAACCTGTCTCCATCAGAGTCAGATAGGGACACAGTACTCTTATGTTCTCATCTTCAGCAGAGTCAGATAGGGACACAGTACTCTTATTAACCTGTCTCCATCAGAGTCAGATAGGGACACAGTACTCTTATTTACCTGTCTCCATCAGAGTCAGATAGGGACACAGTACTCTTATTTACCTCTCTTCAGCAGAGTTAGATAGGGACACAGTACTCTTATGTTCTCGTCTTCAGCAGAGTCAGATAGGGACACAGTACTCTTATGTTCTCGTCTTCAGCAGAGTCAGATAGGGACACAGTACTCATATGTTCTCGTCTTCAGCAGAGTCAGATAGGGAAACAGTACTCATATGTTCTAGTCTTCAGCAGAGTCAGATAGGGAAACAGTACTCATATGTTCTCGTCTTAAGCAGAGTCAGATAGGGAAACAGTACTCTTATGTTCTCGTGTTCAGCAGAGTCAGATAGGGAAACAGTACTCTTATGTTCTCGTCTTCAGCAGAGTCAGATAGGGACACAGTACTCTTATGATCTCGTCTTCAGCAGAGTCAGATATGGACACAGTACTCTTATGTTCTCGTCTTCAGCAGTCAGATAGGGACACAGTACTCTTATGTTCTCATCTTCAGCAGAGTCAGATAGGGACACAGTACTCTTATTAACCTGTCTCCATCAGAGAAAGATAGGACACTACTCTTATTTACCTGTCTCCATCAGAGTCAGATATGGACACAGTACTCTTATTTACCTTTCTTCAGCAGAGTCAGATATGGACACAGTACTCTTATTTACCTTTCTTCAGCAGAGTCAGATAGGGACACAGTACTCATATGTTCTCGTCTTCAGCAGAGTCAGATAGGGAAACAGTACTCATATGTTCTCGTCTTCAGCAGAGTCAGATAGGGAAACACTACTCGTATTTTCTCGTCTCCATCAGAGTCAGATAGGGACACAGTACTCTTATTTAACTGTCTTCAGTAGAGTCAGATCGGGACACAGTACTCTTATGTTCGTATCTTCTGCAGAGTCATATAGGGACACAGTACTCTTATGTTCTCGTCTTCAGCAGAGTCAGATAGGGACACAGTACTCTTATGTTCTCGTCTTCAGCAGAGTCAGATAGGGACACAGTACTCTTATGTTCTCGTCTTCAGCAGAGTCAGATAGGGACACAGTACTCTTATTTAACTGTCTTCAGTAGAGTCAGATCGGGACACAGTACTCTTATGTTCGTATCTTCTGCAGAGTCATATAGGGACACAGTACTCTTATGTTCTCGTCTTCAGCAGAGTCAGATAGGGACACAGTACTCTTATGTTCTCGTCTTCAGCAGAGTCAGATAGGGACACAGTACTCTTATGTTCTCGTCTTCAGCAGAGTCAGATAGGGACACAGTACTCTTATGTTCTCGTCTTCAGCAGAGTCAGATGGGGACACAGTACTCATATGTTCTTGTCTTCAGCAGAGTCAGATAGGGACACAGTACCATTATGTTCTCGTCTTCAGCAGAGTCAGATAGGGAAACAGTACTCTTATTAACCTGTCTTCAGCAGAGTCAGATAGGGAAACAGTACTCTTATTAACCTGTCTCCATCAGAGTCAGATAGGGACACAGTACTCATATGTTCTCATCTTCAGCAGAGTCAGATAGGGACACAGTACTCTTATTAACCTGTCTCCATCAGTCAGATCGGGACACAGTACTCTTATGTTCTCGTCTCCATCAGAGTCAGATAGGGACACAGTACTCTTATGTTCTCGTCTTCAGCAGAGTCAGATAGGGACACAGTACTCTTATTAACCTGTCTCCATCATAGTCAGATCGGGACACAGTACTCTTATGTTCTCGTCTTCAGCTGAGTCAGATAGGGACACAGTACTCTTATTTACCTGTCTTCAGCAGAGTCAGATAGGGAAACAGTACTCTTATTAACCTGTCTCCATCAGAGTCAGATAGGGACACAGTACTCTTATTAACCTCTCTTCCGCAGAGTTAGATAGGGACACAGTACTCTTATGTTCTCGTCTTCAGCAGAGTCAGATAGGGAAACAGTACTCTTGTGTTCTCGTCTTCAGCAGAGTCAGATAGGGACACAGTACTCTTATGTTCTCGTCTTCAGCAGAGTCAGATAGGGACACAGTACTCTTATGTTCTTGTCTTCAGCAGAGTCAGATAGGGACACAGTACTCATATGTTCTCGTCTTCAGCAGAGTCAGATAGGGAAACAGTACTCATATGTTCTAGTCTTCAGCAGAGTCAGATAGGGAAACAGTACTCATATGTTCTCGTCTTCAGCAGAGTCAGATAGGGACACAGTACTCTTATGATCTCGTCTTCAGCAGAGTCAGAACGGGACACAGTACGCTTATGTTCTCGTCTTCAGCAGAGTCAGATAGGGACACAGTACTCTTATTAACCTGTCTCCATCAGAGTCAGATAGGGACACAGTACTCTTATGTTCTCGTCTTCAGCAGTCAGATAGGGACACAGTACTCTTATGTTCTCATCTTCAGCAGAGTCAGATAGGGACACAGTACTCTTATTAACCTGTCTCCATCAGAGAAAGATAGGACACTACTCTTATTTACCTGTCTCCATCAGAGTCAGATATGGACACAGTACTCTTATTTACCTTTCTTCAGCAGAGTCAGATAGGGACACAGTACTCATATGTTCTCGTCTTCAGCAGAGTCAGATAGGGACACAGTACTCATATGTTCTCGTCTTCAGCAGAGTCAGATAGGGAAACAGTACTCGTATTTTCTCGTCTCCATCAGAGTCAGATAGGGACACAGTACTCTTATTTAACTGTCTTCAGTAGAGTCAGATCGGGACACAGTACTCTTATGCTCGTATCTTCTGCAGAGTCATATAGGGACACAGTACTCTTATGTTCTCGTCTTCAGCAGAGTCAGATAGGGACACAGTACTCTTATGTTCTCGTCTTCAGCAGAGTCAGATAGGGACACAGTACTCTTATGTTCTCGTCTTCAGCAGAGTCAGATAGGGACACAGTACTCTTATGTTCTCGTCTTCAGCAGAGTCAGATGGGGACACAGTACTCATATGTTCTTGTCTTCAGCAGAGTCAGATAGGGACACAGTACCATTATGTTCTCGTCTTCAGCAGAGTCAGATAGGGAAACAGTACTCTTATTAACCTGTCTCCATCAGAGTCAGATAGGGACACAGTACTCTTATTTACCTGTCTCCATCAGAGTCAGATAGGGACACAGTACTCATATGTTCTCATCTTCAGCAGAGTCAGATAGGGACACAGTACTCTTATTAACCTGTCTCCATCAGTCAGATCGGGACACAGTACTCTTATGTTCTCGTCTCCATCAGAGTCAGATAGGGACACAGTACTCATATGTTCTCATCTTCAGCAGAGTCAGATAGGGACACAGTACTCTTATTAACCTGTCTCCATCAGAGTCAGATCGGGACACAGTACTCTTATGTTCTCGTCTCCATCAGAGTCAGATAGGGACACAGTACTCTTATTAACCTGTCTCCATCAGAGTCAGATCGGGACACAGTACTCTTATGTTCTCGTCTTCAGCTGAGTCAGATAGGGACACAGTACTCTTATTTACCTGTCTTCAGCAGAGTCAGATAGGGAAACAGTACTCTTATTAACCTGTCTCCATCAGAGTCAGATAGGGACACAGTACTCTTATTTACCTCTCTTCAGCAGAGTTAGATAGGGACACAGTACTCTTATGTTCTCGTCTTCAGCAGAGTCAGATAGGGAAACAGTACTCTTATTAACCTGTCTCCATCAGAGTCAGATAGGGACACAGTACTCTTATTTACCTGTCTCCATCAGAGTCAGATAGGGACACAGTACTCTTATTAACCTGTCTTCAGCAGAGTCAGATATGGACACAGTACTCTTATGTTCTCGTCTTCAGCAGTCAGATAGGGACACAGTACTCTTATGTTCTCGTCTTCAGCAGAGTCAGATAGGGACACAGTACTCTTATTAACCTGTCTCCATCAGAGAAAGATAGGGACACTACTCTTATTTACCTGTCTCCATCAGAGTCAGATATGGACACAGTACTCTTATTTACCTTTCTTCAGCAGAGTCAGATATGGACACAGTACTCTTATTTAACTTTCTTCAGCAGAGTCAGATAGGGACACAGTACTCATATGTTCTCGTCTTCAGCAGAGTCAGATAGGGAAACAGTACTCATATGTTCTCGTCTTCAGCAGAGTCAGATAGGGAAACAGTACTCGTATTTTCTCGTCTCCATCAGAGTCAGATAGGGACACAGTACTCTTATTTAACTGTCTTCAGTAGAGTCAGATCGGGACACAGTACTCTTATGTTCGTATCTTCTGCAGAGTCATATAGGGACACAGTACTCTTATGTTCTCGTCTTCAGCAGAGTCAGATAGGGACACAGTACTCTTATGTTCTCGTCTTCAGCAGAGTCAGATAGGGACACAGTACTCTTATTTTCTCGTCTTCAGCAGAGTCAGATAGGGACACAGTACTCTTATGTTCTCGTCTTCAGCAGAGTCAGATAGGGACACAGTACTCTTATGTTCTCGTCTTCAGCAGAGTCAGATGGGGACACAGTACCATTATGTTCTCGTCTTCAGCAGAGTCAGATAGGGAAACAGTACTCTTATTAACCTGTCTTCAGCAGAGTCAGATAGGGAAACAGTACTCTTATTAACCTGTCTCCATCAGAGTCAGATAGGGACACAGTACTCTTATTTACCTATCTTCAGCAGAGTCAGATAGGGACACAGTACTCTTATTAACCTGTCTCCATCAGAGTCAGATCGGGACACAGTACTCTTATGTTCTCGTCTCCATCAGAGTCAGATAGGGACACAGTACTCTTATTAACCTGTCTCCATCAGTCAGATCGGGACACAGTACTCTTATGTTCTCGTCTTCAGCAGAGTCAGATAGGGACACAGTACTCTTATTTACCTGTCTTCAGCAGAGTCAGATAGGGAAACAGTACTCTTATTAACCTGTCTCCATCAGAGTCAGATAGGGACACAGTACTCATATGTTCTCATCTTCAGCAGAGTCAGATAGGGACACAGTACTCTTATTAACCTGTCTCCATCAGAGTCAGATCGGGACACAGTACTCTTATGTTCTCGTCTCCATCAGAGTCAGATAGGGACACAGTACTCTTATTAACCTGTCTCCATCAGTCAGATCGGGACACAGTACTCTTATGTTCTCGTCTTCAGCAGAGTCAGATAGGGACACAGTACTCTTATTTACCTGTCTTCAGCAGAGTCAGATAGGGAAACAGTACTCTTATTTACCTGTCTCCATCAGAGTCAGATAGGGACACAGTACTCTTATTAACCTCTCTTCAGCAGAGTTAGATAGGGACACAGTACTCTTATGTTCTCGTCTTCAGCAGAGTCAGATAGGGACACAGTACTCTTATGTTCTCGTCTTCAGCAGAGTCAGATAGGGACACAGTACTCTTATGTTCTCGTCTTCAGCAGAGTCAGATAGGGACACAGTACTCTTATGTTCTCGTCTTCAGCAGAGTCAGATAGGGACACAGTACTCATATGTTCTCGTCTTCAGCAGAGTCAGATAGGGAAACAGTACTCATATGTTCTCGTCTTAAGCAGAGTCAGATAGGGAAACAGTACTCTTATGTTCTCGTGTTCAGCAGAGTCAGATAGGGAACAGTACTCTTATGTTCTCGTCTTCAGCAGTCAGATAGGGACACAGTACTCTTATGTTCTCATCTTCAGCAGAGTCAGATAGGGACACAGTACTCTTATTTACCTGTCTCCATCAGAGTCAGATAGGGACACAGTACTCTTATTAACCTGTCTCCATCAGAGTCAGATATGGACACAGTACTCTTATTTACCTTTCTTCAGCAGAGTCAGATATGGACACAGTACTCTTATTTACCTTTCTTCAGCAGAGTCAGATAGGGACACAGTACTCAAATGTTCTCGTCTTCAGCAGAGTCAGATAGGGAAACAGTACTCGTATTTTCTCGTCTCCATCAGAGTCAGATAGGGACACAGTACTCTTATTTAACTGTCTTCAGTAGAGTCAGATCGGGACACAGTACTCTTATGCTCGTATCTTCTGCAGAGTCATATAGGGACACAGTACTCTTATGTTCTCGTCTTCAGCAGAGTCAGATAGGGACACAGTACTCTTATGTTCTCGTCTTCAGCAGAGTCAGATAGGGACACAGTACTCTTATTTACCTCTCTTCAGCAGAGTTAGATAGGGACACAGTACTCTTATGTTCTCGTCTTCAGCAGAGTCAGATAGGGACACAGTACTCATATGTTCTCATCTTCAGCAGAGTCAGATAGGGACACAGTACTCTTATTTATCTGTCTTCAGTTGAGTCAGATAGGGACACAGTACTCATATTTACCTGTCTTCAGTAGAGTCAGATAGGGAAACAGTACTCTTATGATCTCGTCTTCAGCAGAGTCAGATAGGGACACAGTACTCTTATTTACCTGTCTTCAGCAGAGTCAGATACGGACACAGTACTCTTATTTACCTGTCTTCAGCAGAGTCAGATAGGGACACAGTACTCTTATTTATCTGTCTTCAGTAGAGTCAGATAGGGAAACAGTACTCTTATTAACCTGTCTTCAGCAGAGTCAGATAGGGACACCGTACTCTTATTTACCTCTCTTCAGCAGAGTTAGATAGGGACACAGTACTCTTATGTTCTCGTCTTCAGCAGAGTCAGATAGGGACACAGTACTCTTATGTTCTCGTCTTCAGCTGAGTCAGATAGGGACACAGTACTCTTATTTACCTGTCTTCAGCAGAGTCAGATAGGGAAACAGTACTCTTATTAACCTGTCTCCATCAGAGTCAGATAGGGACACAGTACTCTTATTAACCTCTCTTCCGCAGAGTTAGATAGGGACACAGTACTCTTATGTTCTCATCTTCAGCAGAGGCAGATGGGGACACAGTACTCTTATGTTCTCGTCTTCAGCAGAGTCAGATAGGGACACAGTACTCTTATGTTCTCGTCTTCAGCAGAGTCAGATAGGGAAACAGTACCATTATGTTCTCGTCTTCAGCAGAGTCAGATAGGGACACAGTACTCTTATTTACCTGTCTTCAGCAGAGTCAGATAGGGACACAGTACTCATATGTTCTCATCTTCAGCAGAGTCAGATAGGGACACAGTACTCTTATTAACCTGTCTCCATCAGAGTCAGATCGGGACACAGTACTCTTATTTACCTATCTTCAGCAGAGTCAGATCGGGACACAGTACTCTTATTTACCTATCTTCAGCAGAGTCAGATAGGGACACAGTACTCTTATTAACCTGTCTCCATCAGAGTCAGATCGGGACACAGTACTCTTATTTACCTGTCTTCAGCAGAGTCAGATAGGGACACAGTACCATTATGTTCTCGTCTTCAGCAGAGTCAGATAGGGACACAGTACTCTTATTTACCTGTCTTCAGCAGAGTCAGATAGGGAAACAGTACTCTTATTAACCTGTCTTCAGCAGAGTCAGATAGGGACACAGTACTCTTATTTACCTCTCTTCAGCAGAGTCAGATACGAACATAAGAGTACTGTGTCCCTATCTTCAGCAGAGTCAGAGAGGGACACAGTACTCTTATTAACCTGTCTCCATCAGAGTCAGATAGGGACACAGTACTCTTATGTTCTCATCTCCATCAGAGTCAGATAGGGACACAGTACCATTATGTTCTCGTCTTCAGCAGAGTCAGATAGGGACACAGTACTCTTATTAACCTGTCTCCATCAGAGTCAGATAGGGACACAGTACTCTTATTTACCTGTCTCCATCAGTCAGATAGGGACACAGTACTCTTATTAACCTGTCTTCAGCAGAGTCAGATAGGGACACAGTACTCATATGTTCTCGTCTTCAGCAGAGTCAGATAGGGACACAGTACTCATATGTTCTCGTCTTCAGCAGAGTCAGATAGGGACACAGTACTCTTATTAACCTGTCTCCATCAGAGTCAGATAGGGACACAGTACTCTTATGTTCTCGTCTTCAGCAGAGTCAGATAGGGACACAGTACTCTTATTAACCTGTCTCCATCAGAGTCAGATAGGGACACAGTACTCTTATTAACCTGTCTCCAGCAGAGTCAGATAGGGACACAGTACTCTTATTTACCTGTCTTCAGTAGAGTCAGATAGGGACACAGTACTCTTATTTACCAGTCTTCAGCAGAGTCAGATACGGACACAGTACTCTTATTTACCTGTCTTCAGCAGAGTCAGATAGGGACACAGTACCATTATGTTCTCGTCTTCAGCAGAGTCAGATAGGGACACAGTACTCTTATTTACCTGTCTTCAGCAGAGTCAGATAGGGAAACAGTACTCTTATTAACCTGTCTTCAGCAGAGTCAGATAGGTACACAGTACTCGTATTTCCTCGTCTTCAGCAGAGTCAGATAGGGACACAGTACTCTTATGTTCTCGTCTTCAGCAGAGTCAGATAGGGACACAGTACTCTTATGTTCTCGTCTTCAGCAGAGTCAGATAGGGACACAGTACTCTTATTTACCTGTCTCCATCAGAGTCAGATAGGGAAACAGTACTCTTGTGTTCTCGTCTTCAGCAGAGTCAGATAGGGACACAGTACTCATATGTTCTCGTCTTCAGCAGAGTCAGATAGGGAAACAGTACTCTTATGTTCTCGTGTTCAGCAGAGTCAGATAGGGAAACAGTACTCTTATGTTCTCGTCTTCAGCAGAGTCAGAACGGGACACAGTACTCTTATTAACCTGTCTCCATCAGAGTCAGATAGGGACACAGTACTCTTATTTACCTGTCTCCATCAGAGTCAGATAGGGACACAGTACTCTTATTAACCTGTCTCCATCAGAGTCAGATATGGACACAGTACTCTTATTTACCTTTCTTCAGCAGAGTCAGATATGGACACAGTACTCTTATGTTCTCGTCTTCAGCAGAGTCAGATAGGGACACAGTACTCTTATTAACCTGTCTCCATCAGAGAAAGATAGGGACACTACTCTTATTTACCTGTCTCCATCAGAGTCAGATATGGACACAGTACTCTTATTTACCTTTCTTCAGCAGAGTCAGATATGGACACAGTACTCTTATTTACCTTTCTTCAGCAGAGTCAGATAGGGACACAGTACTCAAATGTTCTCGTCTTCAGCAGAGTCAGATAGGGAAACAGTACTCGTATTTTCTCGTCTCCATCAGAGTCAGATAGGGACACAGTACTCTTATTTAACTGTCTTCAGTAGAGTCAGATCGGGACACAGTACTCTTATGTTCGTATCTTCTGCAGAGTCAGATAGGGACACAGTACTCTTATGTTCTCGTCTTCAGCAGAGTCAGATAGGGACACAGTACTCTTATTTACCTGTCTCCATCAGAGTCAGATAGGGAAACAGTACTCTTGTGTTCTCGTCTTCAGCAGAGTCAGATAGGGACACAGTACTCTTATGTTCTCGTCTTCAGCAGAGTCAGATAGGGACACAGTACTCTTATGTTCTTGTCTTCAGCAGAGTCAGATAGGGACACAGTACTCATATGTTCTCGTCTTCAGCAGAGTCAGATAGGGACACAGTACCATTATGTTCTCATCTTCAGCAGAGTCAGATAGGGACACAGTACTCTTATTTACCTGTCTTCAGCAGAGTTAGATAGGGACACAGTACTCTTATGTTCTCGTCTTCAGCAGAGTCAGATAGGGAAACAGTACCCTTATTAACCTGTCTCCATCAGAGTCAGATAGGGACACAGTACTCTTATTAACCTGTCTTCAGCAGAGTCAGATAGGGACACAGTACTCTTATTTACCTGTCTTCAGCTGAGTCAGATAGGGACACAGTACTCATATGTTCTCATCTTCAGCAGAGTCAGATAGGGACACAGTACTCGTATTAACCTGTCTCCATCAGAGTCAGATCGGGACACAGTACTCTTATGTTCTCGTCTTCAGCAGAGTCAGATAGGGACACAGTACTCTTATGTTCTCGTCTCCAGCAGAGTCAGATAGGGACACAGTACTCTTATTAACCTGTCTCCATCAGAGTCAGATAGGGACACAGTACTCTTATTTACCTGTCTCCATCAGAGTCAGATAGGGACACAGTACTCTTATTAACCTGTCTTCAGCAGAGTCAGATAGGGACACAGTACTCTTATTTACCTCTCTTCAGCAGAGTTAGATAGGGACACAGTACTCTTATGTTCTCGTCTTCAGCAGAGTCAGATAGGGACACAGTACTCTTATGTTCTCGTCTTCAGCAGAGTCAGATAGGGACACAGTACTCTTATTAACCTGTCTCCATCAGAGTCAGATAGGGACACAGTACTCTTATTTACCTGTCTCCATCAGAGTCAGATAGGGACACAGAACTCTTATTAACCTGTCTTCAGCAGAGTCAGATAGGGACACAGTACTCTTATTTACCTCTCTTCAGCAGAGTCAGATAGGGACACAGTACTCTTATGTTCGTATCTTCAGCAGAGTCAGAGAGGGACACAGTACTCTTATTAACCTGTCTCCATCAGAGTCAGATAGGGACACAGTACTCTTATGTTCTCATCTTCAGCAGAGTCAGATAGGGAAACAGTACTCTTATGTTCTCGTCTTCAGCAGAGTCAGATAGGGAAACAGTACTCATATGTTCTCGTCTTCAGCAGAGTCAGATAGGGACACAGTACTCATATGTTCTCGTCTTCAGCAGAGTCAGATAGGGACACAGTACTCATATGTTCTCGTCTTCAGCAGAGTCAGATAGGGACACAGTACTCATATGTTCTCGTCTTCAGCAGAGTCAGATAGGGAAACAGTACTCTTATTAACCTGTCTCCATCAGAGTCAGATAGGGACACAGTACTCTTATTTACCTGTCTTCAGCAGAGTCAGATAGGGAAACAGTACTCTTATTAACCTGTCTCCATCAGAGTCAGATAGGGACACAGTACTCTTATTTACCTGTCTCCATCAGTCAGATAGGGACACAGTACTCTTATTAACCTGTCTTCAGCAGAGTCAGATAGGGACACAGTACTCTTATTTATCTGTCTTCAGTAGAGTCAGATAGGGACACAGTACTCATATTTACCTGTCTTCAGTAGAGTCAGATAGGGAAACAGTACTCTTATGATCTCGTCTTCAGCAGAGTCAGATAGGGACACAGTACTCTTATTAACCTGTCTCCATCAGAGTCAGATAGGGACACAGTACTCTTATTTACCAGTCTTCAGCAGAGTCAGATACGGACACAGTACTCTTATTTACCTGTCTTCAGCAGAGTCAGATAGGGACACAGTACCATTATGTTCTCGTCTTCAGCAGAGTCAGATAGGGACACAGTACTCTTATTTACCTGTCTTCAGCAGAGTCAGATAGGGAAACAGTACTCTTATTAACCTGTCTTCAGCAGAGTCAGATAGGGACACAGTACTCTTATTTACCTCTCTTCAGCAGAGTTAGATAGGGACACAGTACTCTTATGTTCTCGTCTTCAGCAGAGTCAGATAGGGACACAGTACTCTTATGTTCTCGTCTTCAGCAGAGTCAGATAGGGACACAGTACTCTTATGTTCTCATCTTCAGCAGAGGCAGATGGGGACACAGTACTCTTATGTTCTCGTCTTCAGCAGAGTCAGATAGGGACACAGTACTCTTATTTACCTGTCTCCATCAGAGTCAGATAGGGAAACAGTACTCTTGTGTTCTCGTCTTCAGCAGAGTCAGATAGGGACACAGTACTCTTATTTACCTGTCTCCATCAGAGTCAGATAGGGACACAGTACTCTTATTAACCTGTCTTCAGCAGAGTCAGATAGGGACACAGTACTCTTATTTACCTGTCTCCATCAGAGTCAGATAGGGACACAGTACTCTTATTAACCTGTCTTCAGCAGAGTCAGATAGGGACACAGTACTCTTATTTACCTCTCTTCAGCAGAGTTAGATAGGGACACAGTACTCTTATGTTCTCGTCTTCAGCAGAGTCAGATAGGGACACAGTACTCTTATTAACCTGTCTCCATCAGAGTCAGATAGGGACACAGTACTCTTATGTTCTCGTCTTCAGCAGAGTCAGATAGGGACACAGTACTCTTATTTACCTGTCTTCAGCAGAGTCAGATAGGGACACAGTACTCTTATTAACCTGTCTCCATCAGAGTCAGATAGGGACACAGTACTCTTATGTTCTCGTCTTCAGCAGAGTCAGATAGGGACACAGTACTCTTATTTACCTGTCTTCAGCAGAGTCAGATAGGGACACAGTACTCTTATTTACCTGTCTTCATTAGTGTCAGATAGGGACACAGTACTCTTATGTTCTTATCTTCAGCAGAGTCAGATAGGGACACAGTACTCTTATTTACCTGTCTTCAGTAGTGTCAGATAGGGACACAGTACTCTTATGTTCCTGTCTTCAGCAGAGTCAGATAGGGACACAGTACCATTATGTTCTCGTCTTCAGCAGAGTCAGATAGGGACACAGTACTCTTATTTACCTGTCTTCAGCAGAGTCAGATAGGGAAACAGTACTCTTATTAACCTGTCTTCAGCAGAGTCAGATAGGGACACAGTACTCTTATTTACCTCTCTTCAGCAGAGTTAGATAGGGACACAGTACTCTTATGTTCTCGTCTTCAGCAGAGTCAGATAGGGACACAGTACTCATATGTTCTCATCTTCAGCAGAGTCAGATAGGGACACAGTACTCTTATTTATCTGTCTTCAGTTGAGTCAGATAGGGAAACAGTACTCTTATTAACCTGTCTTCAGCAGAGTCAGATAGGGAAACAGTACTCTTATTTACCTCTCTTCAGCAGAGTCAGATAGGGACACAGTACTCTTATGTTCTCATCTTCAGCAGAGGCAGATGGGGACACAGTACTCTTATGTTCTCGTCTTCAGCAGAGTCAGATAGGGAAACAGTACTCATATGTTCTAGTCTTCAGCAGAGTCAGATAGGGAAACAGTACCATTATGTTCTCGTCTTCAGCAGAGTCAGATAGGGACACAGTACTCTTATTTACCTGTCTTCAGCAGAGTCAGATAGGGACACAGTACTCATATGTTCTCATCTTCAGCAGAGTCAGATAGGGACACAGTACTCTTATTAACCTGTCTCCATCAGAGTCAGATCGGGACACAGTACTCTTATTTACCTATCTTCAGCAGAGTCAGATGGGGACACAGTACTCATATGTTCTTGTCTTCAGCAGAGTCAGATAGGGACACAGTACCATTATGTTCTCGTCTTCAGCAGAGTCAGATAGGGACACAGTACTCTTATTTACCTGTCTTCAGCAGAGTCAGATAGGGAAACAGTACTCTTATTAACCTGTCTTCAGCAGAGTCAGATAGGGACACAGTACTCTTATTTACCTCTCTTCAGCAGAGTCAGATACGAACATAAGAGTACTGTGTCCCTATCTTCAGCAGAGTCAGAGAGGGACACAGTACTCTTATTAACCTGTCTCCATCAGAGTCAGATAGGGACACAGTACTCTTATGTTCTCATCTCCATCAGAGTCAGATAGGGACACAGTACTCTTATTAACCTGTCTTCAGCAGAGTCAGATAGGGACACAGTACTCTTATGTTCGTATCTTCAGCAGAGTCAGAGAGGGACACAGTACTCTTATTTACCTGTCTCCATCAGTCAGATAGGGACACAGTACTCTTATTAACCTGTCTTCAGCAGAGTCAGATAGGGACACAGTACTCATATGTTCTCGTCTTCAGCAGAGTCAGATAGGGACACAGTACTCATATGTTCTCGTCTTCAGCAGAGTCAGATAGGGACACAGTACTCATATGTTCTCGTCTTCAGCAGAGTCAGATAGGGACACAGTACTCTTATTAACCTGTCTCCATCAGAGTCAGATAGGGACACAGTACTCTTATGTTCTCGTCTTCAGCAGAGTCAGATAGGGACACAGTACCATTATGTTCTCGTCTTCAGCAGAGTCAGATAGAGACACAGTACTCTTATTAACCTGTCTTCAGCAGAGTCAGATAGGGACACAGTACTCATATTTACCTGTCTTCAGTAGAGTCAGATAGGGAAACAGTACTCTTATGATCTCGTCTTCAGCAGAGTCAGATAGGGACACAGTACTCTTATTTACCAGTCTTCAGCAGAGTCAGATACGGACACAGTACTCTTATTTACCTGTCTTCAGCAGAGTCAGATAGGGACACAGTACCATTATGTTCTCGTCTTCAGCAGAGTCAGATATGGACACAGTACTCTTATTTACCTGTCTTCAGCAGAGTCAGATAGGGAAACAGTACTCTTATTAACCTGTCTTCAGCAGAGTCAGATAGGGACACAGTACTCTTATTTACCTCTCTTCAGCAGAGTTAGATAGGGACACAGTACTCTTATGTTCTCGTCTTCAGCAGAGTCAGATAGGGACACAGTACTCATATGTTCTCGTCTTCAGCAGAGTCAGATAGGGACACAGTACTCATATGTTCTCGTCTTCAGCAGAGTCAGATAGGGACACAGTACTCTTATTAACCTGTCTCCATCAGAGTCAGATAGGGACACAGTACCATTATGTTCTCGTCTTCAGCAGAGTCAGATAGGGACACAGTACTCTTATTTACCTGTCTTCAGCAGAGTCAGATAGGGAAACAGTACTCTTATTAACCTGTCTCCATCAGAGTCAGATAGGGACACAGTACTCTTATTTACCTGTCTCCATCAGTCAGATAGGGACACAGTACTCTTATTAACCTGTCTTCAGCAGAGTCAGATAGGGACACAGTACTCATATGTTCTCGTCTCCATCAGAGTCAGATAGGGACACAGTACCATTATGTTCTCGTCTTCAGCAGAGTCAGATAGGGACACAGTACTCTTATTTACCTGTCTTCAGCAGAGTCAGATAGGGAAACAGTACTCTTATTAACCTGTCTCCATCAGAGTCAGATAGGGACACAGTACTCTTATTTACCTGTCTCCATCAGTCAGATAGGGACACAGTACTCTTATTAACCTGTCTTCAGCAGAGTCAGAAAGGGACACAGTACTCTTATTTACCTCTCTTCAGCAGAGTCAGATAGGGACACAGTACTCATATGTTCTCGTCTTCAGCAGAGTCAGATAGGGACACAGTGCTCATATGTTCTCATCTTCAGCAGAGTCAGATAGGGAAACAGTACTCTTATGTTCTCGTCTTCAGCAGAGTCAGATAGGGAAACAGTACTCATATGTTCTCGTCTTCAGCAGAGTCAGATAGGGACACAGTACTCATATGTTCTCGTCTTCAGCAGAGTCAGATAGGGACACAGTACTCATATGTTCTCGTCTTCAGCAGAGTCAGATAGGGACACAGTACTCATATGTTCTCGTCTTCAGCAGAGTCAGATAGGGAAACAGTACTCTTATTAACCTGTCTCCATCAGAGTCAGATAGGGACACAGTACTCTTATGTTCTCGTCTTCAGCAGAGTCAGATAGGGACACAGTACTCTTATTAACCTGTCTCCATCAGAGTCAGATAGGGACACAGTACTCTTATTTATCTGTCTTCAGTAGAGTCAGATAGGGACACAGTACTCATATTTACCTGTCTTCAGTAGAGTCAGATAGGGAAACAGTACTCTTATGATCTCGTCTTCAGCAGAGTCAGATAGGGACACAGTACTCTTATTTACCAGTCTTCAGCAGAGTCAGATGGGGACACAGTACCATTATGTTCTCGTCTTCAGCAGAGTCAGATAGGGAAACAGTACTCTTATTAACCTGTCTTCAGCAGAGTCAGATAGGGAAACAGTACTCTTATTAACCTGTCTCCATCAGAGTCAGATAGGGACACAGTACTCTTATTTACCTATCTTCAGCAGAGTCAGATAGGGACACAGTACTCTTATGTTCTCGTCTTCAGCAGAGTCAGATAGGGACACAGTACTCTTATTAACCTGTCTCCATCAGAGAAAGATAGGGACACAGTACTCATATGTTCTCGTCTTCAGCAGAGTCAGATAGGGAAACAGTACTCTTATGTTCTCGTGTTCAGCAGAGTCAGATAGGGAAACAGTACTCTTATGTTCTCGTCTTCAGCAGAGTCAGATAGGGACACAGTACTCTTATGATCTCGTCTTCAGCAGAGTCAGAACGGGACACAGTACTCTTATTAACCTGTCTCCATCAGAGTCAGATAGGGACACAGTACTCTTATTTACCTGTCTCCATCAGAGTCAGATAGGGACACAGTACTCTTATTTACCTGTCTCCATCAGAGTCAGATAGGGACACAGTACTCTTATTAACCTGTCTTCAGCAGAGTCAGATATGGACACAGTACTCTTATGTTCTCGTCTTCAGCAGTCAGATAGGGACACAGTACTCTTATTAACCTGTCTCCATCAGAGTCAGATAGGGACACAGTACTCTTATTTACCTGTCTCCATCAGAGTCAGATATGGACACAGTACTCTTATTTACCTTTCTTCAGCAGAGTCAGATATGGACACAGTACTCTTATTTACCTTTCTTCAGCAGAGTCAGATAGGGACACAGTACTCAAATGTTCTCGTCTTCAGCAGAGTCAGATAGGGAAACAGTACTCGTATTTTCTCGTCTCCATCAGAGTCAGATAGGGACACAGTACTCTTATTTAACTGTCTTCAGTAGAGTCAGATCGGGACACAGTACTCTTATGTTCGTATCTTCTGCAGAGTCAGATAGGGACACAGTACTCTTATGTTCTCGTCTTCAGCAGAGTCAGATAGGGAAACAGTACTCTTATTTACCTGTCTCCATCAGAGTCAGATAGGGAAACAGTACTCTTGTGTTCTCGTCTTCAGCAGAGTCAGATAGGGACACAGTACTCTTATGTTCTCGTCTTCAGCAGAGTCAGATAGGGACACAGTACTCTTATGTTCTCGTCTTCAGCAGAGTCAGATGGGGACACAGTACTCATATGTTCTTGTCTTCAGCAGAGTCAGACAGGGACACAGTACTCATATGTTCTCGTCTTCAGCAGAGTCAGATAGGGACACAGTACCATTATGTTCTCGTCTTCAGCAGAGTCAGATAGGGACACAGTACTCTTATTAACCTGTCTCCATCAGAGTCAGATAGGGACACAGTACTCATATGTTCTCATCTTCAGCAGAGTCAGATAGGGACACAGTACTCGTATTAACCTGTCTCCATCAGAGTCAGATCGGGACACAGTACTCTTATGTTCTCGTCTTCAGCAGAGTCAGATAGGGACACAGTACTCTTATGTTCTCGTCTCCAGCAGAGTCAGATAGGTAAATAAGAGTACTGTTTCCCTATCTTCAGCAGAGTCAGATAGGGACACAGTACTCATATGTTCTCGTCTTCAGCAGAGTCAGATAGGGACACAGTACTCTTATTTACCTGTCTTCAGTAGTGTCAGATAGGGACACAGTACTCTTATTAAACTGTCTCCATCAGAGTCAGATAGGGACACAGTACTCTTATTAACCTGTCTCCATCAGAGTCAGATAGGGACACAGTACTCTTATTTACCTGTCTCCATCAGAGTCAGATAGGGACACAGTACTCTTATTTACCTCTCTTCAGCAGAGTTAGATAGGGACACAGTACTCTTATGTTCTCGTCTTCAGCAGAGTCAGATAGGGACACAGTACTCTTATGTTCTCGTCTTCAGCAGAGTCAGATAGGGAAACAGTACTCTTATTAACCTGTCTCCATCAGAGTCAGATAGGGACACAGTACTCTTATTTACCTGTCTCCATCAGAGTCAGATAGGGACACAGTACTCTTATTAACCTGTCTTCAGCAGAGTCAGATAGGGACACAGTACTCTTATTTACCTCTCTTCAGCAGAGTCAGATAGGGACACAGTACTCTTATGTTCGTATCTTCAGCAGAGTCAGAGAGGGACACAGTACTCTTATTAACCTGTCTCCATCAGAGTCAGATAGGGACACAGTACTCTTATGTTCTCATCTCCATCAGAGTCAGATAGGGACACAGTACCATTATGTTCTCGTCTTCAGCAGAGTCAGATAGGGACACAGTACTCTTATTTACCTGTCTTCAGCAGAGTCAGATAGGGAAACAGTACTCTTATTAACCTGTCTCCATCAGAGTCAGATAGGGACACAGTACTCTTATTTACCTGTCTCCATCAGTCAGATAGGGACACAGTACTCTTATTAACCTGTCTTCAGCAGAGTCAGATAGGGACACAGTACTCTTATTTACCTCTCTTCAGCAGAGTTAGATAGGGACACAGTACTCTTATGTTCTCGTCTTCAGCAGAGTCAGATAGGGACACAGTACTCATATGTTCTCATCTTCAGCAGAGTCAGATAGGGAAACAGTACTCTTATGTTCTCGTCTTCAGCAGAGTCAGATAGGGAAACAGTACTCATATGTTCTCGTCTTCAGCAGAGTCAGATAGGGACACAGTACTCATATGTTCTCGTCTTCAGCAGAGTCAGATAGGGACACAGTACTCTTATGTTCTCGTCTTCAGCAGAGTCAGATAGGGACACAGTACTCTTATGTTCTCGTCTTCAGCAGAGTCAGATCGGGACACAGTACTCTTATTAACCTGTCTCCATCAGAGTCAGATAGGGACACAGTACTCTTATTTACCTGTCTCCATCAGAGTCAGATAGGGACACAGTACTCTTATTTACCTGTCTTCAGCAGAGTCAGATAGGGACACAGTACTCTTATTTATCTGTCTTCAGTAGAGTCAGATAGGGACACAGTACTCATATTTACATGTCTTCAGTAGAGTCAGATAGGAAAACAGTACTCTTATGATCTCATCTTCAGCAGAGTCAGATAGGGACACAGTACTCTTATTAACCTGTCTCCATCAGAGTCAGATAGGGACACAGTACTCTTATTTACCAGTCTTCAGCAGAGTCAGATACGGACACAGTACTCTTATTTACCTGTCTTCAGCAGAGTCAGATAGGGACACAGTACCATTATGTTCTCGTCTTCAGCAGAGTCAGATAGGGACACAGTACTCTTATTTACCTGTCTTCAGCAGAGTCAGATAGGGAAACAGTACTCTTATTAACCTGTCTTCAGCAGAGTCAGATAGGGACACAGTACTCTTATTTACCTCTCTTCAGCAGAGTTAGATAGGGACACAGTACTCTTATGTTCTCGTCTTCAGCAGAGTCAGATAGGGACACAGTACTCTTATGTTCTCGTCTTCAGCAGAGTCAGATAGGGACACAGTACTCTTATGTTCTCATCTTCAGCAGAGGCAGATGGGGACACAGTACTCTTATGTTCTCGTCTTCAGCAGAGTCAGATAGGGACACAGTACTCTTATTTACCTGTCTCCATCAGAGTCAGATAGGGAAACAGTACTCTTGTGTTCTCGTCTTCAGCAGAGTCAGATAGAGACACAGTACTCTTATTTACCTGTCTCCATCAGAGTCAGATAGGGACACAGTACTCTTATTAACCTGTCTTCAGCAGAGTCAGATAGGGACACAGTACTCTTATTTACCTGTCTCCATCAGAGTCAGATAGGGACACAGTACTCATATTTACCTGTCTTTAGCAGAGTCAGATATGGACACAGTACTCTTATTAATCTGTCTTCATCAGAGTCAGATAGGGACACAGTACTCGTATTTCCTCGTCTCCATCAGAGTCAGATAGGGACACAGTACTCTTATTAACCTGTCTCCATCAGAGTCAGATAGGGACACAGTACTCGTATTTCCTCGTCTCCATCAGAGTCAGATAGGGACACAGTACTCTTATTAACCTGTCTCCATCAGAGTCAGATAGGGACACAGTACTCTTATTTACCTGTCTTCAGCAGAGTCAGATAGGGACACAGTACTCTTATTTACCTGTCTTCAGCAGAGTGAGATAGGGACACAGTACTCAAATGTTCTCGTCTTCAGCAGAGTCAGATAGGGAAACAGTACTCGTATTTTCTCGTCTCCATCAGAGTCAGATAGGGAAACAGTACTCTTATGATCTCGTCTTCAGCAGAGTCAGATAGGGACACAGTACTCTTATTAACCTGTCTCCATCAGAGTCAGATAGGGACACAGTACTCTTATTTACCAGTCTTCAGCAGAGTCAGATACGGACACAGTACTCTTATTTACCTGTCTTCAGCAGAGTCAGATAGGGAAACAGTACTCTTATTAACCTGTCTTCAGCAGAGTCAGATAGGGACACAGTACTCTTATTTACCTCTCTTCAGCAGAGTTAGATAGGGACACAGTACTCTTATGTTCTCGTCTTCAGCAGAGTCAGATAGGGACACAGTACTCTTATGTTCTCGTCTTCAGCAGAGTCAGATAGGGACACAGTACTCTTATGTTCTCATCTTCAGCAGAGGCAGATGGGGACACAGTACTCTTATGTTCTCGTCTTCAGCAGAGTCAGATAGGGACACAGTACTCTTATGTTCTCGTCTTCAGCAGAGTCAGATAGGGACACAGTACTCTTATTAACCTGTCTCCATCAGAGTCAGATCGGGACACAGTACTCTTATGTTCTCGTCTTCAGCAGAGTCAGATAGGGAAACAGTACTCTTATTAACCTGTCTCCATCAGAGTCAGATAGGGACACAGTACTCTTATTTACCTGTCTTCAGCAGAGTCAGATAGGGACACAGTACTCTTATTAACCTGTCTCTATCAGAGTCAGATAGGGACACAGTACTCGTATGTTCGTATCTTCAGCAGAGTCAGATAGGGACACAGTACTCTTATTTACCTGTCTTCAGCAGAGTCAGATAGGGACACAGTACCATTATGTTCTCGTCTTCAGCAGAGTCAGATAGGGACACAGTACTCTTATTTACCTATCTTCAGCAGAGTCAGATAGGGACACAGTACTCATATGTTCTCATCTTCAGCAGAGTCAGATAGGGACACAGTACTCTTATTAACCTGTCTCCATCAGAGTCAGATCGGGACACAGTACTCTTATGTTCTCGTCTCCAGCAGAGTCAGATAGGGAAACAGTACTCTTATTTACCTATCTTCAGCAGAGTCAGATAGGGACAGTACTCATATGTTCTCATCTTCAGCAGAGTCAGATAGGGACACAGTACTCTTATTTACCTGTCTTCAGCAGAGTCAGATAGGGACACAGTACTCTTATTTACCTGTCTTCAGCAGAGTCAGATAGGGACACAGTACTCTTATTAACCTGTCTTCAGCAGAGTCAGATAGGGACACAGTACTCTTATTTACCTCTCTTCAGCAGAGTTAGATAGGGACACAGTACTCTTATGTTCTCGTCTTCAGCAGAGTCAGATAGGGACACAGTACTCTTATGTTCTCGTCTTCAGCAGAGTCAGATAGGGACACAGTACTCTTATGTTCTCATCTTCAGCAGAGGCAGATGGGGACACAGTACTCTTATGTTCTCGTCTTCAGCAGAGTCAGATAGGGACACAGTACTCTTATGTTCTCGTCTTCAGCAGAGTCAGATAGGGACACAGTACTCTTATTAACCTGTCTCCATCATAGTCAGATCGGGACACAGTACTCTTATGTTCTCGTCTTCAGCTGAGTCAGATAGGGAAACAGTACTCTTATTAACCTGTCTCCATCAGAGTCAGATAGGGACACAGTACTCTTATTTACCTGTCTTCAGCAGAGTCAGATAGGGACACAGTACTCTTATTAACCTGTCTCCATCAGAGTCAGATAGGGACACAGTACTCTTATTTACCTGTCTTCAGCAGAGTCAGATATGGACACAGTACTCTTATTTACCTGTCTTCAGCAGAGTCAGATAGGGACACAGTACCATTATGTTCTCGTCTTCAGCAGAGTCAGATAGGGACACAGTACTCTTATTTACCTATCTTCAGCAGAGTCAGATAGGGACACAGTACTCATATGTTCTCATCTTCAGCAGAGTCAGATAGGGACACAGTACTCTTATTAACCTGTCTCCATCAGAGTCAGATCGGGACACAGTACTCTTATGTTCTCGTCTCCAGCAGAGTCAGATAGGGAAACAGTACTCTTATTTACCTATCTTCAGCAGAGTCAGATAGGGACACAGTACTCATATGTTCTCATCTTCAGCAGAGTCAGATAGGGACACAGTACTCTTATTAACCTGTCTTCAGCAGAGTCAGATAGGGAAACAGTACTCTTATTAACCAGTCTTCAGCAGAGTCAGATAGGCACACAGTACTCTTATTTACCTCTCTTCAGCAGAGTCAGACAGGGACACAGTACTCATATGTTCTCGTCTTCAGCAGAGTCAGATAGGGACACAGTACCATTATGTTCTCGTCTTCAGCAGAGTCAGATAGGGACACAGTACTCTTATTAACCTGTCTCCATCAGAGTCAGATAGGTAAATAAGAGTACTGTGTCCCTATCTTCAGCAGAGTCAGATAGGGACAGTACTCATATGTTCTCATCTTCAGCAGAGTCAGATAGGGACACAGTACTCTTATTAACCTGTCTTCAGCAGAGTCAGATAGGGACACAGTACTCTTATTTACCTGTCTCCATCAGAGTCAGATAGGGACACAGTACTCTTATTAACCTGTCTTCAGCAGAGTCAGATAGGGACACAGTACTCGTATTAACCTGTCTTCAGCAGAGTCAGATAGGGACACAGTACTCTTATGTTCTCGTCTTCAGCAGAGTCAGATGGGGACACAGTACCATTATGTTCTCGTCTTCAGCAGAGTCAGATAGGGACACAGTACTCTTATTAACCTGTCTTCAGCAGAGTCAGATAGGGAAACAGTACTCTTATTAACCTGTCTCCATCAGAGTCAGATAGGGAAACAAGAGTACTGTGTCCCTATCTTCAGCAGAGTCAGATAGGGACACAGTACTCATATGTTCTCATCTTCAGCAGAGTCAGATAGGGACACAGTACTCTTATTAACCTGTCTTCAGCAGAGTCAGATAGGGACACAGTACTCTTATTAACCTGTCTTCAGCAGAGTCAGATAGGGACACAGTACTCTTATTTACCTCTCTTCAGCAGAGTCAGATAGGGACACAGTACTCTTATGTTCGTATCTTCAGCAGAGTCAGAGAGGGACACAGTACTCTTATTAACCTGTCTCCATCAGAGTCAGATAGGGACACAGTACCATTATGTTCTCGTCTTCAGCAGAGTCAGATAGGGACACAGTACTCTTATTTACCTGTCTTCAGCAGAGTCAGATAGGGAAACAGTACTCTTATTAACCTGTCTCCATCAGAGTCAGATAGGGACACAGTACTCTTATTTACCTGTCTTCAGCAGAGTCAGATAGGGACACAGTACTCTTATTTACCTCTCTTCAGCAGAGTTAAATAGGGACACAGTACTCTTATGTTCTCGTCTTCAGCAGAGTCAGATAGGGACACAGTACTCATATGTTCTCGTCTTCAGCAGAGTCAGATAGGGACACAGTACTCTCATTAACCTGTCTCCATCAGAGTCAGATAGGGACACAGTACTCTTATTAACCTGTCTCTATCAGAGTCAGATAGGGACACAGTACTCTTATGTTCCTATCTTCAGCAGAGTCAGATAGGGACACAGTACTCTTATTTACCTGTCTTCAGTAGAGTCAGGGACACAGTACTCTTATTTACCTGTCTTCAGTAGAGTCCGTTAGGGACACAGTACTCTTATTTACCTGTCTTCAGTAGTGTCAGATAAGAACATAAGTACTGTGTCCCTATCTGATACTGAAGACAGGTTACCTGTCTTCAGCTGAAGATAAGAACATAGGGACACAGTACTCTTATTTACCTGTCTTCAGTAGTGTCCCTAGATAAGACAGGGACACAGTCCCTATCTGACTCTGCTGAAGATAAGAACATAAGTTCTTATCTTCAGCAGAGTCAGATAGGGACACAGTACTCTTATTTACCTGTCTTCAGTAGTGTCAGATAGGGACACAGTACTCTTATGTTCTTATCTTCAGCAGAGTCAGATAGGGACACAGTACTCTTATTTCCCTGTCTTCAGCAGAGTCAGATAGGGACACAGCACTCTTATGTACCTGTCTTCAGCAGTCAGATAGGGACACAGTACTCCAGAGCCAGCCCGTGTGAATCCAGCTTCAATCCACCAGAAAACCCTGTGTACTACAACCTTGCTTTTTCTGACATGTATTATCTCATGTTCTCTACCACTGTCTCAGATGTTTATTCAGACAACATTGTTACGTTCCCCAGTTTATGTGTTGTAGTTTGTGTATTTGCATGTGTTTATTTCAGGAAATGGCTTCCTGAAATCCCTCAAGCAGCTGATTGGTCGACTCCATGGCTAATTGGAGAGCTGACCCCGCCCCCTCGTCAAGACGCAGCTGTCTCCAATTACCTATTTCTTCTGAAGCTATATATAAAGCCAGTGTTCTGTTCAGGAGAGAGATTTGCTGGGGGTCATTGCTGGGAGGTCATTGCAGAGAGATTGAATGTGAGGGAGGTCATTGCTGAGAGAGGAGGCTGATGGCTGTGGATAATTTACTATGTTAGTTGTTGGTAGCAGTTGGTATGTTCAATGAGTTTGTTGTTAAGATAGAGCTTATTTGATGTCCTTTGTTTGTTTGAGAAATTATTTGTTCTCCTGTTTCATTTGTTCCCAGGGGGGAAGGGGAAGGCACCTAGGGAGTGCTTAGGCAAGAGGCCCGCGGGCATACATATACCCGTAGTATATTCACTGTCTAGGCACACTAGGTAAGACCTCGGCGGACCACCTCCTGTATTTTGGTTAGGGCACCAGGTGGTGCTAAATTAGGTAAGTATTGGTTAGGCAGGTAAGATAGGAGAGGGGGGGGCTTTGAGATTTACTTTCTTTGCTTTGGTTCCGTCCAGCCCCTTTTCCCCATATTACCGTGTAAAGGAATAAAGTCATTGTAAACGGTACCACATTCTGCCTGTTGTCATTCTTACTCACACCTACAGTCTATACCTCTTTCACTTCACGGAGAGTTTAGTTGTAGCAGGGTGTTGCGTTCCCTCTTTATAGAGGCGTGCGTAACAAACATCCATGTATTCTAGGAGTGTGGGGCACCTCATTAGAATGCACCATGTTCCTGCCATGGCAACGGTATAAGAGAATAAATATAAAACACACATGGAGACAGGGAAAACATTCTGATAGGAAACAGATCTGAAACAGGTAGGAAACATGTAGGAAACAGGTAGGAAACAGAACGGAAACAGATTGGAAACAGGTAGGAAAAAGATAGGAAACAGAAAGGAGAAGATCGGAAACAGAAAGGAAACTGATTGGAAACAGGTAGGAAACAGATAGGAAACAGGTAGGAGACAGATAGGAAACAGATAGGAGACAGAAAGGAGACAGATAGGTTTCCTATCTGTCTCCTTTCTGTTTCCTATCTGTCTCCTTTCTGTTTCCTATCTGACAGACAAATTGCAAGAGGAGAGGAAAGAAATGTCTGAAGAATAATAAGAAGAGAGACTCAAACTGAGAAGTTTAGAGAGAGAGTGGTCGAGAGTGGTTGTGAGGTAAGAGAGCGAGGTAGAGAGGTTTAGAGCAAGAGAGAGCTAGGGAGTGAGATAGTGGTAGAGAGAGAGAGCTAGAGTGAGAGAGGTAAAGAGGTAAAAGAGAGAGAGAAATAGAGTGAGAGAGGTAGAGAGGTTTAGAGAGAGAGAAAGGTAGAGAGGGATGAGAGAGTGAGCGAGAGATAGAGACAGATGGAGATATAGAGAGAGATGTTCACAGGAGAGGAAGGAAGCATCTAAAGATGTCGACTGACACATTATGTTCTCTAGGGGACAGGGATCTGTTTAGGACACAGACATTATGTTCTCTAGGGGACAGGGATCTGTTTAGGACAAAGCCAGGAATGTTTTAGTAAGCGATAGAGTCTAACATGAGTGTACTAACACCTAACTGAGCTGAACTGAGCTGAACTGAGCTGAACTGAGCTGAGGAGACACTGCAGAGCACTCCGATGGGACTGAACCCACTACAGGGCCACCCAGAACCACCTGCCAGTCTTTCATTTGAATGCATTCAGTTTCAGGAATCAGCTTTGTGTTTTGAGCCACGGACAGAAAAGGAGGAGAAGTGCTCACGGCTGGTGTTGCAGGTCTGGGAAAATCTCACTGACTGCAGAGATCACGCACTGCAGAGATCACTGACTGCAGAGATCACTGACTGCAGAGATCACTGACTGCAGAGATCACTCACTGCAGAGATCACTGACTGCAGAGATCACTGGGTGTGTTGATATTCAATGTCTGCTTTCAGTTTTTTTAATTCATCTACCAAAATATTGGTGCCCTTCTTTTGCGAGGTGTTATTGTTAAAACCTCTCTGGTCTTTGTGGTTGAAATTTCCTCTCTCCTCTCTCCGTTCGGGCGGCTCTCGGCGGTCGGCGTCATCGGTCTACTAGCCATCACCGATCCCTTTTTCCTTTTCTGTTTGTTTTGTCTTTGGTTCTTTTTTCACACCTAGTTTCATTTGCGTTCATTTCTGTGTGTATAATTGTAACCTGTTGCCTGCCTAAGTTTGTGCGGGATTAGTCTTTTATTGTGACGTGCTCGGTTGGATGTACCGTTATTTGTTTCCACGGTTACGTAAAGTGTATGAGTGTCGGGAACGTTGTTTGTTCCTCTGTGCGTTTTGCACGAGTTCTCTGTTAACGAGGGCGTTGTGCCATTCCTGTGTTGGTGGACAGTCTCATTAAAACACGTTTCTCAGGCATCCCTACTGTCCTGGGCCTCCTACACCTACCACCTGGACGCAAACTGTATCACACCGTCTCAGGCATCCCTACTGTCCTGGGCCTCCTACACCTACCACCTGGACGCAAACTGAATCACACCGTCTCAGGCATCCCTACTGTCCTGGGCCTCCTACACCTACCACCTGGACGCAAACTGTATCACACCGTCTCAGGCATCCCTACTGTCCTGGGCCTCCTACACCTACCACCTGGACGCAAACTGTATCACACCGTCTCAGGCATCCCTACTGTCCTGGGCCTCCTCCACCTACCACCTGGACGCAAACTGTATCACACCGTCTCAGGCATCCCTACTGTCCTGGGCCTCCTACACCTACCACCTGGACGCAAACTGTATCACACCGTCTCAGGCATCCCTACTGTCCTGGGCCTCCTACACCTACCACCTGGACGCAAACTGTATCACACCGTCTCAGGCATCCCTACTGTCCTGGGCCTCCTACACCTACCACCTGGACGCAAACTGTATCACACCGTCTCAGGCATCCCTACTGTCCTGGGCCTCCTACACCTACCACCTGGAGGCAAACTGTATCACACCGTCTCAGGCATCCCTACTGTCCTGGGCCTCCTACACCTACCACCTGGACGCAAACTGTATCACACCGTCTCAGGCATCCCTACTGTCCTGGGCCTCCTACACCTACCACCTGGACGCAAACTTATCACACCGTTGTTCAGCCGCATATTCACTCCTGATAGAGAGGACATCTTCTCAAAGCTTCATTGGACAAAAAAAATACTGTAAATAATGGAGAAAAAAAATGAATTATACGAGGTCATCCAATCATGAATAAACCTCAAAATACTGAATACTGCAAAGAGAGACAGAGAGAGAGAGGCAAAGAGAGACAGAGAGAGAGAGGCAGAGAGAGAGAGGGAGAGGCAAAGAGAGAGAGAGAGGCAAAGAGAGAGAGAGAGGCAAAGAGAGAGAGAGGCAAAGAGAGACAGAGAGGAGAGAGAGAGAGACGGAAAGAGATCGAGAGAGGGAGAGGCAGAGAGAGAGAGAGAGAGTGAGAGAAGTTGTTTATCTTGGCATTTGGATCAATAGGACCTGACATTGATTTATCCAAACTCAGTTGAAGGGGCCACCTCCTCAAGGTTTCCACAGTGACAAAAACAACAACAATGACTTTAGCAACAACAACAACACAAAACAGGGAATAATAATATGACCTGGGCTGCATTTTCATTCCACAAAATACAATCCCTAAGTAAAGCAATCAATTTGTTGGACAATCTGCTCTCACATTTCAAACCGTTATAGGACTGCAGCTTTCAGCACTTCAACGTTTGTCTCTTCAGAAATGTCAAAGAAATTAGTTTGTGAGAACTTTTTGCTGTTGCTAAATTAAACCAACTAAGGTCATATACTGTAGTTAAATATGTAAATAATAATAATATTTATTTTTTAATGAACTAGAACATTCTCTGTCTTCCCTATACAGAACACAGTATTTTCAGGTAGATTTGGATTATTCTATGAATCTCTCTCAAGCCAAGGTGACTATTGTGTAGAGTCAAGAGATTCACAATAACACACTTCATGGATCGAGGACAACCTCCTACAAAAACAGGGCCAAGACACACGCACGCTGTGTGTGTGTGTGTGTGTGTGTGTGTGTGTGTGTCCAGCGCATGAAAACCTCTTCTAAGAAAGTCGAATGCAGCACGTACCTCATGCAGTAGATGATAGTAACTGTCTCTCAAATGGCACCTTATTCCCTTTATAGTGCACTACATTTGATGGGGGCCCATAGGAGATAGGGGGCCCTAGGGGATAGGGGGCCCTAGGAGATATGGGGCCCTAGGAGATAGGGGGTCCATAGGAGATAGGGGGCCCTCTGAGATAGGGGGCCTTAGGGGATAGGGGGTCCATAGGAGATAGGGGGCCCTCTGAGATAGGGGGCCTTAGGAGATAGGGGGCCCCTAGGTGAAAAGTAGAGCACTATTGAAATAACATTTGGGATGCACACATTGTGAATAAAAATTAACTGTGTTAAGAAATCCTTCTAATAACAAATCTGCAGTGTTCTTTGATCTCAGAAATAGAAACCACTCCCCATATAGGAAAATCCATACGAAATATATATATAAATATATACCGAACAAACATTTTAAACGCAACATTTCACAGATTTTATGTATTTCAAAAATATATTTTCAGGCTTAGCTAAAATGGTTAAGCTGAGGGTTAGGTTAAAGGGTTAAGGTGAGGGTTAGGTTAAAGGGTTAAGGTGAGGGTTAGGTTAAATGTTAAGGTGAGGGTTAGGTTAAAGGGTTAAGGTTAGGGTTAGGGTTAGGGGGTTAAGGTGAGGGTTAGGTTGAAGGGTTAAGGTGAGGGTTAGGTTAAAGTTTTAAGTTTAGGGTTAGGGGGTTAAGGTGAGGTTAAAGGGTTAAGGTTAGGGTTAGGTTAAAGGGTTAAGGTGAGGGTTAGGTTAAAGGGTGAGGGTTAGGTTAAAGGGTTAGGTTAAGGTTAGGTTAAGGTTAGGTTAAAGGGTTAGGGTTAGGGTTAGGTTAAAGGGTTAAGGTTAAGGTTAGGGTCAGGTTAAAGGGTTAGGGTTAGGTTAAAGGGTTAAGGTGAGGGTTAGGTTAAAGGTTAAAGGGTTAGGGTTAGGTTAAAGGGTTAAGGTGAGGGTTAGGTTAAATGGTTAAGGTTAGGTTAGGTTAAAGGGTTAGGTTAAAGGGTTAGGTTAAAGGGTTAAGGTGAGGGTTAGGTTAAAGGGTTAAGGTGAGGGTTAGGTTAAAGGGTTAAGGTGAGGGTTAGCTAAAATGGTTAATAGCTGAAAATAGCTTAAAGGGTTAAGGTGAGGGTTAGGTTAAAGGGTTAAGGTGAGGGTTAGGTTAAAACTTAAGCTGAGGGTTAGGTTAAAGGGTTAAGGTGAGGGTTAGGTTAAAGGGTTAAGGTGAGGGTTAGGTTAAAGGGTTAAGGTGAGGGTTAGGTTAAATGTTCAAGGTTAGGGTTAGGGTTAGGGGTTAAGGTGAGGGTTAGGTTAAAGGGTTAAGGTGAGGGTTAGGTTAAAGGGTTAAGGTGAGGGTTAGGTTAAACATTAACATCAACATAGGTTAAATGTTCAAGGTTAGGGTTAACATTAGGGGGTTAAGGTGAGGGTTAGGTTAAAGGGTTAAGGTGAGGGTTAGGTTAAAGTTTTAAGTTTAGGGTTAGGGTTAAAGGTTAAGGTGAGGTTAAAGGGTTAGAGGTTGAGGGTTAGGTTAAAGGGTTAGGTGAGGGTTAGGTTAAAGGGTGAGGGTTAGGTTAAAGGGTTAAGGGAATTAGGTTAGGTTAGGTTAAAGTTTAGGGTTAGGGCTAGGTTAACACCATTAAGGTTAAGGTTAGGGTCCCTGGTTAAAGGGTTGGACTTCCTGGGTCAGGTTAAAGGGTTAGGGTTAGGTTAAAGGGTTAGTTTGCGGAGGTTAGCAACAACATCTCCAACTAAAGGGTTAAGGTTAAGGTTAGGGTCAGGTTAAAGGGTTAGGGTTAGGTTAAAGGGTTAGGGTTAGGTTAAAGGGTTAACCTTAGGTTAAAAAGTTAGGGTTAGGGTTAGGTTAAAGGGTTAGGGTTAGGGAAGGGTTAAGGTTAGGGTTAGGTTAAAGAGTTACAGACAAACTGGTTAGGTTAAAGGGTTAAGGTTAGGTTAAAGAGTTACGGTTAGGGTTAGGTTAAAGGGTTAGGGTTAGGGGAAGGGTTAAGGTTAGGGTTAGGTTAAAGAGTTATGGTTAGGGTTAGGGTTAGGGTTAGGGTGATGTTTAGCTCATATGCTGAATAGTTGCAAAATAGCTAAAAAGTAGTAAGTAGTAGAACAGTTTCTAATTAGCTCTAAATGCTAAAGATGTACTTTATGAGATTTAAACTCACAACCTTTAGGGTGTTAGATGTTATCAAACGTAATATATCCTATTAAATTGTGTGTCTTGGGCTTTACGTACAGAATAATACAAAATGCTCTGACACCAAGTTGCAGATGGACATGACAGAAAGGAATAGCACCGTGTCCATCAGTTGATCAACATCAACATCAACATCAACATCAACATCAACATAAACATTAACATTAACATTAACATTAACATTAACATTAACATTAACATCCACGTGAAACACAGAACAAACAGGCCAATGGACCTCATACTGTATATAGATGACAGGGACTGAAAAATGTTCAAATTATTATTGTGGCGTCTAGCTCATCTCAAAGGAACGCAGCGGGAACAACAAAGAGGATTGAGAGAATTGAGAGGATAGAGAGGATAGAGAGAACAGAGAGGATAGAGAGGATAGAGAGAGGATAGAGAGAGGATAGAGGCTAGAGAGGATAGAGGACAGAGAGAATAGAGAGAGAGAGGCTGGAGAGGATAGAGGACAGAGAGAATAGAGAGCGAGAGGATAGAGAGAATAGAGAGAGAGAGAGGACAGGATGGCGTAGCAGTCAGACGTCTTCTCGTGTCGTGTCCCTTGTATATATCGTATATATCGTTTTTTTTTAACATTCTTCACATATCTTTTAAAACATTTTGCTAAACCTCAACTTCTAAATACTCTCCTGCAACCCGCCTCACCCAATGTAGCTATTTTTTCTAAAGTATTTATATTTACTTCGGATCCGGATCCCCTCAACTGAAGCTAGCCAGCTAACTACCAGCTATCAGTCAGCAAACAATTGCTAGCGGTCTTCAGCTAACCTTTAGCTCGGAAAGCTCTCGCCAGTTCGAACAACGCGACTCTAACCAGAGCATAACGGACCTATTATTTTATTTTTATTATTTTTATTTTTTTATCCCCGGATTCCCACCGGATTCCCACCGCAAACGGAACATTTTCAGCTGGATCTTCACAACTAGCTAACTAGCTAACCGCAACCCCAGATTATTACTCCTGGCTAGCGTTTCCACCCACTTAGCTTGAAGCTAGCCCGGCCAGAGCTCCTGTGCTACCACCGAAGCATACTCCTGGGCTACAATATCCGGACCCACGACCGGTCTATCGATGTCACCGCATGAAGAGGCATAAACAGACTCAACCCATCGCGACGCCCCCCAAAGGCTAACTTTCTAGCCCTTGCTATCTCCTTGCTTGCTAATTCGGCCTGCTAACTGCTAGCTTGTTTAGCCCCGGTCCGCTAACTACTACCTTGTTTAGCCCCGGTCTGCTAACTGCTACCTTGTCTAGCCCCGGCCTACTAACTGTTAGCTTGTTAGCACAGGCCTGCTAACCGTCTGAATCGCCGCGTCCCAAACACTCACTGGACCCATATTTACTTTCAATCTCTTTTCGATTTTTAATTTGTTTATACCTTCCGGTAACCTGCCTCACCCAATGTGATACGGAATCGCTATTATTTTTAATTTTTAGAACACACTCAAGAACCTCCAGAAGCTAACCAGCTAACTAGCTACAAGCTATTTAGTCATTGTTAGCCACTGCTAGCGGCTTTTACCTTTTACCTTCTGCACAGCCAGGCAGTTTTTTTTAACCTGGATAATACTCGCCAGTCCAGCTTCCCTGCCCCATCCACCGCTGCCCCCTGGACACTGATCACTTGGCTACATAGCTGATGCATGCTGGACTGTCCATTAATCACGGTACTCCATTCTGCTTGTTTATGTTTTATCTGTCGGCCCCAGCCTCACTCAGGCTCTGTGTGTTGTTAATCCGACCCTCCCTGCCTAGTCAACGCCATTTTACCTGCTGTTGTTGTGCTAGCTGATTAGCTGTTATTGTCTCACCTAGTGTTTTAGCTACTGTTTAAGCTAGCTCTCCCAATTCAACACATGTGATTACTGTATGCCTCGCTGTATGTCTCTCTCAAATGTCAACATGCCTTGTATACTGTTGTTCAGGTTAGTTATCATTGTTTTAGTTTACAATGGAGCCCCTAGTTCCACTCTTCATACCCCTGATACCTCCTTTGTCCCACCTCCCACACATGCGGTGACCTCACCCATTACAACCAGCATGTCCAGTGATACAACCTCTCTCATCATCACCCAGTGCCTGGGCTTACCTCCGCTGTACCCGCACCCCACCATACCCCTGTCTGCGCATTATGCCCTGAATATATTCTACCATGCCCAGAAATCTGCTCATTTTATTCTCTGTCCCCAACGCTCTAGGCGACCAGTTTTGATAGCCTTTAGCTATCTACTCCTCCTCTGTTCCGCGGGTGATGTGGAGGTAAACCCAGGCCCTGCATGTCCCCAGGCACCCTCATTTGTTGCCTTCTGTGATCGAAAAAGCCTTGGTTTCATGCATGTCAACATCAGAAGCCTCCTCCCTAAGTTTGTTTTACTCACTGCTTTAGCACACTCTGCTAACCCTGATGTCCTTGCCGTGTCTGAATCCTGGCTCAGGAAGGCCACCAAAAATTTGGAGATTTCCATACCCAACTATAACATTTTCCGTCAAGATAGAACTGCCAAAGGGGGAGGAGTTGCCTGCAAAGTAATGTCATACTTTCCAGGTCCATACCCATACAGTTCGAACTACTAATTTTGAAAATTACTCTCTCCAGAAATAAGTCTCTCACTGTTGCCGCCTGCTACCGACCCCCCTCAGCTCCCAGCTGTGCCCTGGACACCATTTGTGAACTGATCGCCCCCCATCTAGCTTCAGAGTTTGTTTTGTTAGGTGACCTAAACTGGGATATGCTTGACACCCCGGCAGTCCTACAATCTAAGCTAGATGCCCTCAATCTCACACAAATCATCAAGGAACTCACCAGGTACAACCCTAAATCTGTAAACAAGGGCACCCTCATAGACGTCATCCTGACCAACTGGCCCTCCAAATACATCTCCGCTGTCTTCAACCAGGATCTCAGCGATCACTACCTCATTGCCTGTATCCGCTACGGAGCCGCAGTCAAACGACCACCCCTCATCACTGTCAAACGCTCCCTAAAACACTTCTGTGAGCAGGACTTTCTAATCGACCTGGCCCGGGTATCCTGGAAGGACATTGACCTCATATCGTCAGTTGAGGATGCCTGGTCATTCTTTAAAAGTAACTTCCTCACCATTTTAGATAAGCATGCTCCGTTCAAAAAATGCAGAACTAAGAACAGATATAGCCCTTGGTTCACTCCAGACCTGACTGCCCTCGACCAGCACAAAAATATCCTGTGGCGGACTGCAATAGCATCGAATAGTCCCCGCGATATGCAACTGTTCAGGGAAGTCAGGAACCAATACACGCAGTCAGTCAGGAAAGCTAAGGCCAGCTTCTTCAGGCAGAAGTTTGCATCCTGTAGCTCCAACTCCAAAAAGTTTTGGGACACTGTGAAGTCCATGGAGAACAAGAGCACCTCCTCCCAGCTGCCCACTGCACTGAGGCTAGGTAACACGGTCACCACCGATAAATCCATGATTATCGAAAACTTCAACAAGCATTTCTCAACAGATGGCCATGCCTTCCGCCTGGCTACTCCAACCTCGGCCAACAGCTCCGCCCCCCCGCAGCTACTCGCCCAAGCCTCTCCAGGTTCTCCTTTACCCAAATACAGATAGCAGATGTTCTGAAAGAGCTGCAAAACCTGGACCCGTACAAATCAGCTGGGCTTGACAATCTGGACCCTCTATTTCTGAAACTATCCGCCGCCATTGTCGCAACCCCTATTAACAGCCTGTTCAACCTCTCTTTCATATCGTCTGAGATCCCCAAGGATTGGAAAGCTGCCGCAGTCATCCCCCTCTTCAAAGGGGGAGACACCCTAGACCCAAACTGTTACAGACCTATATCCATCCTGCCCTGCCTTTCTAAGGTCTTCGAAAGCCAAGTCAACAAACAGATCACTGACCATCTCGAATCCCACCGTACCTTCTCCGCTGTGCAATCTGGTTTCCGAGCCGGTCACGGGTGCACCTCAGCCACGCTCAAGGTACTAAACGATATCATAACCGCCATCGATAAAAGACAGTACTGTGCAGCCGCCTTTCGACTCTGTCAATCACCATATTCTTATCGGCAGACTCAGTAGCCTCGGTTTTTCGGATGACTGCCTTGCCTGGTTCACCAATTACTTTGCAGACAGAGTTCAGTGTGTCAAATCGGAGGGCATGCTGTCCGGTCCTCTGGCAGTCTCTATGGGGGTGCCACAGGGTTCAATCCTCGGGCCGACTCTTTTCTCTGTATATATCAATGATGTTGCTCTTGCTGCGGGCGATTCCCTGATCCACCTCTACGCAGACGACACCATTCTATATACTTCCGGCCCGTCCTTGGACACTGTGCTATCTAACCTCCAAACGAGCTTCAATGCCATACAACACTCCTTCCGTGGCCTCCAACTGCTCTTAAACGCTAGTAAAACCAAATGCATGCTTTTCAACCGTTCGCTGCCTGCACCCGCACACCTGACCAGCATCACCACCCTGGATGGTTCCGACCTTGAATATGTGGACATCTATAAGTACCTAGGTGTCTGGCTAGACTGTAAACTCTCCTTCCAGACTCATATCAAACATCTCCAATCGAAAATCAAATCAAGAGTCGGCTTTCTATTCCGCAACAAAGCCTCCTTCACTCACGCCGCCAAACTTACCCTAGTAAAACTGACTATCCTACCGATCCTCGACTTCGGCAATGTCAACTACAAAATTGCTTCCAACACTCTACTCAGCAAACTGGATGCAGTTTATCACAGTGCCATCCGTTTTGTCACTAAAGCACCTTATACCACCCACCACTGCGACTTGTATGCTCTAGTCGGCTGGCCCTCGCTACATATTCGTCGCCAGACCCACTGGCTCCAGGTCATCTACAAGTCCATGCTAGGTAAAGCTCCGCCTTATCTCAGTTCACTGGTCACGATGGCAACACCCATCCGTAGCATGCGCTCCAGCAGGTGTATCTCACTGATCATCCCTGAAGCCAACACCTCATTTGGCCGCCTTCCGTTCCAGTTCTCTGTTGCCTGTGACTGGAACAAATTGTAAAAGTCGCTGAAGTTGGAGACTTTTATCTCCCTCACCAACTTCAAACATCTGCTATCTGAGCAGCTAACCGATCGCTGCAGCTGTACATAGTCTATCGGTAAATAGCCCACCCATTTTTACCTACCTCATCCCCATACTGTTTTCATTTATTTACTTTTCTGCTCTTTTGCACACCAATATCTCTACCTGTACATGACCATCTGATCATTTATCACTCCATTGTTAATCTGCAAAATTGTAATTATTCACCTACCTCCTCATGCATTTTGCACACAATGTATATAGACTTGCCTTTTTTTCTACTGTGTTATTGACTTGTTAATTGTTTACTCCATGTGTAACTCTGTGTTGTCTGTTCACACTGCTATGCTTTATCTTGGCCAGGTCGCAGTTGCAAATGAGAACTTGTTCTCAACTAGCCTACCTGGTTAAAGAAAGGTGAAATAAAAAAATAAAAAAATAGAGAGAGGATAGAGAGCAGATATAGAGAGGATAGAGAGAGAGAGAATAGAGAGAGAGAGGATAGAGAGAATAGAGAGAATAGAGAGAATAGAGAGAGTAGAGAGCAGATAGAGAGAGAGAATAGAGAGAGAGAGGATAGAGAGGATAGAGAGAATAGAGAGAGAGAGGATAGAGAGAGAGAGAGAGGAAAGAGAGGATATAGAGAATATGGAGGATAGAGAGAAAAGAAAGAGAGAAAAAGAAAAAGAGAGGATAGAGAGAATAGAGAGAGAGAGGATAGAGAGGATATAGAGAACATGGAGGATAGAGAGAATAGAGAGAGAGGACAGAGAGAGAGGGGATAGAGAGGATATAGAGAACATGGAGGATAGAGAGAAAAGAGAGAGAGAGGATAGAGAGAATAGAGAGAGAGAGGATAGAGAGGATAGAGAGAATAGAGAGAGAGAGGAAAGAGAGAGAGGATAGAGAGGATATAGAGAACATGGAGGATAGAGAGAATAGAGAGAGAGGACAGAGAGAATAGAGAGGGGATAGAGAGGATAGAGAGGATATAGAGAACATGGAGGATAGAGAGAATAGAGAGAGAGGATAAAGAGAGAGAGAGGATTGAGGATAGAGAGAGAGAGAGAGAGACAGACAGAGAGCGAGAGAAAAAAAAGAGAGAGAGAGAGATAGACAGAGACAGAGAGAGAGGATAGAGAGCAGATAGAGAGAGAATAGTGAGAGAGAATTCAATTCTAATTCAATTCTATAACCACCTAAAAGGAAGCGATTCCCAAACCTTCCACAACAAAGCCATCACCTACAGAGAGATGAACCTGGAGAAGAGTCCCCTAAGCAAGCTGGTCCTGGGGCTCTGTTCATAAACACAAACACACCCTACAGAGCCCCAGGACAGCAGCACAACTAGACCCAACCAAATCATGAGAAAACAAAAAGATAATTACTTGACACATTGGAAAGAATTAACAAAAAAACAGAGCAAACTAGAATGCTATTTGGCCCTAAACAGAGTGTACACCGTGGCAGAATACCTGACCACTGTGACTGACCCAAACTTAAGGAAAGCTTTGACTATGTACAAACTCAGTGAGCATAGCCTTGCTATTGAGAAAGGCCGCCGTTGGCAGACCTGGCTCTCAAGAGAAGAGGTGAGGTGGAAACTGAGCTGCACTTCCTAACCTCCTGCCCAATGTATGACCATATTGGAGGCACATATTTCCCTCAGATTAAACAGATCCACAAAGAATTCTAAAACAAAACCAATTTTGATAAACTCCCATATCCACTGGGTGAAATTCCTCAGTTTGCCATCATAGCAGCAATGGTGTTTGAAGAACAAACACCATTGTAAATACAACCCATATTTATGCCTATTTATTTTCCCTTGTGTACTTTAACCATTTGCACATTGTTACAACACTGTATATATACATAATATGACATGTGTAATGTCTTTATTGTTTTGAAACTTCTGTATGTGTCACACCCTGACCATAATTTACTTTGTATATTTCTATGTTTTGGTTGGTCAGGGTGTGAGCTGAGTGGGCATTCTATGTTTCATGTCTAGTTTGTCTATTTCTATGTCTGGCCTGATATGGTTCTCAATCAGAGGCAGGTGTTAGTCATTGCCTCTGATTGGGAACCATATTTAGGTAGCCTGGGTTTCATTGTGTGTTTGTGGGTGATTGTTCCTGTCTCTGTGTTTTCACCAGATAGGGCTGTTTCGGTTTTTGTTACGTTTCCACGTTTGTTGTTTTTGTATTGATTCGTGTTTTACGTTTGTTGATTAAACATGGATCGCAATCTACACGCCGCATTTTGGTCCGACTCTCCTTCACCAAAAGAGAACCGTTACAGAATCACCCACCTCCAACGGACCAAGCAGCGTGTCAACAAGCAGGAGCAGCCCAAAGAGGAGATGCGCTATAAGGATTTCTGGACATGGGAGGAAATCCTAAACGGAGAAGGACCCTGGGCTCAGCCTGGAGAATATCGCCGCCCCAAAGAAGAACTGGAGGCGGCGAAAGCGGAGAGGCGCCGGTATGAGGAGGCAGCACGGCGACTCGGAAGAAAGTGAGAGTCAGCCCCAAAAATGTCTTGGGGGGGCCTCAGGGAGAGTGTGGCAGAGTCAGGAGTCAGACCTGAGCCAACTCTCCCTGTTTATCATGAGGAGCCAAGGAGGAGACCAGAACCAGAGCCGGTGTTGGAGGTGAGCGAAACAGAGACTGTGAAGGAGTTAATGGGGAAATTGGAGGAGAGAGAAATGAGGGAGTTGCTGTGTTGGTGCTTTTTGCATGGAATTCGCCCGACGGAACGTGTCGGGATTTGATGGCACCTGGGTTAGCGCTCCATACTCGTCCTGAGGTGCGTGTTAGTCGGCTGGTGAAGTTGGTGCCAGCCTCACGCACCAGGCCTCCTGTACACATCCCTAGCCTTGCACGTCCTGTACCAGCACTGCTCTCAAGATCTCCAATACGCCTTCACAGTCTAGCCCATCCTGTACCACCTCCACACTCCAGCCCTCCGGTAGCAGCTCCCCGCACCAGGCTTCCTGTGCGTGTTCTCGGTTCAGTACCACCAGTACCAGCACCACGCATCAGGCCTACAGTGCACCTCGCCTCTCCAACGCTGCCGGAGCCTTTCTCCTCTCCTGCGCTGCCGGAGTCTCCCGTCTGTTCAGCGCTGCCGGAGCCTTTTTCCTCTACAGCGCTGCTGGAGACTCCCGCCTGTTCAGCGCAGCCAGAGCCTCTCTCCTCTCCTGCGCTGCCGGAGTCTCCCGCCTGTTCAGCGCAGCCAGAGCTGCCAGCCTGCATAGAGCAGCCAGAGCTGCCAGCATGCATGGAGAAGCCAGAGCTGCCAGCCGGCATGGAGCAGCCAGAGCTGTCAGTCTGCATAGAGCAGCAGAGCTGTCAGTCTGCATGGAGCAGCCAGAGCTGTCAGTCTGCATGAAGCAGGCAGAGCTGTCAGTCTGCATGAAGCAGCCAGAGCCGCCAGTCAGCATGGATCAGCCAGATCAGTCAGTCTGCCATGATCCGCCAGTCAGCCAGACTCTTCCAGATCCGCCAGTCAGCCAGACTCTTCCAGATCCGCCAGTCAGCCGGACTCTTCCAGATCCGCCAGTCAGCTGGACCCTTCCAGATCTGCCAGTCAACCGGACTCTTCCAGATCTGCCAGTCAACCAGACTCTTCCAGATCCGCCAGTCAACCAGACTCTTCCAGTGCCGCCAGTCTGCCCAGCGCCGCCAGTGTCGTCAGTCTGCCCAGCGCCGCCAGTCTGCCCAGTGCCGCCAGTCTGTCCAGCGCCGCAAGTGCCGCCAGTCTGCCAGGATCAGTTAGATCCGCCAGCCAGCCAGGTTCCGCCAGTCTGCCAGGATCCACCAGTCTGCCAGGATCCGCCAGTCAGCCAGACTCTTTCAGATCTGCCAGTCAGCCAGGATCCGCCAGTCAGCCAGACTCTTCTAGATCTGCCAGTCTGCCAGACTCTTCCAGATCCGCCAGTCAGCCAGACTCTTCCAGATCCGCCAGTCAGCCAGACTCTTCCAGATCCGCCAGACTCTTCCAGATCCGCCAGTCTGCCACACTTTTCCAGATCCGCCAGTCTGCCAGACCCTTCCAGATCCGCCAGTCTGCCAGACTCTTCCAGATCCGCCAGTCAGCCAGACTCTTCCAGATCCGCCAGTCAGCCAGGATCTGCCAGAGCCTTCCTCCTCTCCTGTGCTGTCGGAGTCTGAAGAGCCCCTTTGTCCCGAGCTGTCCCTCTGTCCCGAGCTGCCCCTCTGTCCCGAGCTGCCCCTCTGTCTCGAGCTGCCCCTCTGTCCCATGTTATTAAGTAGGGTTGCCGTGGCTAGGAGGTCACGGAAGCGGACAAGGTGGAGGAAGACTACGGTGAAGTGGGGGCCACGTCCAGCACCAGAGCCGCCACCGCGGACAGATGCCCACCCAGACCCTCCCCTATAGGTTCAGGTTTTGCGGCCGGAGTCCGCACCTTGGGGGGGTATTGTCACACCCTGACCATAGTTTACCTTGTATATTTCTATGTTTTGGTTGGTCAGGGTGTGAGCTGAGTGGGCATTCTATGTTTCATGTCTAGTTTGTCTATTTCTATGTCTGGCCTGATATGGTTCTCAATCAGAGGCAGGTGTTAGTCATTGTCTCTGATTGGGAACCATATTTAGGTAGCCTGGGTTTCACTGTGTGTTTGTGAGTGATTGTTCCTGTCTCTGTGTTTTCACCAGATAGGGCTGTTTCGGTTTTCGTTACGTTTCCACGTTTGTTGTTTTTTGTAGTTTTTGTATTGATTCGTGTTTTACGTTTGTTGATTAAACATGGATTGCAATCTACACGCCGCATTTTGGTCCGACTCTCCTTCACAACAGGAAGACCGTTACAGTATGTGTAATGTTTACTGTTAATTTTGATTGTTTATTTCACTTTTGTATATTATCTACCTCACTTGCTTTAGCAATGTTAACACATGTTTCCAATGCCAATAAAGCCCCTTGAATTGAATTGAGAGGATAGAGAGGATAGAGAGGATAGAGAGAATGGAGGATGACAGAGAAAGACAAGACAGTAAAAATGTAGTTGAGCTTCTTTTCTTCTTCTTTTATCTCTCTCACTCACACTTACTCCCTCTTCTTCCTTTTTCTCCTCCGTCAATCATCTTAGTTGCCAGGAGACCAGCAGCAGAACGGCTCCCTGGGGTTTTGGGGTTGGTGCTGCCTCAATGCCTCAGGGAGGGAGGAAGGTTGTTTCAAAGACAAGGAAAATGGCCAACCCAAATATCAGCTAATAATCAATCCTGGGTTTGGCTGGAAGGACATCTTTGATTTGGGGAACTAGTGAAGTCATGGACTCAGGAGGCCATTTTTTGTTAAGGGTAACTAATGAAGTCATCTGTGCCCCGGAAGCAATCTTACTTGACACCGTAGACCCACATCAAATTGCATACTGCCCCAATAGATCCAGAGACAATGCATTCACCATCGCACTACACACTGCCATATCCTATCTGGACAAGAGGAATATGAATGTAAGAATGCTGATTATTGACTATAGCTCAGCCTTTAAGACCACGGTACCCTCCAAGCTCATCATTAAGCTCGAGGACATGGGCCGGAAACCCGGCTGTGCAACTGGGTCCTGGACATCCTGACGGGCCACCACCAGGTGGTGAAGGTAGGAAACATCACCTCCACTCAGCTAATCCTCAACACAAGAGCCCCACAAGGGTGCGTGCTCATCCCCCTCCTGTACTCTCTGTTCAACCATGACTGCATGGCCAAGCACGCCTAGAACTCAATCATCAAGTTCGCAGACTACACAACAGTGGTAGGTCTGATTTCCAACAATGATGAGACTACAGGGAGGAGGTGAGGGTCCTGGCGGAGTGGTGCCAGGAAAATAACCTCTCCCTCAACGTCAACAAAATAAAGGACCTAATCAAGGACTTCAGGAAACAGCAGAAGGCTGAAACCCCCTTATCCACATCGACGGGACCGCAGCGAAGCAGGACGAAAGCTTCAAGTTCCTCAGCGTCACTGACAAACTGAAATGGTCCACCCACATAGATAGTGTGGTGAAGAAGGCGCAATAGCGCCTCAGGAGGCTGAAGAAATTTGGCTTGGTCCCTAAGACCCACACAAACTTTTACAGATGCACCATTGAGAGCATCCTCTATCACCGCTTGGTACGGCAACTGCACCGTCCTCAAACCGCAGATGGTGGTGCTCTCTGCCCAACGCATCACCGGGGGCAAACTGCCTTCCCTCCAGGACATCTACACCACCCGATGTCACAGGAAGGCCAAAAAGATCAAGGACAACAACCACCCGAGTCACTGCCTGTTCACCCGCTATCATCCAGAAAGCAATGTCAGTACAGGTGCATCAAAGCTAGGACTGAGAGACTGAAAAACAGCTTCTATCTTTAAGGCTATCAGACTGTTAAAATGCCATTACTAGCCGGTTACCACCCGGTTACTCTTCCCTTCACCTTAGAGGCTGCTGCCCTATAATTATAGACTTGGGACACTAGTTACTTTAATAATGTAACACTGGTCCCTTCAATAATGGAACACTGGTCCCTTCAATAATGGAACACTGGTCCCTTTAATAATGGAACACTGGGCACTAATAATGGAACACTGGTCCCTTTAATAATGGAACACTGGTCCCTTTAATAATGGAACGCTGGTCACTAATAATGGAACACTGGTCCCTTTAATAATGGAACACTGGTCCCTTTAATAATGGAACGCTGGTCACTAATAATGGAACACTGGTCCCTTTAATAATGGAACACTGGTCCCTTTAATAATGGAACACTGGTCACTTTAATAATGGAACACTGGTCACTTTAATAATGGAACACTAGTCACTTTAATAATGTTTACATACTGCTTTACTCATCTCATATGTACAGTATCTACTGTATTCTATTCTACTGTATTTTAGTCAACCCCACTTCGACATTGTTTGTCCTAATATTTATATATTTCTTAATTCCATTATTTTACTATTAGACTTGTGTGCATTGTGGTGAGTTGTTAGATACTACTGCACTGTTGTTGCTGGGAACACAAACATTTCACTACACCCGCAATAACATCTGCTAAATATGTGTATGTGACCAATACAATTTGATTTGATTTGGGTGGCTTGTGAAGTCATGTCTAGGGATGCCATCTTTGATTTTGGTAAGTCATCGTTTGGACAAAACTCTATCTTCCACCCTTTCTCCTCCGTGACCCAGAAACCGATGAGTTGTCAAGTGGTCGAGCAGAGTTTCAATTCATAACAGGGAAACCTCTTCCTTTTGGCGAGAAAGCAAAAGTGTATACTACCTAAGTCATGGCCCTCTTTGGATATAGCAAGCACCAACTCTCTCTTCCCCCTACACCCAGGCTCTGTTATCTCAGGTCATAAATTCCAGGAGGAGACTCTCTCCCTCGTGCAGTATAGAGAGAGGGTTTACAGTAGAACAAAGGAACTTCTTCTACCTCACAGAACTTGAGAACTGAACAATATCCATGTTTTGGAGAATGTGTAAACTGTCGGTGGAGAATCCCGCTACAACCGGTCCATTTTGTCTAATGTTTGTGACCTTATGAGAGACAATACAGCCACATCACCATAACTATGTTTATACAAGAGTCTTCGTTATGAGATTTGCATCTAATTATTGTATTAAATGAATGAGTAAAGATGAAACTATTTGTGCAATTATGCAATGTGATTTTAAACTGTTTAATGAAAGAGAATCAAATTCCCTTTCATTGTTTAAGTCGTTGGCCCGCCCCATGAGCACAGATATTGATCTGGCATCATGGGACAGCCCTTTCCTGCTGTTCCGAATATAAACCCCACCAGGAGAAGCCAAATTCAGACCTGGCCTATCTCGGGTCAGCTGAGGGAGCTAAGGTTTGAGTAGAGACCAGAAAAACCTCAGGACAAGCTTAGGTTGTAATGGTTGCTGAATTCTTAACCATGTGGTTAAACTCTGAGACTATCGGTTCCAATAGAAAAAGAGCAAATCTTTGATACTAATTACTAGTCTGCAGCTAGGAATTGTGTACCATTGCATGCAAAAACCGACAACTGCCGAAACACCTATTCTATTAGAACATTTCTGAATGGAACTCTGAAGTATCCATTCTAGCCACGAAGACTCCAGGGACGCAAAGAGAAGTTCAGACGAACTTTTCATCAGAAAGACGGACGATTCCAACAGAGATCCCGACGACACACTGAGCGTAAATATATATATTGATTGCAATTATTCCAGAATGAGTGAGTGTTCATGTGCAAAGGATTAGCATTTCAATTAATATAATTATAGTAGTACTGTGTGTAGAGATCCCTCTGGTCTTTCAATTGTTATAATTATCAACTCTGTAGTGTCTTTCGTCTTTTGCACCCTTCTCAGGACCTTTGTCTACCAAGCCATCATACCGGTTTAGCCCACTAGGGCACATCCCCCTACCATTTCCAGGTAACCATATCTACTGTTTGTTTCTTATGCATTTCGGTGATTATTTAGTTAGTTAGTAAATAAATTATTAAGCCAATTGGTGTATGGGTGATTTATAGTAAAAACTGGGTTCGTGCAGATGATCAATGATTTACGATGTTCGGAATGAGACTAACGTGAGGTAAATAATGATTCATTAATTAGAAGACTAATTGATCAGATATTAAATATCTGAAAAGTTATATTAGGAAAATTATAACTTTGTAATCTGAATATTTTCCTTGGTGTCCCGACTTCCTAGTTAATTACATTTACATGATTAGTTTAATCACGTAATAATAATTACAGAGAATTGATTTGATAAAATAAGTCTTGACTTTAATGATGCCAAAGACACGACATCACGGAAGAGTTTGAAATCTGACACACCCTCTTTGAATCAGCTATTGTTTTCTTGAAAGAGCAAAATATATATAGCACCAAGGTTTTGAATATATTTGAGATTTGAGATTCTTCAAAGTAGCCAGCCTATGCCTAAATGACAGCTTTTCACACTCTTGCATTCTCTCAACCAGCTTCACCTGGAATGTTTTTCCAACAGTATTGAAGGAGTTCCCACATACTCTGAGCACTTGTTGGTTGCTTTTCCTTCACTCTGTGGTCCAACTCATCCTTAACCATCTCAATTAGGTTGAAGTCGGGTGATTGTGGAGGCCAGGTCATCTGATGCAGCACTCCATCACTCTCCTTCTTGGTCAAATAGCCCTTACGCTTCCTGAAGGTGTGTTTTGGGTCATTGTCCTGCTGAAAAACAAATGATAGTCCCACTAAGCACAAACCAGATGGGATGGCGTATCACTTCAGAATGCTGTGGTAGCCGTGCTGGTTAAGTGTGCCTTTAATTCTAAATAAATCACAGACAGTTTCACCAGCAAAGCATCATCACACCATCACACCTCCTCCTCCATGCTTCACGATGGGAACCACACATGCAGAGATAATCCGTTCACCTACTCTGCGTCTCACAAAGACACAGACCAAAGGACAGATTTCCACCGGTCTAAAGTCCATTGCTCGTGTTTCTAGTCCAAGCAAGTCTCTTCTTATTATTGGTGTCCTTTAGTAGTGGTTTCTTTGCAGTAATTCCACCATGAAGTCCTGATTCACGCAGTCTCCTCTGAACAGTTGATGTTGAGATGTGTATGTTACTTGAACTCTGTGAAGCATTTATTTGGGCTGCAATCTGAGGTGCAGTTAACTCTAATGAACTTATCCCCTGCAGCAGAGGTAACTCTGGGTCTTCCTTTCCTGTGGCGGTCCTCATGAGAGCCAGTTTCATCATAGCGCTTGATGGTTTTTGAAACTGCATTTGAAGAAACGTTCAATGTTATAGAAATGTTCCGTATTGACAGACCTTCATGTCTTAAAGTAATGATGGATTGATGTTTCTCTTTGCTTATTTCAGCTGTTCTTGCCATAATATGGACTTGGTCTTTTACCAAATAGGGCTATTTTCTGTATACCACCCCTACCTTGTCACAACACAAAGGATTGGCTCAAACGCATTAAGGAAAGAAATTCCAACAAATTAACTTTTAACAAGGCACACCTGTTAGTTGAAATGCATTCCAGGTGACTACCTCATGAAGCTGGTTGAGAGAATGCCAAGAGTGTGCAAAGCTGTCATCAAGGCAAAGGATGGCTACTTACTTTTTTTACTTCGAAGAATTTATGAAATCTATTTTTATTTGTTTTACCCTTTTTTAAATACATGATTCCATATGTGTTATTTCATAGTTTCGATGTCTTCACTATTATTCTACAATGTCTAAAATACAAAACAAAAAAAAATTGTAAAAAATAAAAAAAAATCCTTGAATGAGTAGGTATGTCCAAACTGTTGACTCGTACTGTATGAAGAGGTACTGAGTGGTACTCCACTGATGTGATGTGATTTGCCCTAAACTCAATATTTTAACCACATAATGTTAATTTCTTTGCCACGTGTTTTGCGGTATTACTTTAGTATTACTTTAGTGCCTTGTTCCAAACAGGATGCATGTTATGGAATATTTTTATTCCTTCCTTATAGATAGTTGAATATGTTTGGGTCATTCAAAACTTCTGTTATTAAAAACTATTATTGCACAGAGCATGTGACATATTAAGTTTACTGTCTACTCCTGAATTTATGTAGGTTTTCCATAACAAAGGGGTTGAATACTTATTGACTCAAGACATTTCAGCTTTTCATTTTTAATACATTTGTAAACATTTAAAACAAAAACAAAAATCCACTTTGACATTATGGGGAATTGGCCAGTGACACAACATCTCCATTTAATTTAAATTCAGGCTGCAAAAACAACATTTACAAAAAGGGGTGAGGCCTTTATCTCTTTTGGCTGAATATATATTTATATTATATTAATAGATATTTGTTCTTGAGGTTTGATGAATATAAAAACAGGTCACAGCTTTAGTGACACTTTAGAAGTTTCCAGAATGAAGAAGAAGAAGCTTCAACAGATGAAAAAGATAAGTCAAAAGAAACAAACTGATTTGAAAAGTGCACAAACTCACACACACACACACACACACACACACACACACACAGACACACACAGACACAGACACACACAGACACAGACACACAGACACACAGACACACAGACACAGACACACACACAAACGCACACACACACACACACAGACACAGACTCACACACACACACAGACACAGACACAGACACGCACACGCACACGCACACGCAAACTCACATACACACACACACAGACACAGACACAGACACGCACACACACACACACACACGCACACACACACAGCACACACAAACTCACACACACACACACACACAGACACACACACACACACACAGACACAGACACAGACACACAGACACACACACACACACACACAGACACACAGACAGACACACACACGCACACAAACGCACACACACACACACACACACGACACACACACACACACACACACACACACACACACACACACACAGTTCTGAAGGTTACCAGGTCAGATTTGGGCAGAGATCCAGCTCTTGCAGGATTTAAGTGTAATGATAGTTTCCTCCAGCTCTATGTGATAATGGACATTAAGAGTGGTCATTAACATAAAGAATACTGACTAGTCCCATTGGCCCTTTTCTCAAGTGATGAAATGGTGTGTGTGTGTCGTGAGAATACTTGTATCGAGAAGATGAGTCTGAAGGTTCAAAAAGAGTCTCTCTCTCTCTCTCTCTCTCTCTCTCGATATATATACAGTGGGGCAAAAAAAGTATTTAGTCAGCCACCAATTGTGCAAGTTCTCCCACTTATAAATATTATAATTAAATACTTATTTTCCACCATAATTTGCAAATAAATTCATTAAAAATCCTACAATGTGATTTTCTGGATTTTTTTTCTTCTCATTTTGTCTGTCATAGTTGAAGTGTACCTATGATGAAAATTACAGGCCTCTCTCATCTTTTTAAGTGGGAGAACTTGCACAATTTGTGGCTGTCTAAATACTTTTTTGCCCCAATGTATACATATATATATACACCCACACCCACAGTGCATTCGGGAAGTATTCAGACCCCTTCCCCTTTTTCTGCGTTACAGCCATATTCTAAAGTGGATTAAAAAAAATGGTCCTCATCATTCGACAGACAATACCCCACAATGACATCACAATACCACATAATGACCTGAATGCCAAGCATCACGTCTGAAGGAAACCTGGCTAAATACTTACAGTGAAGCATGGTGGTGGCAGCATCATGCTGTGAGGATGTTTTTCAGCAGTAGGGACTGGGAGACTAGTCAGGATCAAGGAAAAGATGAACGGAGCAAAGTACAGAGAGATCCTTGATGAAACTCTGCATAAATTGGTCGCCAAATTTGATCTGATCTTCATCTAAGTCAAAACAATAGACCAACATATTGTTCTTAAACAAATAACAAAGCAATTGTTGTATTTTTCTTGTCTATATTGAATACATCAATTAAACATTCACAATGTAGGTTGGAAAAAGTATTTGAAACCCAAGGCTAATGACTTGGGTTTCAGGAGTCAGCTAACCTGGAGTCCAATCAATGAAATGAGATTGGAGATGTTGGTTAGAGCTGCCTTGCCCTATAAAAAAACACGCACAAAAATTGAGTTTGCTATTCACAAGAAGCACTGCCTGATGTGAACGATGCCTCGAACAAAAGAGATCTCTGAAGACCTAAGATTAAAAAGTATCTCTAAAAGCCTTGATGTTCATCAGACAAATTGTCTATAAATGGAGAAAGTTCAGCACTGTTGCTACTCTCCCTAGGAGTGGCCGTCTGTAACGGCTGTCATCTGTCATCTGAGAGGACCAAAGCGTTCATCTTTTTAATAAACAACTGAACACTTCAAAAATACAAAACAACAAAGTGACAACCGAAACAGTTCTATCTGGTGCAGACACACAAAGACTGAAAACAACCACCCACAAAACACAAAGGAATACAGGCTACGGTTCTCAATCCGGGACAACGATAGACAGCTGCCTCTGATCGAGAACCATATCAGGCCAAACACAGAAATAGAAAATATAGAAAAATGAACATAGACTGCCCACCCCAACTCATGCCCTGACCATCCTAAATAAAGACATAACAAAGGAATAAAGGAATAAAGGTCAGAATGTGACACAGTCCTGCAAAGATGACTGCAAGAGCACAGCACAGAATTCTCAATGAGGTTTAGAAGAATCCTAGAGAGTCAGCTAAAGACCGACAGAAATCTCTGCAACATGCTAACATCTCTGTTGACGAGTCTACGATACGTAAAACACAAAACAAGAATGGTGTTCATGGGAGGACACCACGGGAGAAGCCACTGCTGTCCAAAAAAAACATTGCTGAAAAAAACAAGTCTGAAGTTTGCAAAAGTGCACCTGGATGTTCCACAGTGATACTGGCAAAGTATTCTGTGGACAGATGAAACTAAAGTTGAGTTGTTTGGAAGGAACACACGACACTATGTGTGGAGAAAAAAATGCACAGCACAGCACACCAACATCAAATCCTCATCCCAACTGTAAAGTATGGTGGAGGGAGCGTCATGGTCTGTGGCTGCTCTGCTGCCATCAACGAAAAAATGAATTCCCAAGTTTATCAAGACATTTTGAGGGAGAATGTTAGGCGATCTGTCCGCCAATTGATGCTCAACACAAGTTGGGTGATGCAACAGGACAACGACCCAAAACACAGAAATAAATCAACAACGGAATGGCTTAAACAGAAGAAAATACCTCTTCTAGAGAGTCCTGACCTCAACCCGATTGAGATGCTGTGGCATGACCTTAAGAGAGCAGTTCACACCAGACCTCCCAATAATATTGCTGAACTGAAACAGTTTTGTAAAGAGGAATGGTCCAACATTCCTCCTGAACGTTGTGCAGGTCTGATCCACAACTACAGAACACGTTTGTTTGAGGTTATTGCTGCCAAAGGAGGGTCAACCAGTTATTAAATCCAAGGGTTCACATACTTTTCCCACCCTGCACTGTAAATGTTTACACCATGTGTTCAATAAAGACGTGAACAATTATAATTGTGTGTTATTAGTTTAAGCAGACTGTGTTTGTCTATTGTTGTGACTTAGATGAAGATCAGATCAAATTTTATAACCAATTTATGCCGAAATCCAGGTATTTCCAAAGGGTTCACATCCTTTTTCTTTCCACTGTCTATATATATATATATATATATATATATATATATATATATATATATATATATATATATATATATTATATATCTCTCTCCTCCTTTTATCTACTGCAAGGACGGTAAAAAGTGTGAAAATGGATGTTTCATTGAGAGTTTTCCTTGGAGGGTCGATGCCTATAAGAGACACTCAGCACTTGGGTGATAAGTCCTTAAAAGTGTCTGAATGTGTCGTGCCTCAGCAGAAGTTATACTGCCACTGCCTCTAGAATACGTAACAGCGTGAGTCTGGGTTCAAATCGAATCTGACCCACTGCTATTCTAACAAAGCCTCTCTACCTACCTTTCCTGTCAGTCTATAACTGTCCTTTCTAGTAAATACGCAAGAAATACAAAATGGAATGGTTATTGCTGCAACAGAGCAACTGTGTGTTGTAATGGATAAATGTGAGGCTCAATACACTGTGGAATAATCAATACTTATCTGTAATAAGACAAACTTCCCATTATAGCAAGTTGCACTAAAACGTAAAATCTATGTCCATTCATCCACTACTGTCTCGTTTTAGACCTACTCTCCAGAATACATAACACGTACCAGTACCAGCTGATGTGACCACTACAGTCTGATATCATCCTTTTATTCCTACAGCTCACTGGAGTGCACTTGCATTGAGACCTGAGACAGGTTGTAAAAGAGTACACATCACATCCTCTGAGTATCCACACGACATAACAGAGGAACAGACAGACAGAGAGACATGGTCGTTTTTATCGTGTGACATTTATGATGTTCAGCGGCAGCATCAACAGTGTTACAATGTTGAAACCAGCCTGCATTCTTTCGCCGGTGCTCAAGGATATTCAGCACAATGTGTGCATGTTTGTGTAGAGTAGATTAGGCCAAGGTTGCTGTGTGTGTTTGGTCAACCTTTGTCCAATTGTGTGTATGTACGCATAAAACACTGTGATATACCACGCTATCACCCCCTATTGGCCATTAAACACCTGTGATATACCATGCTATCGCCCCCTATTGGTCATAAAACACTGTGAAATACCATGCTATCACCCCTATTGGCCAGAAAACACTGTGAAATACCATGCTATCACCCCTATTGGCCATAAAACACTATGATATACCACGCTGTCGCCCCCTATTGGCCTTAAAACACTGTGATATACCATGCTATCACCCCTATTGGCCATAAAACACTGATATACCACGCTGTCACCCCCCTATTGGCCATAAAACACTGTGATATACCACGCTATCACCCCCTATTGGCCATAAAACACTATGATATACCAAGCTATCACCCCCTATTGGTCATTAAACACTGTGAAATACCATGCTATCACCCCTATTGGCCAGAAAACACTGTGAAATACCATGCTATCACCCCTATTGGCCATAAAACACTATGATATACCACGCTATCACCCCCTATTGGCCAAAACACTGTGATATACCATGCTATCACCCCCTATTGGCCATAAACACTGTGATATACCACGCTATCACCCCTATTGGCCATAAAACACTGTGATATACCACGCTATCACCCCCTATTGGCCATAAAACACTATGATATACCACGCTATCACCCCCTATTGGCCATAAAACACTATGATATACCACGCTATCGCCCCTATTGGCCTTAAAACACTATGATATACCACGCTATCACCCCCTATTGGCCATTAAACACCTGTGATATACCATGCTATCCCATGCTATCTCACACTATACATAATACAATGAAATACAAATTATAAAATACATTATGAAATACATAATACACATTATACAATACATAATGCAATTTATAATACATTATAAAATACATTATGAAATACCTAATTTCATGTACATTATAAAATACATTCTGGAACGTGGAGATAATAGACCTCTGGTTGCATGTCTTTATACAGATAGTGTCTGAACTGTGAAGAGACCTCTGGTATGCATGTCTTGTGTTGTACAAAGTGTCTGGATAAGAGACCTACTGGTTGCATGTCTTGTGTTGTACATAATCAACATCCAAGTCTTCAGGTTGTGCGTCTTGTGTTGTACAGATGAGTGTCTGAACTGTGTTACCTGGGGGTGGCAGAGAGTTTCATGTAGTCATGGCGATATTTAATACTGTTCTGGAACGTGGAGACGGTGAAGAGACCTCTGGTTGCATGCCTTGTGTTGTACAGATGAGTGTCTGAACTGTGAAGAGACCTCTGGTTGCATGTCTTGTGTTGTACAGATGAGTGTCTGAACTGTGAAGAGACCTCTGGCATGTCTTGTGTTGTACATGCCTAAACTGTGAAGAGACCTCTGGTTGCATGTCTTGTGTTGTACAGATGAGTGTCTGGACGGTGAAGAGACCTCTGGTTGCATGTCTTGTGTTGTACAGATGAGTGTCTGAACGGTGAAGAGACCTCTGGTTGCATGTCTTGTGTTGTACAGATGAGTTGTCTGAACTGTGAAGAGACCTGTGGTTGCATGTCTTGTGTTGTACAGATGAGTGTCTGAACGGTGAAGAGACCTCTGGTTGCATGTCTTGTGTTGTACAGATTAGTGTCTGAACTGTGTTACCAACTGCTTGAACAGACAGTTCGGTACCTTCAACACCTCGCACAATGACCACAATAGTGATGCAGTCAATCTCTCCTCAACTCTGAGCCAGGAGAGACTGGCATGAATGTTACTGAGGCGCCTTCCCTCCGTGTTCATCTAAGTGTTGCTCTGTTCTGGACCCTCTGAAATGTATCTATGTCCTTATTAGCGGGTCACATGACCACACGGCTGAGCAGTAGGCCAGCAGTCCAAGAGCGAAAAAAAAGTGTCTGTCCTTTAATCTTATATCTGAAAGATATAAGAGAGATACGGAAGAATTTACTATTTATTTTTTTCACATTTCACATTTAACCCATTATATTTTTCACAAACAGTCTCCATATGAATTTCCATGACTTTTTCTTCAACAGGTACCGGGGGACCTACAGCCGAATCTTGTGAGGCCTGTAGGCGCCATAGAGCAAAACAACGTGTACATGAGAGTCACACCTTTATACATAGGCTACACTATGAGTGTGTAGCCTAAACTGTTGGGACGCTACAGACAGAAGTCTGCAGATCGGCCTTATTCAGACGAGTCCCAAGACTCTTGTGGGGGGCGGTCATAGATATATATACCGTATTTTTATTTTTTTAAGGAGAACGCCAACCGTTTCGGAGGGACCTTTGGGCATCCAACGTGTTCGTGAGAGTCTCATCTCATCATAGAGGAGTAATAAAAGTTGGTTCTTCAACACTACAAATGATTTTGTGAGAAGACAGATTTTTGCGGGAAGTCTTATGGTCTGACACAACAATAGAAAATGACTCTCTGTCAACGTTTTACCACAGAGGCATAAGAGTTATATAAACGGATGTGGTGGATTCTCCCCCACATCCACCTCTGAGGAGCCTCCACTGCATGTATTATGCCAATGTTGTGAATGCTTACGACAGGTGTACTATCAACACATCAAGTTGTGGCAGAAAAAGTAAGTGGCTGGAAGGTGTGTGTGTGTGAGAGTCTGTGTACGTTTGTCTGTGTGTGTGTGTGTGTGTGTGTGTGTCTGTGTGTGTGTGTCTGTCTGTCTGTGTGTGTGTGTCCTTGTGTCTATGTGTGTCTGTGTCTGTGTGTGTGTGTGTCTATGTGTGTGTGTGTGTCTGTTTGTGTCCTTGTGTCTATGTGTGTGTGTGTGTGTGTCTGTTTGTGTCCTTGTGTCTTTGTGTGTGTGTGTGTCTGTTTGTGTGTGTGTTGCCAGTGTGTGTGTTTGTGTGTGTTGTTTGTGTTTGTGTGTGTCTGTGTGTGTGTGTCCTTGTGTCTATGTGTGTCTGTGTGTGTGTGTCTATGTGTGTGTTTGTCTGTGTGTGTGTGTGTGTGTGTGTGCGTGTGTGTGTATCCTGCAGGGATGTTAGCAGCTGTCTCACAGAGGAATGAGTGTGTGTCATAAATGGCTCCCTGATCCCTACATAGTACCCAACTTTAGGCCCTGGTCCAAGGGAATGGGGGGGCCTCTGTATTTGGGATGCAGCCCCTGAGGCAGCACAGTCTTCATGTGAACTGACATGTGTCCTAAATATAGAACTCAGGCTTGAGTTTCTCTCTTCCAGAAGACACACACACACAGGCTCACAGACACACACACACATAGACACACACACACATAGACGCACACACATAGACACAAGGACACAAACAGATACACACACACGTAGACACACACACACGCACACAGACACGCACACATAGACACACATAGACACAATGACACACACACACAGACACACACAAACACAAACAACACACACAAACACACACACAGAAAAACAGACAACACAAACACAAACACACACACAGGCAACACACACACACACACACACACACACAAACAGACACACACACACAAAGACACAAGGACACAAACAGACACACACACATAGACACAAGGACACAAACAGACACACACACACACATAGACACACACACACACACACAGACACACATAGACACAAGGACACACACACAAACAGACACACAGACACACACACACACACACAGACAGACAGACAGACACACACACAGACATAGACACAAGGACACAAACAGACACACACACACACATAGACACACACACACACACAGACACAAGGACACACACACAAACAGACACACACACACAGACACACACACACACAGACAGACAGACAGACAGACACACACAGACACACACGCAGACACACACACACACAGACACAAACAACACACACAAACACACACACAGACAAACAGACAACAAACACACAAACAGACACACACAAACACACACACAACACACACACAAAACAGACACACATAAACACACACACACACACACACACAGACACACAGACAACACACACACAAACAGACAACACCACACACAAACACACACGCAGACACACAGACAACACACACACAAACACACACACAGACACACAGACAACACAAACAAACAGACAACACGCACACAAACACACACACAGACAACACACACACAAACAGACACACACAAACTTGTATTTGTAACCAATTTAGGACTCTTCACAAATACATACCTTTTGAGGACCCTACTTTCCAGCACGGAAAGACAAAAATAACACTCATGAGTTAGAAAACAAATCTATTATGAGGAAATCACCTAAAGTGACTGACTCCTTGAAAAAAAGTACACTTGAAATTACTTGAGACTGTCCATTGCAATGCATCGAGAGAATTAATTAAATCTATAAAAGCTATCCAACTGCCTGCGTTGTACCTAATGGAAGTGTAAAATAATTAACAAGTTTAAACACGCACACAGACACACATACACACACATAGACACACACACACACACATAGACACACACAGTTAGTAACCGAAAGGTTGCAAGATCGAATCCCCGAGCTGACAAGGTAAAAATCTGTCGTTCTGCCCCTGAACAAGGCAGTTAACAACCCACTGTTACTAGGCCGTCATTGAAAATAATAATTTGTTCTTAATTAACTGACTTGCCTAGTTAAATAAAGGTCAAATAAAAATAAAAAAATAGACAGGGTGCCTGATTAAAAGTCTGAAGTTGTGCCCTGTCATACAACCTACAGGATTAAAGGATGTAAATATAGGTATGATCAAAAGATCAGTGTTTTAGCAGTAGAGACAGTACTGTTCTGTCACCTTTCACCTGTTGGGCACCTTGGACATTCAATTCAATGGTAAAGGCAATACTTTTAAACTTGTTTGCCAAACTGCATGATACCAAACTATTTATTTCCAACATGCAACTATCTGTGCATAGATGTTTTTAAGAACAGAACAAAGTGTACATGTGTTCATTTAGGCATGTATAGATACTCAGTCCTACACCCTTATCTGAGAGGACTTTAACAGCAATATTGTAATGGCTCCATCTTGCCCTCTGGTTAGGTTAGAGGCCAACCTTATGAGGAGAATGGCTTGTAACAGTGAGAGTAGTAGAATGAGATTGACCACAGATGCTGGTTCAAATAGCAAGTGGGTGGGATTGGATGGAGTAGTAGTAGTAGTAGTAGTAGTAGTAGTAGTAGTAGTAGTGGTGGTAGTGGTAGTAGAAGTAGTAGTAGTAGTGGTAGTGGTAGTAGAAGTAGTAGTAGTAGTAGACATAGTAGTAGTAGTTGTAGTAAAAGTAGTGGTAGTGGAAGTAGTAGAAGTAGTAGTAGTAGTAGTAGTAGAAGTAGTAGTAGTAGTAGTAGTAGTAGTGGTAGTAGAAGTAGTAGTAGTAGTAGTAGAAGTAGTGGTAGTAGAAGTAGAAGTAGTAGTAGTAGTAGACATAGTAGTAGTAGTGGTAGTAGTAGTAGTGGTAGTAGAAGTAGTGGTAGTAGCATAGTAGTGGTTGTAGTAAAAGTAGTGGTAGTGGAAGTAGTAGTAGTAGTAGTAGTAGTGGTAGTGGTAGTAGAAGTAGTAGTAGTAGTAGTAGACATAGTAGTAGTAGTGGTAGTAGTAGTGGTGGTGGAATTAGTAGTAGTAGTAGTAGTAGAAGTAGTGGTAGTAGACATAGTAGAAGTAGTAGTAGTAGTAGTAGAGTAGTAGTAGCAGTGGTAGTAGTAGTAGTGGTAGTAGTAGTAGTAGTGGTAGTAGTGGTAGTAGTAGTAGACATAGTAGTAGTAGTTGTAGTAAAAGTAGTGGTAGTGGACAAGTAGTAGTAGCAGTAGTAGTAGAAGTAGTAGTAGAGTAGAAGTAGTAGTAGTAGACATAGTAGTAGCAGTGGTAGAGTAGTAGTGGTGGTAGTAGTAGTGGTAGTAGTAGAGTAGTAGTAGTAGTAGTAGTAGTAGTAGTAGTAGTAGTAGTAGTAGTAGTAGTAGTAGTAGTAGTAGTAGTAGTAGTGGTAGTAGTAGTAGTAGTAGTAGTAGTGGTAGTGGTAGTGGTAGTAGAGTAGCAGTAGTAGTAGACATAGTAGTAGTAGTTGTAGTAAAAGTAGTGGTAGTGGTAGTAGTAGCAGTAGTAGTAGTAGTAGTGTGGTAGTAGCTAGTAGTAGGTAGTAGACATAGTAGTAGTAGTAGTAGTAGTAGAAGTAGTGGTAGTAGAGTAGTAGAGTAGACATAGTAGTAGTAGTAGTAGTAGCAGAGTAGTAGTAGACAAAGTAGTAGCAAGTAGTAGAAGTAGTAGTAGTAGAAGTAGTAGACATAGTAGTAGCAGTAGACATAGTAGTAGTAGTAGTAGTAGTAGTAGAAGTAGTA
>NC_056433.1:7152043-7189543 GCF_018296145.1 Oncorhynchus tshawytscha | reverse complement strand
GGTAGTAGTAGGAGTAGTGGTAGTAGTAGGAGTAGTGGTAGTAGTAGTAGTAGTGGTAGTAGTAGTAGTAGTGGTAGTAGTAGTAGTAGTGGTAGTAGTAGGAGTAGTGGTAGTAGTAGGAGTAGTGGTAGTAGTAGTAGTAGTAGTGGTAGTAGTAGGAGTAGTGGTAGTAGTAGGAGTAGTGGTAGTAGTAGGAGTAGTGGTAGTAGTAGTAGTAGTGGTAGTAGTAGTAGTAGTGGTAGTAGTAGGAGTAGTGGTAGTAGTAGGAGTAGTGGTAGTAGTAGGAGTAGTGGTAGTAGTAGGAGTAGTGGTAGTAGTAGTAGTAGTGGTAGTAGTAGTAGGGTAGTAGGGAGTAGTGGTAGTAGTAGTAGTAGTGGTAGTGGTAGTAGTAGGAGTAGTAGTAGTAGTAGTAGTAGTAGGAGTAGTGGTAGGGGTAGTGGTAGTAGTAGTAGTAGTGGTAGTAGTAGTAGTAGTGGTGGTAGTAGTAGTAGTAGTAGTAGTGGTAGTAGTAGTGGTAGTAGTAGTAGTAGTGGTAGTGGTAGTAGTAGTGGTAGTAGTAGTAGTAGTAGTAGTAGTAGTAGTAGTAGTGGTGGTAGTAGGAGTAGTAGTGGTGGTATTAGTAGTAGGAGTAGTAGTGGTGGTATTAGTAGTAGTAGTAGTAGTAGTGGTAGTGGTAGTGTAGTAGTAGTAGTAGTAGTAGTAGTAGTAGTGGTAGTAGTAGTAGTAGTAGTGGTAGTAGTAGTAGGTAGTGGTAGTAGTGGTAGTAGTGGTAGTAGTAGTGGTAGTGGTGGTAGTAGTAGTAGTAGTAGTAGTAGTAGTAGTGGTGGTAGTAGTAGTAGTAGTAGTAGTAGTAGTGGTAGTAGTAGTAGTAGTAGTGGTAGTAGTAGGAGTAGTGGTAGTAGTAGGAGTAGTGGTAGTAGTAGGAGTAGTAGGTAGTAGTAGTAGTAGTAGTAGTAGTAGTGGTAGTAGTAGTAGTAGTAGTAGTAGTAGTAGTGGTAGTAGTGAGCAGTGGCAGTAGTAGGAGTAGTAGTAGTAGTAGTAGTAGTAGAGTAGTGGTAGTAGTAGTGGTAGTAGTAGTAGTAGTAGTAGTAGTGGTAGTAGTAGTAGTAGTAGTAGTGGTAGTAGTAGGAGTAGTGGTAGTAGTAGGAGTAGTGGTAGTAGTAGGAGTAGTGGTGGTAGGAGTAGTAGTGGTAGTAGTAGGAGTAGTGGTAGGGGTAGTAGACGTGGTAGTTCATTAATTTACACTCATTTTCTGGTGTGAACAGTATTTTGTCGTTAACATTTTGTTCATTTTATCAGATACTGTTATCTAGATTGATTTACTTTCAATGTATCAAATCAATAATCTACAAAGGGTTACTGACTTGAAATATATATATATATATATATATTTTTTTTTTACACTCACCTAATGATTACCAATCAGTATGATTACAAAGGTTTATTAACCTAAACAATACTTACAGTCTACTCTCCCGTTCAGACGGCAACCCGTAACAACGAATCCACATTGTATTGCTCCACAAAGCATTTTGTACAGTTCCACCACAAGTGGCGAATATAGTTGTTCCCTTGGTTTCGCCACTAGCCCTGTGGGAAACGGGTTAAATTCAGTTTAATGCACGTTTTCTTCCTTCATTTCACTGTGATTTTGTGGTCCACAGAGCGCTCACAGCTAAAATAGCAGATAACTTTAGTCACTATTGGATTAGGTTTAAATATGTAGGAGAATGATAACGAATGACATGGCGATCCAATGTACTGTATCTGCCTGATGCCGTCATCAAATTAAAGGATAATTTAGTCAGTTGAAATGAACGGTAATCTCTATTTAATTTGAATCTACGACTTGGGGGACATATGGATGAAATTAACTAATGACCTTCTTTACCACTTATGTGAAAAAGCACAAAGAGAGAGAGAGAGAGAGAGAGAGTGAGAGGGATATTGAGTGAGTGGGTGAGTGAGGGTAAATGAGAGAGAGAGAGAGAGAGAGATTAAGTGAGGGAGAGCCTCATATGCCGCTGTGATTACAAGTGCCTTTCGCTGCAGCCTCGTTACTGCACTACACAGCACTACACAGCCCTACACAGCACTACACAGCCCTACACAGCACTACACAGCACTACACGGCACTACACGGCACTACACAGGCACTACACGGCACTACAGGGCACTACAGGGCACTACACAGCACTACACGGCACTACACGGCACTACACGGCACTACACGGCACTACACAGCACTACAGGGCACTACACGGCACTACACAGCACTACACAGGCACTACAGGGCACTACAGGGGCACTACAGGGCACTACACAGCACTACAGGGCACTACACAGCACTACAGGGCAGCCCTACACGGCACTACACGGTACTACAGGGCACTACAGGGCACTACACAGCCCTACACAGCACTACACAGCACTACAGGGCACTACACAGCACTACAGGGCACTACACAGCACTGCAGGGCACTAAAGGGCACTACACAGCACTACAGAGCACTATAGGGCACTAAAGGGCACTACAAAGCACCACAGAGCACGACGCAGCACTACTGTCAATCATATTCCATTCACACAGTTCAATGTAACATCAAACGTTTAGGCTACTACATGATACTGACATTTTCCCTATACCCATCATGACTTTGCTACAACCTAGCCTATGAATGACAGTTTACAACATAGGTGCCCAGGTCGAGATAATTTAGAGTAATCAAGGGGACAGACAGTGACACGTTCAACACTACCTTGAACACTCTTGCCTGCATCTAGCTGATCTAGGGTGTAAACATTGGTCCAATACTTCCAAACGAGAGTTTCTATTGGACAAATTCAGGTATGTTTATCCCCTGGTTTGGTTCCGTTTGCTTCAATTTGTTTCCATTTTTCAAAAGAATGAATACACCCTTCATCACACCCAAACACAGTTCACATTCAAAGCAGCCACATATTATAATGACAGGGGCAGGCCGTCATTGTAAAATAAGAATTTTGTTCTTAACTGACTTGCCTAGTTAAAAAATAGGTTTGAAAAAATCAAAAAATATAAACAACATTATCAAATATAGCTATAATTTCTCCTCGCCTCTTTGCACTCTCCACCTCTCATATTTTCCCTTCACTTGTGGACTTCAGTGCACAACACATCAGCTGTCTGTGACCAGACAAAAAAAAACTTTCCAAGCCAAACCTTCATATCATAACTGCTAAGTGCTAACTGCTAACCACTAACCGCTAACCACTAACCGCTATGCACAATGTACATCGTTGTCACCATATTAACGTCATAGTCAACATAGCTACCTGAACTAACGTGTAAGTAAACCCATTACAATCATGCAGTACAGTGTACGGTCAGAAAGCAGTTTAGCATAAATTAAACATACCTTGACTTGAAAAAGTTCCAGTGTTGGATAGCCATAGCCAGCTATCCATCATTCATTAGTTCTGACCAGTTTCCTAGTCCCTGCCGATGAAAAACATCCCCACAGCATGATGCTGCCACCACCATGCTTCACTGTGGGGATGATATTCCCGGGGTGATGAGAGGTATTGGGTTTCACCAGACATAGCATTTTCCTTGATAGGCAAAAAGCTAAATTTTTGTCTCATCTGACAAGAGTACCTTCTTCCGTATGCTTGGGGGGTCTCCCACATAGCTTTTGGGGAACACCAAACATGTTTCCTTATTTTTTTCTTTAAGCAATGGCTTTTTTCTGGCCACTCTTCCGTAATGCCCAGCTCTGTGGATTGAACAGCTTAAAGTGATCCTATGGACAGATACTCCAATCTCCACTGTGGAGCTTTGCAGCTACTTCAGGGTTATCTTTGGTCTCTTTGATGCCTCTCTGATTAATGCCCTCCTTGTCTAGTCTGATTAATGCCCTCCTTGTCGAGTTTTGGTGGGCGGCCCTCACTTGGCAGGTTTGTTGTGGTGCCATATTCTTTCCATTTTCTAATAATGGATTTAATGTTTCTCCGTGGTATGTTCAAAATTTCTGATCTTTTTTTATAATCCAACCCTGATCTATACTTCTCCACAACTTTGTCCCTGACCTGTCTTCACAGTGCCTCTTGCTTGGTGGTGCTCCTTGCTCAGTTGTGTTGCAAACTCCTGGACCTTTCAGAACAGGTGTGTATATATAGTGAGATCATGTGACCAGTCATGTGACACTTAGATTGCACACAAGTGGACTTTATTTAACTAATTATGTGACTTCTGAAGGTAATTGGTTGCACCAGATCTTATCTTCATCGACCTGGCCAAGGCTTTCGACTCGGTCAATCACCACATTCTTATTGGCAGACTCGACAGCCTTGGTTTCTCTAATGATTCACCAACTACATCTCAGAAAAACTTCAGTGTGTCAAATCGGAGGGCCTGTTGTCCGGACTTCTGGCAGTCTCTATGGGGGTACCACAGGGTTCAATTCTTGGACCGACTCTTTTCTCTGTATACATCAATGATGTCGCACTTTCTGCTGGTGATTCTCTGATCCACCTCTATGCAGACGACACCATTCTGTATAACTCTGGCCGTTCTTTGGACACTGTTTTAAGTAACCTCCAAGCATGCTTCAATGCCATACAACACTCCTTCTGTGGCCTCCAACTGCTTTTAAATGCTAGTTAAACTAAATGCATGCTCTTCAACAGATTGCTGCTCGCACCCGCCTGATGGACTAGCATCACTACTCTGGATGGTTCCGACTTAGAATATGTGGACAACTACAAATACCTAGGCGTCTGGTTAGACTGTAAACTCTCCTTCAAGACTCACATTAAGCATCTCCTATCCAAAATCTAGAATTGGCTTCCTGTTTCGCAACAAAGCTTCCTTCACTCATGCTCCCAAACACACCCTCGTTAAAACTGACTCTCCTACTGTTTCTTGACTTCAGCGATGTCATTTACAAAATAGCCTCCAACACTCTACTTAGCAAACTGGATGTAGTCTATCACAGTGCCATCCGTTTTGTCACCAAAGCCCCATATATTACCCACCACTGCAACCTGTATGCTCTCGTCGGCTGGCCCTCACTACATATTCGTCGCCAAACCCACTGGCTCTAGGTCATCTATAACTCTTTGCTAGGTAAAGCCCCGCTTTATTTCAGCTCACTGGTCACCATAGCAGCGCCCACCCATAGCACGTGCTCCAGCAGGTATATTTCACTGGTCACCCCTCAAAGCCAATTCCTCCTTTGGCCGCCTTTCTTCCAGTTCTCTGCTGCCAATGACTGGAACGAACTGAAGCTGGAAACTCATATCTCCCTCACTAACTTTAACCATCAGCTGTCTGAGCAGCCCACTGTACCTGTACACATCCCATCTGTAAATTGCACATCCAACTACCTCATTCCCATATTGTTATTTATCTTTTTGCTCTTTTGCACCCCAGCATCTCTACTTGCACATCATCGTCTGCACATCCATCACTCAAGTGTTAATGCTAAATTGTAATTATTTCGCCTTTATGGACTGTTTATTACCTTACCTCCCTAATCTTCTACATTTGAACACTGTACATAGATTTTTCTATTGAGTTTGTCTATTGTGACTGTACGTTTGTTTATGTGGATCTCTGTGTTGTGGTTTTTGTCGCATCGATTTGCTTTATCTTGGCCAGGTCGCAGTAGTAAATGAGAACTTGTTCTCAACTGGCCTACCTGGTTAAATAAAGGTGAAAATTAAAAATGTAAAAATAAATGCAAATTTAGGGGCTTCATAGGAAAGGGGTGAATACATATGCAAAAATTAAACATTTAACTTTTTTCATTTTCACTTCACCAATTTGGACTATTTCCATGAAATCCAAATAAAAATACATTTCCTGTGCAGGTTGTAAATGCAACAAAATAGGAAAAGCACCAAGGGGGTTGAATACTTTTGAAAGGCACTGTAAGTGTATGGAAGGTTGGTGAGAACCTAGAGCCTCCTAGGTTTTGTATTGAAGTCAATGTACCCAGAGGAGGACGGAAGATCGCTGTCCTCCAGCTACACCATGGGGCTACCCTACAGAGTGCTGTTCAGTCTACTGTAGACCTTCATTAAAACAGTGTATTTAATTCAATGAATTGGTAACGTGAAAATATGTAGTATAGTTTTTTCTAAAAAGGATAGCTTTTTAATGTTTCACTATTTTTATGAAATTCACTGAAGAGGATGGTCCTCCCATTCTTCTTCCGAGGAGCCTCCACTGATGTTGTATGCGTGTTTGAAGAAGTATTCAAGCAGTTTGTTGTGCTATGAGGTGTAATCAACAATGAGACAAGTCATTCCCACCATCAATAAGGTCATGTGCATGACTCATAATGACGGAGGCTAATGCAGAATCAGGTCATGCTTCCAGCTACTTCCAGTTCGTGAAACCGAGGCTTTGGGGTTTTCACCAAGTTTTTCTGAAAAGTGTTTCATTAAATCAGTTTTACCTCATTTCTATCATCATGTTAAATTGCAACCCCAGGGGGAAAAAAACTCTCGACCACCTTTACTCCACACACAGAGATGCATACAAAGCTCTCCCTCGCCCTCCATCACTGTTTTGCATCACAGACTGGAACATGTTCCGGGAATCTTCCGATGGCATTGAGGAGTTCACCACATCAATCACTGGCTTCATCAATAAGTGCATCGATGATGTCGTCCCCAGAGTGACTGTACGTACATACCCCAACGAGAAGTCATAGATTACAGGCAACAGCCGCACTGAGCCATTTTGCAGAGCTGCAGCTTTCAAGGAGAAGGTCTCTAACCCGGAAGCTTATAAGAAATCACGCTATGCCCTCCGACGAACCATCAAACAGCCAAAGCATCAATACAGGAATAAGATCGAATCATACTTCACCGGCTTGGACTCATCGGATGTGGCAGAGCTTGCAAACTATTACAAACTACAAAGGGAAGCACAGCCACAAGCCTACCAGATGAGCTAAATAACTTATATACTTGCTTTGAGGCAAGTAACACTGAAACATGCGCAAGAGCATCAGCTATTCCGGACGAATGTGTGGATCACGCTCTCTGCATCCGATGTGTGTAAGACCTTTAAACAGGTCAACATTCACAAGGCCGCAGGGCCGGCCGGATTACCAGGACGTGTACTCCGAGTATGCGCTGACAATCTGGCAAGTGTATTCACTGACATTTTCAACCTGTCCCTGTCTGAGTCTGTGATATCAACATGTTTTAAGCAGACCACGATATTCCCTGTGCCCAAGGACACTAAGATAACCTGCCTAAATGACTACTGACCACAGCACTCACATCTGTAGCAATGAAATGCATTGAAAGGCTGGTCATGGCTCACATCAACACCATTATCCCAGAAACCCTAGACCCACTCCAATTTTCATACCGCATCAACAGATCCACAGATGATGCAATATCTATTGCACTCCACACTGCCTTTTCACACCTGGACAAAATGAACGGTAAATCACAATGTTTTATGACCAATAGGGGGCGATAGCATTGTATATCAAAGTGTTTAATGACCTATAGGGGGTGATAGCGTGGTATATCACAGTGTTTAATGACCTATAGGGGGCGATAGCATGGTATATCAGTGTTTTCTGGCCAATAGGGGGTGATAGCATTGTATATCACAGTGTTTAATGACCTATAGGCGGTGATAGCGTGGTATATCACAGTGCATTATGGCCAATAGGGGGTGATAGCGTGGTATATCATAGTGTTTTATGGCCAATAGGGGCCGATAGTGTGGTATATCACAGTGTTTTATGCGGACATAACCACGATTGGACAAAGTTTGACCAACCTTAACACACACACACATCAACCTTGGCCTCTCTACTCCACACACACACACACACACACACACACACACACATTGTGCTAAATATCCTTGAGCACCTGTTAAAGAGTGCAGGCTGGTTTCAACATTGTAACACTGTTGCTGCTGCCGCCGAACATCATAAATGTCACACGATAAAAACGACCATGTCTCTCTGTCTGTCTGTTCCTCTGTTATGTCGTGTGGATACTCAGAGGCTGTGATGTGTACTCTTTTACAACCTGTCTCAGGTCTTAATGCAAGTGCACTCCAGTGTGCTGTAGGAATAAAAGGATGATATCAGACTGTAGTGGTCACATCAGCTGGTACTGGTACGTGTTATGTATTCTGGAGAGTAGGTCTAAAACGAGACAGTAGTGGATGAACGGACATAGATTTTACGTTTGAGTGCAACTTGCTATAATGGGAAGTTTGTCTTATTACAGATAAGCATTGATTATTCCACAGTGTATTGAGCCTCACTTTTATCCATTACAACACACAGTTGCTCTTTTGCAGCAATAACCATTCCATTTTGTATTTCTTGCGTATTTACTAGAAAGGACAGTTATAGACTGACAGGAAAGGTAGGTAGAGAGGCTTTGTTAGAATAGCAGTGGGTCAGATTCGATTTGAACCCAGACTCACGCTGTTACGTATTCTAGAGGCAGTGGCAGTATAACTTCTGCTGAGGCACGACACATTCAGACACTTTTAAGGACTTATCACCCAAGTGCTGAGTGTCTCTTATAGGCATCGACCCTCCAAGGAAAACTCTCAATGAAACATCCATTTTCACACTTTTTACCGTCCTTGCAGTAGATAAAAGGAGAGAGAGAGAGAGAGAGAGAGAGAGAGAGAGAGAGAGCGAGAGAAAGAGAGACAAGGGTTATATGTACAATTGAAGTCGCAAGTTTACATACACTTAGGTTGGAGTCATTAAAACTCGTTTTTCAACATAATCCAGACATTTCTTGTTAACAAACTATATTTTTGGCAAGTCTGTTAGGACATCTACTTTGTGCATGACACAAGTCATTTTTCCAACAATTGTTTACAGACAGTTTGTTTCACTTTTAATTCACTGTATCACAATTCCTGTGGGTCAGCAGTTTGCATACACTAAGTTGACTGTGCTTTCAAACAGCTATTTTGATCTCTACTTGTACATTCATCTTTTGCACATCTATCACTCCAGTGTTTAATTGCTACATTGTCATTATTTCGCCTCCATAGCCTATTTATTGCCTTACCTCCCTTATCTTACCTCATTTGCACACACTGTATATAGACTTTTTATTTTGTATTATTGACTGTATGTTTGTTTTACTCCATGTGTAACTCTGTGTCGTTGTATCTGTCGCACTGCTTTGCTTTATCTTGGCCAGGTCGCAGTTGTAAATGAGAACTTGTTCTCAACTACCCTACCTGGTTAAATAAAGGTGAAGTGGTAGACATAAAACCAATAAAAACATTAACCTGGTTAAATAAAGGTGAAATGGTAGACATAAAACCAATAAAAACATTAACCTGGTTAAATAAAGGTGAAATGGTAGACATAAAACCAATAAAAACATTAACCTGGTTAAATAAAGGTGAAACTAATATAACAAAACATGTGAACTTCAGACTCCCTTTGACTTTTTCCACATTTTGTTACGTTACAGACTTTTTCCGAAACTGATTAAAAAAAAAGTTTTTCAAGCTACACACAATACCCCATAATGACCCCATAATGACACATTTTTGCAAATGTATTAAAAACAAAAAAAATGGAAATATCACATTTACATAAGTATTCATACCCTTTACTCAGTACTTTGTTGAAGCACCTTTGGTAGCGATCACAGCCTAGAATCTTCTTGGGTATGACGCTACAAGCTTGGTACACATGTTTTCGGAGAGGTTCTCCAATTTGTATTGCCCCCCCCGCCCCTTCTACACTGCTTGCTACTCTCTGTTATTATCTATGCATAGTCACTTTAATAACTCGACCTACTCTACCTACATCTACATATTACCTCAATTATCTCGACCATCCGGTACCCCCTGTATATATCCCCGCTCTTGTTATTTACTGTTGCTCTTGAATTATTTGTTATTCCTATCTCTTATTTTTTATGTTAGGTATTTTCTTAAAACTGCATTGTTGGTTAAGGGCTGGAAGGTGAAATGGCTGTTGTGTACTGTTGTATTCGGCCGCATGTGACAAATAACATTTGATTTGATTTGAAATGAAATGCTAATTAGCTCCTAATGTTGCTATCATAAAGAACTACAAATACCATGATGATCTGGAAGAGACTGTCGAATCGAGGCAAAGGTAAGAATCTCTGGATTAACTATCTAATGTTTGTTAAATGTAGTAATTAATAAATAGGCAAAATGTCTTTAAATAGACAATTCTGTGAACCGTCTTGTGCAAGTTTTAAATTGACACAATACCTGTTAGCAAAGGTGTCAGTTCGAGATGATGTGCAGGAGCATGCTGGGATTTGTTGTCTTCCATGATGTCTACTTTGATGCTAATTAGCATTTTCGAATCTGAGAGTAAATAGAGCTGAATATATTGATAAAAGTGCCCCTTTTCTAGAGAGATTTACATGGTAAACAAAACATCACGCCGGGGTAAACAAAACATCACGCCGGGGTAAACAAAACATCACGCTGGGGTAAACAAAACATCACGCCGGGGTAAACAAAACATCACGCCGGGGTAAACAAAACATCACGCCGGGGTAAACAAAACATCACGCCGGGGTAAACAAAACATCACGCCGGGGTAAACAAAACATCACGCCGGGGTAAACAAAACACAGCCCTTATTTGAAGTGTTTCTAAAATACCATATGAGGAAGAATTAATGGAAGAAAAACGATTGAAACCATTTCCCTGTTTGACCGCTAGGTTTATCACACCTCCGATGTGGGGCCCTATGTCTGCTAATGTGGGTTAAAATGACAAATACAACTCAATCTAATTCAAAGGGGCTTTTATTGACAAACGTATGTTTACATTTCCAAGCAAGTGAAATAAACAATAAATAATAAACAAAAGTGAGAGGACATGAAGCGGAATCAATGCGAACAATTAAAGACTTTTCAATTGTTACACAGCTTGTACAGTGTTTTAGCAATGTGTAAATAGTTGTAGTGCAAATAGTGGGGGAAGATAAACAGATAAATATTGATGTTATTTACAATGTTATTTGTGCTACACTGGTTGCCCTTTTCTCATGGCAACGGGCCACAAATCTTTCTATTCCTTCTCTCTCCCTTCTCCCTCCCTTCTACCTCTCTAATCTCTACCTGTCTTCTCCCTATTTTCTCTCTCTCTCTTCTACCTCTCTAATCTCTACCTGTCTTCTCCCTATCTTCTCTCTCTCTTCTACCTCTAATCTTTACCTTTCTACCTCTCTAATCTCTACCTGTCTTCTCCCTATCTTCTCTCTTCTACCTCTCTAATCTGTACCTGTCTTCTACCTCTCTAATCTGTACCCGTCTTCTCCCTCCCTTCTCGCCCCCTTCTCCCTCCATTCTACCTCTCTAATCTCTACCTGTATTCTCCCCATCTTCTCTCTCCCTTCTACCTCTCTAATCTCTATCTGTCTTCCCCCTATCTTCTCCCTCCCTTCTACCTCTCTAATCTCTACCTGTCTTCTCCCTCCCTTCTACCTCTCTAATCTCTACCTGTCTTCTCCCTATCTTCTCATCTCTCATCTCTCCCTCTCTTTTCTCTTCTCTCTCCTTTCTCTCACTCTTCTCTCTTATATCTCCCTTATATATCTCTTATCGCTCTCTTATTGCTCTCTTATTGCTCTCTTATCTCTCCCTTCTCCCTTTTCTCGGTCTTCTCTTCTCCCTCTCTTCTCCTTCTCTTTTCCCCCTTTCAGTGCAAACTGTTGACAAAGTGATACCTAACGAGCCCTCAGTTTTACATGAATATCTTTGAGTAGGCAGCTCCTTGGAAGGCTTAATGACACATTGCACCTAACAACGCACTCGATTATGCTTTGAAATAGCCCATCTTCTATCATACCGGCCTGTCTGTCATCGCTGTGTGTGTGTGTGTCTGTGTAGGAGGTGTGCTGAATTAAGTTGTCAGGAGTGGGTGTTGTTTAAATTGAATCGTTCAACACACACAAGTCTGGGGCCCACTTACCAACCAAGAATTCTCAAAATGGGACAAACACCCTATAGATACTCTGCATGCAGAATTCTACAAAAAATATACTTTGTGTACAACGCAAAAGCCAAAACAATGCATGCAGAGCAGAATAAGGACTGCAAGCAGACCTGACTCTCAAGAGAAGACAGGCTATGTGCACACTGCCCACCAAATGAGGTGGAAACTGAGCGGCACTTCCTAACCTCCTGCCAAATATATATGAAACGCATATTTCCCACAGACACACAAAGAATTTTTAACATTGATAAACTCTCCTATCACAACAGCGGAGAAGAGAGAAGCGAGGGAGAAGGGAGGGAGGGTGTTTATAGGAAAACTGTAGTGTGTAGGGTAAAGGAACCTGAGTTGAGCATTTGAAGAGGGTCCGTCCCTGGTGCCTTTCCTGGTGCCTTTCCTGGTGCCTTTGCTGGTGCCTTTGCTGGTGCCTTTGCTGGTGCCTTTCCTGGTGCCTTTCCTGGTGCCTTTGCTGGTGCCTTTCCTGGTGCCTTTCCTGGTGCCTTTCCTGGTGCCTTTCCTGGTGCCTTTCCTGGTGCCTTTCCTGGTGCCTTTCCTGGTGCCGTTCCTGGTGCCTTTGCTGGTGCTGACCAGATTAAGTTTGGTTTATCAGAGGTTGCTGTCTGTGGTTCGATCTAGTGGAATGTGCCGCTGCCTTGTCCGAGGTTGCTCTCCAGTGCTGGAATGACAGCTCCCACGTTTGTCTCAGCAAGACACATCTGACCTGTTTACTAGGAACAACATCCAGTGGATGGTTGAGGGTGTTAGTGTAGGACTGGCTTATCAGGGGTTGATGTCCATGGCCCTGTCCCACACTGGTGGGGCGGGCGGGATGGAGGGCATGCAGGAAGACGGGAGGGAGGGCAGGTGGGAGGGAGGGCAGGTGGGAGAGAGGGAGGGTAGGTGGGAGGGAGGGCGGGCGGGTGGGAAGGAGGGCAGGTGGGAGAGAGGGAGGGTAGGTGGGAGGGAGGGCGGGCGGGCGGGTGGGAGGCTGGGCAGGTGGGAGGGAGGGCAGGTGGGCAGGTGGGAGGGAGGGCAGGTGGGCGGGTGGGAAGGAGGGCAGGTGGGAGAGAGGGAGGGTAGGTGGGAGGGAGAGCGGGCGGGCGGGTGGGAGGGAGGGAGGGTAGGTGGGAGGGAGGGCGGGCGGGCGGGTGGGAGGGAGGGCGGGCGGGTGGGAGGGCAGGTGGGAGGGAGGGCGGGCTGGAGGGAGGGAGGGCAGGTGGAGTGTCCTCATCAGTATCACTTGATAGTCAAAACAGTGTTAAGGAAGGGGAGGGGGGAGGGTGTGGTTGGAAAACAGCAGGATACTGCAACAATGGATGAGGACATCAATATACTAACTAGGAAAATGTATTAAAGTACAATTCTGTCACTAATTTGAAGTCCAACCAAGGTGCCTATAGAATGGAACCCTAACCTACAGAACCTATATGGATATGGATATGGAGCCTGTGGGTATGGAGCCGAGCCTGTGGGTATGGAGCCTGTGGGTATGGAGCCGAGCCTGTGGGTATGGAGCCTGTGGATATGGAGCCGAGCCTGTGGGTATGGAGCCTGTGGATATGGAGCCGAGCCTGTGGGTATGGAGCCTGTGGGTATGGAGCCTGTGGGTATGGAGCCGAGCCAGTTGGTATGGAGCCTGTGGGTATGGAGCCGAGCCAGTGGATTTAGAGCCTGTGGGTATGGAGCCTGTGGGTATGGAGCCTGTGGGTATGGAGCCTGTGGGTATGGATCCGAGCTAGTGGGTATGGAGCCGAGCCTGTGGGTATGGAGCCTGTGGGTATGGAGCCTGTGGGTATGGAGCCTGTGGGTATGGAGCCGAGCCTGTATGTATGGAGCCGAGCCTGTGGATATGGAGCCTGTGGGTATGGAGCCGAGCCTGTGGGTATGGAGCCGAGCCTGTGGATATGGAGCCGAGCCTGTGTATATTTAGCCTGTGGGTATGGAGCCGAGCCTGTGGATTTAAAGCCTGTGGGTATGGAGCCTGTGGGTATGGAGCCGAGCCTGTGGGTATGGAGCCTGTGGGTATGGAGCCTGTGGGTATGGAGCCTGTGGGTATGGAGCCTGTGGGTATGGAGCCGAGCCTGTGGGTAAATGGAGCCGAGCCTGTGGATATGGAGCCTGTGGGTATGGAGCCGAGCCTGTGGATTTAAAGCCTGTGGGTATGGAGCCTGTGGGTATGGAGCCCAGAATGTTACAGGTGGTGATAGTCGTCAGTATTCCACTTCACCTCTCCCAAAACCAAGTGGCATATTCAAACTTCAGCTTTCTGATACAAATTGCAAAATGCAGCTATTATGTGCTGACGCATCTAAATGAGAAAAAAACATTATATAGGCCAGGCATTTTTAAAGTGGCTAGTTTATCAACAGGATTGCAGGGATTAAAGGAAGGTGAGAGAAACAAAGAAAAGACAGGTAGGGAGGATACCACTCAATGTGCCATTTTGAGGCTCGAACACTGCTGACCAAATTACAAATTACTAAATTGGTCTGTATTCATCTCGCAGCCCTAGTTCAGCCCTCACAGTGAGGCCAGGCAGGCAGTCAGCATGTGTATTACATATTACAGACACACGTGTACTACATCACACATGTCTACTATGTCCCAGGCTAGGATGAGCCGAGGGTGCTTCCTTCTAGGTGTTGTGGTTTTACATAGAAACTGTGAGAGTTTGTGGTGTGGTGTGGTCTGTCTCTGTCTGTCTGTCTGTCTGTCTGTCTGTCTGTCTGTCTGTCTGTCTGTCTGTCTGTCTGTCTCTGTCTGTCTGTCTGTCTGTCTGTGTCTGTCTGTCTGTCTGTCTGTCTGTCTGTCTGTTTCTGTCTGTCTGTCTGTCTCTGTCTGTCTGTCTGTCTGTCCTCTGTTTGTCTGTCTGTCTGTCTGCCTGCCTCAGAGGAGGAGGTTTTTCTCAGCCATTAGCAGTCTCTGTATGTGTGTGTGAGAGAGAGATGGACAGACAGACTAGTTGACCCTGTGGTCAAAGCAACATATTTGACTGTTTTGGATAAGCTACAATGATGTATAGTGCCCAGTGTTGTAACTTTGGTTTTAGAAGTGTGTGTGTGTGTGTGTGTGTGTGTGTGTGTGTGTGTGTGTGTGTGTGTGTGTGTGTAGCCACCCTTTGCCTTGATAACAGCTTTTCACACTCTTGGCATTCTCTCAACCAGCTTCATGAGGAATGCTTTTGCCACATATGCTGAGCACTTGTTGGCTGCTTTTCCTTCACTTTGTGGTCCAACTCATCCCAAACCATCTCAATTGGGTTGAGGTCGGGTGATTGTGGATGCCAGGTCATCTGATGCAGCACTCCTTGGTCAAATAGCCCTTACACAGCCTGGAGGTGTGTTTTTGGGACAATGCCCTGTTTATATAGTATATATAGGTCCCACTCCCATCAGCCACTGTAAAGAAGGCTTGTCTCAGGTCCCTTGATTCATTTTGCGTATCAAATTCCTGTAAATCACAACGTGTCAAATAAACATAATAAAATGTTATAAATATCTTTATGACATATCATATCAACTTTGCACAGCACTAAAATCAAATCAAATCAAATTTTATTTGTCACATACACATGGTTAGCAGATGTTAATGCGAGTGTAGCGAAATGCTTGTGTTCTAGTTCCGACAATGCAGTAATAAAAAGCAAGTAATCTAACTAACAATTCCAAAAAAAAAAAAAACTACTGTCTTATACACAGTGTAAGGGGATAAAGAATATGTACATAAGGATATATGAATGAGTGATGGTACAGAGCAGCATAGGCAAGATACAGTAGATGATATCGAGTACAGTATATACATATGAGATAAGTATGTAAACCAAGTGGCATAGTTAAAGTGGCTAGTGATACATGTATTACATAAGGATGCAGTCGATGATATAGAGTACAGTATCAACGTATGCATATGAGATGAACAATGTAGGGTAAGTAACATTATATAAGGTAGCATTGTTTAAAGTGGCTAGTGATATATTTACATCATTTCCCATCAATTCCCATGATTAAAGTGGCTGGAGTAGAGTCAGTGTCATTGACAGTGTGTTGGCAGTAGCCACTCAATGTTAGTGGTGGCTGTTTAACAGTCTGATGGCCTTGAGATAGAAGCTGTTTTTCAGTCTCTCGGTCCCAGCTTTGATGCACCTGTACTGACCTCGCCTTCTGGATGACAGCGGGGTGAACAGGCAGTGGCTCGGGTGGTTGATGTCCTTGATGATCTTTATGGCCTTCCTGTAGCATCGGGTGGTGTAGGTGTCCTGGAGGGCAGGTAGTTTGCCCCCGGTGATGCGTTGTGCAGACCTCACTACCCTCTGGAGAGCCTTACGGTTGAGGGCGGTGCAGTTGCCATACCAGGCGGTGATACAGCCCGCCAGGATGCTCTCGATTGTGCATCTGTAGAAGTTTGTGAGTGCTTTTGGTGACAAGCCGAATTTCTTCAGCCTCCTGAGGTTGAAGAGGCGCTGCTGCGCCTTCCTCACGATGCTGTCTGTGTGAGTGGACCAATTCAGTTTGTCTGTGATGTGTATGCCGAGGAACTTAAAACTTGCTACCTTCTCCACTACTGTTCCATCGATGTGGATGGGGGGGTGTTCCCTCTGCTGTTTCCTGAAGTCCACAATCATCTCCTTAGTTTTGTTGACGTTGAGTGTGAGGTTGTTTTCCTGACACCACACTCCGAGGGCCCTCACCTCCTCCCTGTAGGCCGTCTCGTCGTTGTTGGTAATCAAGCCTACCACTGTTGTATCGTCCGCAAACTTGATGATTGAGTTGGAGGCGTGCATGGCCACGCAGTCGTGGGTGAACAGGGAGTACAGGAGAGGGCTCAGAACGCACCCTTGTGGGGCCCCAGTGTTGAGGATCAGCGGGGAGGAGATGTTGTTGCCTACCCTCACCACCTGGGGGCGGCCCGTCAGGAAGTCCAGTACCCAGTTGCACAGGGCGGGGTCGAGACCCAGGGTCTCGAGCTTGATGACGAGCTTGGAGGGTACTATGGTGTTGAATGCCGAGCTGTAGTCGATGAACAGCATTCTCACATAGGTATTCCTCTTGTCCAGATGGGTTAGGGCAGTGTGCAGTGTGGTTGAGATTGACTATAACAACTACGTCAGTCCTATCAAAAGATGAGTACTCACATTTTGTGGCACAGTGAAGTCGGTGTTTCTTTCTTAACTAAATCCAAGGTCTGTCGAGTTTCTGGAAAATACATTTGTCAGATTAGGATTGTGAGCACGTCCGTCCCAGAGAAAGCCGATGTCACCGATGTGTTCTGGGATAACTGGGTGACAATACTGTAGGCCTGACCCCATTTAATCAACTGGTCAATTGTTTGGTCAATGGTCGAGCGACATTCTTTTAGTCGAGCAGTGGCAAATATATATAAATATAAATATATATATATATATTCAGTAGTTTATGTGTCGGGGGGCTGGGGTCAGTTTGTTATATCTGGAGTACTTCTCCTGTCCTATTCGGTGTCCTGTGTGAATCTAAGTGTGCGTTCTCTAATTCTCTCCTTCTCTCTTTCTTTCTCTCTCTCGGAGGACCCGAGCCCTAGGACCTGAGCTCCAGGACTACCTGACATGATGACTCCTTGCTGTCCCCAGTCCACCTGGCCATGCTGCTGTTCCAGTTTCAACTGACCTGAGCCCTAGGACCATGCCCCAGGACTACCTGACATGATGACTCCTTGCTGTCCCCAGTCCACCTGGCCATGCTGCTGCTCCAGTTTCAACTTCCACCTGACTGTGCTGCTGCTCCAGTTTCAACTGTTCTGCCTTATTATTATTCGACCATGCTGGTCATTTATGAACATTTGAACATCTTGGCCATGTTCTGTTATAATCTCCACCCGACACAGCCAGAAGAGGACTGGCCACCCCACATAGCCTGGTTCCTCTCTAGGTTTCTTCCTAGGTTTTGGCCTTTCTAGGGAGTTTTTCCTTGCCACCGTGCTTCTACACCTGCATTGCTTGCTGTTTGGGGTTTAAGGCTGGGTTTCTGTACAGCACTTTGAGATATCAGCTGATGTACGAAGGGCTATATAAATAAATTTGATTTGATTTGATTTGATATAACAAAAAAAAATGTTATGACACAGGAGACACCTGTCTGATTCATTCCTGTCTGAGTGGACTAATCAATTGTGGAGCTGCTGGGATGGCACACCAGTATCACTACTAGTACATTTACATTTACCGTTAATTACCATCGTTTATAATCTACAATATTTGTTTGGTTATGTAATGTCTGTTAACCTCTCTGCGATATTTGGGACGGTAGAGTCATTTTAAAGATAAAATTCTCGTTAAGCCAGCCACAGTCTCTGATTTCAAAAATACTTTACAGCGAAAGCACCACAAACGATTATGTTAGGTCACCACCTAGTCACAGCAAAACACAGCCATTATTCCAGCCAAAGAGAGGAGTCACAAAAAGCACAAATAGAGGTAAAATTAATCACTAATCTTTGATGATCTTCATCAGATGACACTCATAGGACGGCATGTATCTTTGTTCGCTAAAGTGCATATTTATATAAAAAAAATCTCATTTTACATTGGCACGTTACGTTCAGTAGTTCTAAAACATGCAGGGATTTTGCAGAAAGCCACATCAATTCACATAAATACTCATCATAAATGTTGATGGAAATACAAGTGTTATACATGGAATTAGAGTTAATATACTTCTCCTTAATGCAACCGCTGTGTCAGATTTTTTAAAAACTTGACAGAAAAAGCAAACCATGCAATAATAGTTTTGACATCTTCACTATTATTCTACAATGTAGAAAATAGTAAACCAAGCAAACCATGCAAACCAGCATTCAGACAACAAAGCAGACAAAAAGATATCCGCCATATTGGGTAGTCAACATTAGTCAGAAATAGTATTATAAATATTCACTTACCTTTGATAATCTTCATCGGAATGCACTCCCAGTGTCACAGCCGTCGAAAGAACTAGACCAAAGCGCAGCGTAGTGATCGTACAAATTCCTTTTATTTAGGATGACGCCGATAAAAACAATAAACAGTACAAAACAACCGGGAAGCTTAAGGGCTATGTGCCACAAACAAAGTTAACTTCCCACACTGAAAGGAGGGAAAGGGCTACCGAAGTATGGTTCCCAATCAGAGACAACGATAGACAGCTGTCCCTGAATTAGAACCATACCCGGCCAAAACATAGAAATACCAAATCATAGAAAAACAAAACATAGAATGCCCACCCCAAATCACACCCTGACCAAACCAAATAGAGAAATAAAACGTCTCTCTAAGGTCAGGGCGTAACACCCAGGAATCCCAGTTCCACGATAAATGCTTGATTTGTTCGATAAAGTCCATAATTTATGTCCAAATAGCTTCTTTTGTTAGCGCGTTTGGTAAACAAATCCAAACGTACGTTCAGGTCCAGCCGAACGTTGGACGGAAAGTTCTAAAAATTATATTACAGCCCGTAGAAACTTGAAAAACTAAGTATAGAATCAATCTTTAGGATGTTTCTATCATAAATGTTCAATAATGTTCCAACTGGAGAATTCCATTGTCTGTAGAAAAGCAATGGAACGAGAGCTAACTCTCTTGTGGCCGTGCCTCAGAGCCTGTGGCAATCTGCCAGACACCTGGCTCAATCAGCTCTCATTCGCCCCCTTCTTCACAGTAGAAGCCTGAAACAATGTTATAAACACTGTTGACATCTAGTGGAAGCCTTAGGAAGTGCAATATGACCCCATTTACACTGTATATTGGAATGGCAAAGAGTTGAAAACTACAAATTTTTCTCAGGTTTTCGCCTGCCATATGAGTTCTGTTATACTCACAGACATCATTCAAACAGTTTTAGAAACTTCAGAGTGTTTTCTATCCAATACTACAAATAATATGCATATATTAGCATCTGGGACAGAGTAGCAGGCAGTTTACTCTGGGCACCTTATTCATCCAAGCTACCCCCCTGTCACCAAGAATATATGTATTCAATATATTATTACAGTTTTACCGTTGTCATTGTGGGAGTGGCCATATTGTTTTCTGAGCACACAACCTCCATGTATGTGTTGTCAGTTCATAAAATTGTCTTTTGTTTGGAATGCTTCTGACAATCTTGAGTAAGGACACGCACCTGATTACGCATAGAAGTACAGGTAGGCCTAGGCTACCTGGCCTGCGTGCAATTGTAAGCTTATACATGTGCCCATTTGGTGATCTGATACTATTTCTGATTGTCGTAGCTCACCATCACTGTGGAGGTTCTCAAATAAACGTTTTCTTCACCCCAAACAGCAAGTAAACAAAGTCTGTTTTTTACATCCACTGAGATTGACAATAATTCCTCAAAGTAAGCCTATTTTATTTTGCATGAAAGGGGAAAAAAGATGTCATGCTCTGATCCGGTGTCACGACTTCCACCAAAGTCGGCCCTTCAGCGGTCTGCGCCACCGGCTTTCTTGTCACTTTCTAGTCATCCATCTTTCAGTTTCGTTTTGTTTTGTCTGTATTACACATACCTGGTCTCAATTCCCATATCATGTTCCTTATTTAACCCTCTGGCATACATTTCTGTTCTCTCCGTGATTGTTGGTGTCTTAAGTGGTTGTTGTATGTGCTAGTGTGTATGTAGTATGTTCCTATTTGGAATTTTTGCTTTACTTTTTTGAGTGAACTCCGTTGTGTTGCTCAAAACCTGTGTCCTGCGCTGCTACATCTCTGCACCCAATAGCTGACATCCGGTGGAAACCTCATAAAAAGGCCTTGTGCAAATAGCCTACAGCTGTGTCTGTCTGTCATCAGCTCTTTGCACAAAATGGTACGCAGCATTATCTGGATATGTGTACAACAAAAGATCGACATTCACCTTCTGCTACCATTTCTGTCAAGCCGTCTACGCATACAGTTTGATGAAAACTGATTTTAAAAACTGATTTTCTATAAATCCAACGTTCTATAAATCCAACATTCTATAAAACCAACGTTCTATAAATCCAACGTTCTATAAATCCAACGTTCTATAAATCCAACGTTCTATAAATCCAACGTTCTATAAAACCAACGTTCTATAAATCCAACATTCTATAAAACCAACGTTCTATAAATCCAACGTTCTATAAATCCAACGTTCTATAAAACCAACGTTCTATAAATCCAACGTTCTATAAAACCAACGTTCTATAAATCCAACGTTCTATAAATCCAACGTTCTATAAATCCAACGTTCTATAATCCAACGTTCTATAAAACCAATGTTCTATAATTCCAATGTTCTATAAAACCAAAACCGTTCTATAAATCCAACGTTCTATAAATCCAACGTTCTATAAATCCAACGTTCTATAAAACCAACGTTCTATAAAACCAACGTTCTATAAATCCAACGTTCTATAAATCCAACGTTCTATGAAATCCAACGTTCTATAAAACCAATGTTCTATAATTCCAACGTTCTATAAAACCAACGTTCTATAAATCCAACGTTCTATAAATCCAACGTTCTATAAATCCAACGTTCTATAAAACCAACGTTCTATAAATCCAACGTTCTATAAATCCAACGTTCTATAAATCCAACGTTCTATGAATCCAACGTTCTATAAAACCAATGTTCTATAAATCCAATGTTCTATAAAACCAACGTTCTATAAATCCAACGTTCTATAAATCCAACGTTCTATAAATCCAACGTTCTATAAATCCAACGTTCTATAAAACCAACGTTCTATAAAACCAACGTTCTATAAATCAAACGTTCTATAAAACCAACTTTCTATAAATCCAACGTTCTATAAATCCAACGTTCTATAAATCCATCGTTCTATAAATCCAACGTTCTATAAATCCAATGTTCTATAAATCCAACGTTCTTAATGGTAGAATTTGCGAAGGACAGCAGCTGCGAGCAGAGGGCAGCTCAAGGAGGCGGGTCGGGTCGGGAACATTTTTAAAAAAATCTGGTTCGGCTATATTGATCTCTGGCTCCCTCTTTAGTCATTTCTGTGTCTTCATTTTTAATCGTATTGCTTAAAGCTTCAGAGAAGCTCAGTAGCCGACATACAGTTGACTGTATTATGGAAAAATACACATTTAAACATTTCTACCAATTGATTGTGTCAGGTACAGCCCTACAGCACTGTAGCTTGCAAAGAGTATATACTAGCTACCTAAATCCTCAAATTATCTTAACTTAAACTAACGTTACCTCTATAATGTATAGCTTCTTAATGGTAGTTGGCTAGCTATATGAACGTTGGCACTAGTGCCATGGACACATGTTATGAGCTAAACATGTGTATGCTAGCTAAATATCTAAATTAAGTTGTTAGCCAACGTTAACACTCATCGTAGTTTCCATCTTTTCCAAGTATTTTTGTAAAATCCATCTCTCAGTGGTTCTTCTGTGTTAGTGGAATACTTTCTTTTCAGCATAATTAGTGTAATGACTGACTATCACCGCTTTAGCTTTGGATAGCTAGAGTAGCTTTTTTTGACTATATTTTGAGCGGGTTCCTTTATGTAGAAATGTAAGGGTGACACAGCGAAGTAGCTACGAAAAAAATTTAATTCTGAGAGAGATGTACCTAGCATGTTCGAAAAATGAAATGGAAAGATAAGATAAGAAGATTGGTCCAGCAATGGGGTGGCAGGTTAGCCTAGTGGTTAGAGCGTTGGACTAGTAACCGAAAGGTTGCAAGGTCATATCCCCGAGCTGACAAGGTACAAATGCCCCTGAACAGGCAGTTAACCCACTGTTCTAGGCCGTCATTGAAAATAAGAATTTGTTCTTAACTGACTTGCCTAGTTAAATAAAGGTAAAATAAATTAAATAAAATGTCGGTCCATGTTATTTCACTTCACTACTTATTTCACTTATCTTCAATCTAATCAATGTGCTGTAGAAGTGCCTAGGCTCCTCATAGATGTGAGGAAACTGGTGAAAATGGCTTCTCCTGCAATACACAAGTTCCGCCCTCTCCAGCTCTGTGTCTGGCTCTGCACAACCCAGCTCCGCCCTCTCCGGTCCTTTTTTCTGGTTCTGCACAACCCAGCTCCGCCCTCTCCAGCCCTGTGTCTGGCTCTGCACAACCCAACTCCGCCCTCTCCAGTCCTGTGTCTGGCTCTGCACAACCCAGCTCCGCCCTCTCCAGCCCTGAGGCTGGCTCTGCACAACCCAGCTCCAACCTTTCCAGTCCTGTGTCTGCCAATCCTCTTCTCTCCGGTTCCTGTGACTGTTCCAGATCAGGCTTGAACCTGTGGAGGTGAGGAACCTCCGGGGGATGTCAAAGGGGAGTGGACCCCACCATCAGCAGCCAGAGAAAATAAAGCTGGATGCCATTTCCAGTAAGCTTTTAAACATGATGCAGTTAGGAACTCAGGCCTCGGTGCATTGACTAACTTTCATTCTTTATTTTAGGTGTTTACTTAATGTCCTTTTCATCCTTTTATATAATAGGGGCTACTCTCCAGAAGTGGCTGAACACCCTTCCAGTTAACATCGGCTTCAGCTATCAACACAAAAATCTCTGAGCTGCGTTCTAATTCCAACAGTAAAGAGTTCAATGGACCTTTTTGAACAGAGAACAGAATGAACACTATGGAAAGATCATGTAAATCATTCAACTTAAATTGTTTTATTATATATTCGTTTATACTTCACATATTCTTTGAATATGGATAAAGAAGCCCCATTCAAGACTACTGTTCTGTTCCACAGAAAAGCTAAGCAACCCAGGACACCCAAAATGTTGCTTTCTGCTGATTGCCGCTATAGGACATAGAATGTTAAAAAAGCTGCCAGTGAAAATCTCACTTTTAAAAGTTCAGATTTTGTTAACTCATACCCAAATACCCAAACTCATCGTATTCTCGTATTTCCGGCAAAAGTATAAAATTAAAAAACAGTTTAAGGTTTTCAAATCTGCTGATGGCCTCGTAATAGCAGCTGTTCACATGGAGTTTGAGGGTGGTGCAGTTACCGTACCAGGCGGTGATGCAGCCTGACAGAAGGCTCTCGATGGTGTATCTGTCGAGGTTTGTGAGGGTCTTAGGTGCCATGCTGAATTTCTTCAGCTGCCTGAGTTTTTAGAGATTCTGTTGTTGTGCCTTCTTCACCAGAGTGTCAGTGTGGTGAGACCATTTCAAGTCCTCAGCAATGTGCACGGCGAGTAACTTGAAGCTTTTGTGACCTTCTCCACCGCGGCCCCGTCGACGAGGATGCGGTGTCGTGTTCTCATTTCTTTTGTTGACGACGAAGGACAGACGTTATTCTCCTGGCAGCACTCTGCGAGGCCTCTTGTTGATAATCAGGCCTACCACAGTCATGTCGTCAGCAAACTTGATGATTGAGTTGTGTGTGTGACCAGGCAGTCATGGGTGAACAGGAAGTACACGAGGGGGCTGGTCACACACCCCTGTATAGAAATAATAGAAATGTAGCCTTGGTACTGTATATAGTCTCTCTACTATATATAACCTCTCTACTCTATATAGCCTCTCTACTGTATATAGCCTCTCTACTGTATATAGCCTCTCTACTTTATATAGCCTCTCTACTGTATATAGCCTCTCTACTGTATATAACCTCCCTACTGTATATAGCCTCTCTACTGTATATAGCCTCTCTACTGTATATTGCCTCACTACTGTATATTGCCTCACTACTGTATATTGCCTCACTACTGTATATAGCTTCTACTGTATATAGCCTCACTACTGTATATAGCCTCACTACTGTATATAGCCTCTCTACTGTATATAGCCTCACTACTGTATATTGCCTCACTACTGTATATAGCTTCTACTGTATATAGCCTCACTACTGTATATAGCCTCTCTACTGTACATAGCCTCTCTACTGTATATAGCCTCTCTACTGTATATAGCCTCTCTACTGTATATAACCTCTCTACTGTATATAGCTTCTCTACTGTATATAGCCTCTCTACTGTATATAGCCTGTCTTTTTGCTGTTGTTTTATTTCTTTACTTACCTATTGTTCACCTAATACCTTTTTTGCACTATTGGTTAGAGCCAGTAAGTAAGCATTTCACTGTAATGTCTACTACACCTGTTGTATTCGTCGCAGATCCTGCGCAGTATAGAGCGGCAGACACAGTACTGCATGTTTCACTCCCCTGGGGAGGATGCGTGTCAAGATGTGGTGATTGTAATTTTCCACAGACAGCAGCGTAAAATATGAAGGTTGCCCTTCGATTAGCATTTCTACGCGCTTCGTCCGATGATTACCCCTGGCAGTGCTGTAGTACCTGTTATTGGTTAACGTGTGAAACTGTCAGGTGATGATGTGGACAAACACACGCTATTCATTATGTGTGTGTGTTTGTGTGTCAAAGATACATAAACCCCTCATTAAACATCTGCCAATCACAGTACCCTCAGATGGCTCCGAGGCTCCTGAAGACCACACACACACACACACACACACACACACACACACACACACACACACACACACACACACACACACACACACAACCATGGAGACATACTGTGACTAGCTGCTGTAATGGGCTTTCTGCACTCAACACAAACATCTTGACAGGATTTCGCCTTTGACACCATATCTATCAGTTCATCGAGAGATTAAAACGTGACGACACAATGGTTTTCATTACTGAACGTATACTGAGGTAGATCATATGATGGTGTGAGCTGACAGCTATGAGCTGACAACTCATCTAACGAGAGAACAACGTTTTCCACTCTTTCAAAAGTAGCTTAAGTTAACGTTTAATGACAACAGACGAGACAGGTTTTCTAAATGAGGACTCCTAATTATAATTGATGCTTTGTTCCAGCCAACGGCCTAACTGATTCACTTTGTTCCAGGCAACGGCCTAAACGATTCACTTTGTTCCAGCCAACGGCCTAACCGATTCACTTTGTTCCAGCCAACTGACTAACCGATTCACTTTGTTCCAGCCAACAGCCTAACCGATTCACTTTGTTCCAGCCAATGGCCTAACCGATTCTCTTAGTTCCAGCCAACGGCCTAACCGATTCACTCTGTTCCAGGCAACTGACTAACTGATTCACTTTGTTCCAGCCAACAGCCAAACTGATTCACTTTGTTCCAGCCAACAGCCAAACTGATTCACTTTGTTCCAGCCAACAGCCTAACTGATTCACTTTGTTCCAGCCAACAGCCTAACTGATTCACTTTGTTCCAGCCAACAGCCTAACTGATTCACTTTGTTCCAGCCAACAAATCAAATAAATCTGATTTGTCACATACACATTGTTAATGTTCCAGTTCCGCCAAATAACAGCCTAACTGATTCAAAAAAACTACTGTCATCACAGTGTAAGGGGATAAAGAATATGTACAGCCAGAGCAGCATAGGCAAGATACAGTAGATGATATCGAGTACAGTATATACATATGAGATAAGTATGTAAACCAAGTGGCATAGTTAAAGTGGCTAGTGATACCAGCCAACAGTATCAACGTAATATGAGATGAACAATGTATTCACTTTGTTCCATTGCCAACAGCCTAACTGATTCACTTTGTTCCAGCCAACAGCCTAACTGATTCACTTTGTTCCAGCCAACAGCCTAACTGATTCACTTTGTTCCAGCCAACAGCCTAACTGATTCACTTTGTTCCAGCCAACAGCCTAACTGATTCACTTTTTTTCCAGCCAACAGCCAAAGTGATTCACTGTGTTCCAGCCAACTGACTAACTGATTCACTTTGTTTTAAAACTTCTTCAGGATTGGTGGGCCCCCTGCGGGACGGTTAAGCTAATGTAGGCTAATAAAATTAGCATGAGGTTGTAAGTAACAAGAACATTTCCCAGGACATAGACATATCTGATATTGATAGAAAGCTTAAATTATTGTTAATCTAACTGCACTGTCCAATTTACAGTAGATATTACAGTGAATACCATGCTATTGTTTGAGGAGAGTGCACAATTTTCAACATGAAAGTTATTAATAAACGAATTAGGCGCCTTTGGGCAGTCTTGAAACAAATTTTGAACAGAAATGCAATGGTTCCTTGGATCAGTCTAAAACATTGCACGTACACTGCTGCCATCTAGTGGCCAAAATCTAAATTGCACCTGGTCTGGAATAAAACATTATGTACTTGCTCTTGCATTTAAAAAAAAAATACAAAAAATGCTTTTTTTTTCTTTGTATTATCATCTGATCTAATGTGTTATATTCTCTTACATTCCTTTAACATTTCCACAAACTTCAAAGTGTTTATTTTCAAGTGGTACCAAGAAAATCTTTCTTTCAGGGCTTGAGCTGCAAGCAGCTAAATTTGGGTATGTCATTTTAGGCGAAAATTGGAAAAAAATGGGCCAATCCTTAAGAAAGAAGGTCAAACCAAGGATTATTTTGCTATTTGATTTTGGTAAGACCCCTTGAAGTATAAACAATATTTTAAAAAAATATATTTTTTATTTATTTATTTTGTCTTACTGCTATTAGCCCATATGAACGCATTGAATAACAGATTCCCTACATAGAACAACAAATAGTCCCTCAAAAAATCTAAAGGAAGTTTGTTCTGAAGTGTCTGTCCTACATCTGAGAGATAGAATAAAGATTCGGAAACATCTGTTTTTTTTTTTTTTTAAAGGGGCGGAGTGAGGGAATTAGGGATTATTGGCGCAAAGTTTGAAATTTGATTTGATTGGCCACCAACTAAAAAAAAAGACTTTCTCTTTATGGCTCTGAGGGGCTCTCGCAAACTTTCCCTCATGATCTATTATTATGTATAGCCTATACAATTGTACTCTGGCTAGGATAATGATGACTGGGTAGGATAATGATGACTGGCTAGGATAATGATGACTGACTATGATAATGATGACTGGCTATGATAATGATGACTGGCTAGGATAATGACGACTGGCTAGGATAATGACGACTGGCTAGGATAATGACGACTGGCTAGGATAATGACGACTGGCTAGGAAGGCAGTAGAGAGAAAGGTTCTTTCATAGATTAAGCAGCGCTGTGTGTGCCCTCAGAGAGCAGACTCATCATTTGAAATACTCAGCGCTGTGAGTCTACCCTCAGAGTGCAGACTGATAATTTGAAATACACAACCAGGCATCTGAAAAGTGTCTAAGAATGTTGACATACTGTAAGCCTTCCTGAATGTTGACATACTGAGCAGACATTGACATACATTTCCTGAAATACATACTGTAAGTCTTCCTGAACATTGACATACTGTAAGTCTTCCTGAATGTTGACATACTGTAAGCCTTCCTGAATGTTGACATACTGTAAGTCTTCCAAATGTTGACATACTGTAAGCCTTCCTGAATGTTGACATACTGTACACCTTCCTGAACGTTGACATACTGTAAGTCTTCCTGAACGTTGACATACTGTAAGTCTTCCTGAATGTTGACATACTGTAAGTCTTCCTGAATGTTGACATACTGTACACCTTCCTGAACATTGACATACTGTAAGTCTTCCTGAACGTTGACATACTGTAAGTCTTCCTGGACTCTCACAACAAACATGAACAACAATTGACCATCATTTGGAGTGAAGAGAGTGTGTGTATGTGTGTGTGTGTGTTTGTGTGTGTGTGTGTGTGAGTTCGTGTGTGTGTGTGTGTGTGTGTGTGTGAGTTCATGTGTGTGTGTGTGTGTGTGTGAGTTCGTGTGTGTGTGTGTGTGTGTGTGTGTGAGCCTGCAGCATAAGAGTTTTTATTATCCATCTTTACTGCTGCTCTGCACCCACTGATCTCTTTCATAATACCCAGCACACACACACACACACACACACACACACACACACACACACACACACACACACACACACACACACACACACAAACACACACACACACACACACACACAACACATCACATCACATCACATCACAGCAGGGAAAAGTCTCCCGTCATGCTGACAACCTTCCTCCTCCACAGGGTCACCTGAAGGGCAACTCAGCTCATAACCTCCACCGGCTATCCTCCTCCTTTTTCTACCCTCCCTCCCTCCCTCCAGTCATCCCTCCCTCCCTTCCTACCCTCCCTCCCTCCCTCCAGGGAGCCCTCCCTCCCTTCCTCCCTCCAGGGAGCCCTCCCTCCCGTCATCCATCCATCCCTCCCTCCAGTCATCCAATCATCCCTCCTGTCATCCATCCATCCCTCTCTCCAGTCATCCATCCATCCCTCCAGTCATCCATCCCTCCCTCCTGTCATCCATTCACCCCTCCCCCCATCATCCATCACCCAGCTCATATCCTTCTCTGACTCACCTCCTCTTCTCCCTACCTGCTTCCCTCACTCTACCCCTTCATCTAAGCTCATCCATGCCACCCCCAATTCCTCCCATCCTGTTCTCTCCACTCCTCCCATCCCCTTTGTTCCGCTCCTCCCATCCCCTCCTGTCTGCTCCTCCCATCCCCTCCTGTCTGCTCCTCCCAACCCCTCCTGTCTGCTCCTCCCAACCCCTCCTGTCTGCTCCTCCCAACCCCTCCTGTCCGCTCCTCCCATCCCCTCCTGTCCGCTCCTCCCATCCCCTCCTGTGTGCCCCTCCCCCGTCCCCTCCTGTCCGCTCCTCCCATCCCCTCCTGTCTGCTCCTCCCACCCCCTCCTATCTGCTCCTCCCATCCCCTCCTGTCCACTCCTCCCATCCCCTCCTGTCCACTCTTCCCATCCCCATCTCTCTGCTCCTCCCATCCCCATCTCTCTGCTCCTCCCATCTCCTTCTGTCTGCTCCTCCCATTACCTCCTGTCTGCTCCTCCCATCACCTCCTGTCCGCTCCTCCCATCCCCTCCTGTCCGCTCCTCCCATCCCCTCCTGTTCGCTCCTCCCATCCCCATCTCTCCACTCCTCCCATCACCACCTGTCTGCTCCTCCCATCACCTCCTGTCTGCTCCTCCCATCCCCATCTCTCCACTCCTCCCATCACCTCCTGTCTGCTCCTCCCATCACCTCCTGTCTGCTCGTCCCATCCCCATCTCTCCACTCCTCCCATCATCTCCTGTCTGCTCCTCCCATCACCTCCTGTCTGCTCCTCCCATCCCCATCTCTCTGCTCCTCCCATCCCCATCTCTCCACTCCTCCCATCACCTCCTGTCTGCTCCTCCCATCACCTCCTGTCTGCTCCTCCCATCCCCATCTCTCTGCTCCTCCCATCCCCATCTCTCCACTCCTCCCATCACCTCCTGTCTGCTCCTCCCATCACCACCTGTCTGCTCCTCCCATCCCCATCTCTCCCCATCCCCATCTCTCCACTCCCACCTCCTGTCTGCTCCTCCCATCCCACCTGTCTGCTCCTCCCATCCCCATCTCTCCACTCCTCCCATCCCCTCCTGTCTTCCTCCCATCCCCATCTCTCCACTCCTCCCATCACCACCTGTCTGTTCCTCCCATCCCCATCTCTCCACTCCTCCCATCACCACCTGTCTGTTCCTCCCATCCCCATCTCTCTGCTCCTCCCATCCCCACCTGTCCACTCCTCCCATCCTTACCTTCTCTCCCATTCCTGTTTCTGGCTACTTTAACTGTTCTTCTCCTCTCATCCATGTCTCCTCTCCTCTCCCCTTTTTTCCTACCTCGTTCCCTCACCTGCTTGATTTATTACCATACCTGCTTCTATCCCTCTGTCCACCTAGTCTGCTCCCACTCCCCCTTCCCCTCCCGCCCTCCCTCCCTCCCCCCTCCCTCATCCTTCAGGGCTCTCACCCAGGTTTATAGCCTCTGTTAACAGGGACCAGGGAAGAAGAGGAGGAGGTGGAGGAGTACATTTAGATGCGATGTGATGAATATGTATGATAAGGAGCCTTGATGCTCACCAGGCTTCGAAGGTTTAAACATGGCTTGTGGTTGTTGTTGTTGAGAACGTTGTATTTGCAGTAAGAGCTACTACTGTATGTTGATATTGGATGGATGGATGGATGGATGGATGGATAGCTGTTGGTCAGCTGGATGGATGGATGGATAGCTGTTGGTCAGCTGGATGGATGGGTGAATAGATGTTGGCCAGCTGGATGGATGGATAGCTGTTGGTCAGCTGGATGGATGGGTGGATAGCTGTTGGCCAGCTGGATGGATGGATAGATGTTGGCCAGCTGGATGGCTGGGTGGATAGCTGTTGGCCAGATGGATGGATGGATGGATAGCTGTTGGTCAGCTGGATGGATGGATAACTGTTGGTCAGCTGGATGGATGGATGGATAGCTGTTGGCCAGCTGGATGGATGGATGGATGGATAGCTGTTGGCCAGCTGGAGATGGATGGATGGATGGATAACTGTTGGTCAGCTGGATGAATGGATGGATAGCTGTTGGTCAGCTGGATGGATGGATGGATAGCTGTTGGCCAGATGGATGGATGGATGGATGGAGCTGTTGGTCAGCTGGATGGATGGATGGATAGCTGTTGGCCAGATGGATGGATGGATGGATGGATGGATGGATAGCTGTTGGCCAGCTAGATGGATGGATAGCTGTTGGCCAGCTGGATGGATGGATAGCTGTTGGCCAGATGGATGGATGGATGGATAGCTGTTGGCCAGATGGATGGATGGATAGCTGTTGGTCAGCTGGATGGATGGATGGATAGCTGTTGTCCAGATGGATGGATGGATAGCTGTTGGCCAGCTGGATGGATGGATAGCTGTTGGCCAGCTGGATGGATGGATGGATAGCTGTTGGCCAGCTGGATGGATAGATGTTGGCCAGGGATGGATAGCTGTTGGCCAGCTGGATGGATGGATAGCTGTTGGCCAGCTGGATGGATGGATGGATAGCTGTTGGCCAGCTGGATGGATAGCTGTTGGCCAGCTGGATGGATGGATAGCTGTTGGTCAGCTGGATGGATGGATGGATAGCTGTTGTCCAGATGGATGGATGGATAGCTGTTGGCCAGCTGGATGGATGGATAGCTGTTGGCCAGCTGGATGGATGGATGGATAGCTGTTGGCCAGCTGGATGGATAGATGTTGGCCAGCTGGATGGATAGCTGTTGGCCAGCTGGATGGATGGATAGCTGTTGGCCAGCTGGATGGATGGATGGATAGCTGTTGGCCAGCTGGATGGATGGATGGATAGCTGTTGGCCAGCTGGATGGATGGATGGATAGCTGTTGGCCAGCTGGATGGATGGATGGATAGCTGTTGGTCAGCTGGATGGATGGATGGATAGCTGTTGGCCAGCTGGATGGATGGATGGATAGCTGTTGGTCAGCTGGATGGATGGATGGATAGCTGTTGGCCAGCTGGATGGATGGGTGATTGCTGTTGGCCAGCTGACTGGATGAATGGATAGCCGGTGGCCAGCTGGATGGATGGATGGATAGCTGTTGGCCAGCTGGATGAATGGATGGATGGATAGATGTTGGCCAGCTGGATGGATAGCTGTTGGCCAGCTGGATGGATGGATAGCTGTTGGCCAGCTGGATGGATGGATGGATAGCTGTTGGCCAGCTGGATGGATAGCTGTTGGCCAGCTGGATGGATGGATGGATGGATAGCTGTTGGCCAGCTGGATGGATGGCCAACAGCTATCCATGGATGGATGGATCGGTGGCTGCTGGACTACAGGCTGGCTGATGGATCCTAGCCTACAATCTCCAATGCTGAGCTACTTTGTCACTAAACCCACCAAGGCACTAAGTAACAAACTCCATGTGAGGTAGATAGCCACCTTTCCTAATAGCTATTACCAATTTCCACTCCCTCCAGGGGCGATACATCACGTTGCCAACTGCTAAATACATAAACCATATAATGCAAAAGTATGTGGACACCCGTTAAAATTTGAGCACATGGCACACACCATAGACAAAAATTGGCAGTAGAACGGCCTTTCTGAAGAGAAGCAATGTTCAAAGTCATAGGTTGCCACCTTTCCAACTAGACAGTTTGTCAAATTTCTGCTCTGCTAGAGCTCCCTCGGTTAACTGTAAGTGTTGTTATTGTGAAGTGGAACCGTCTAGGAGCAACAACGTCTCAGCCGCGAAGTGGTAGGCCACACAACATCACAGAACGGGACCGCCGAGTGCTGAAGTACTTAACGCGTAAAAATGGTCTGTCCTCGGTTGCAACACTCACTACTGAGTTCCAAACTGCCTCTGGAAGCAACGTCAGGACAATAACTGTTTGTTAGGAGCTTCATGAAATGGGTTTCCATGGCCGAGCAGCCGCACACAAGCCTAAGATCACCATGTGCAATGCCAAGTGTCTGCTGGAGTGGTGTAAAGCTAACCGCCATTGAACTCTAAAGCAGTGGAAACGCGATCTTCGGAGTATTGAACCACACTATACCATCTTGCAGTCTGATGGACGAATCTGTGTTTGGTGGATGTCAGGAGAACTCTACCTGCCCCAATGTATAGTGCCAACTGTAATGTTTGGTGGAGGAGGAATAATGGTGTGGGGTTGTTTATCAGGGTTCAGGCTAGGTCCCTTAGTTCCAGTGAAGGGAAGTCTTAATGCTACAGCATACAATGACATTCTAGAAGATTCTGGTGCTTCCAACCTTTTGTGGCAACAGTTTGGGGAAGGCCCTCTCCTGTTTCAGCATGACAAGTCCCCCGTGCACAAAGCGAGGTCCATAAAGAAATGGTTTGTCAAGATCGGTGCTACTTGAGTAGCCTGCAGAGAGCCCTGACCTCAACCCCAAAGAACACCTTTGTGACCTCACTAACGCTCTTGTGACTAAATGGAACCAAGTGCCCGCAACAATGTTCCAAAATCTAATGGAAAGCCTCCTCAGAAGTGTTACAGCAGCAAAAGGGGGGACCAACTCCATATTAATGCCCTTGGGGCGGCACTTAGCCTAGTGGTTAGAGCATTGGGCCAGTAACTGAAAGGTTGCTGGATCGAATTCCCGAGCTGACAAGGTAAAAATCTGTCGTTCTACCCCTGAACAAGGCAGTTAACCCACTGTTCCCCGGTAGGCCTTCATTGTAAATAATAATTGACTTGCCTAGTTAAATAAAGGTTAAATTAAAACATTTTGGAATCAGATGTTCGACAAGAAGGTGTCCACATACTTCTGTGAATTGATTGAATAGCTCTTCTCAAGCACTGGACCAATGTTCCCAGGCAGCTTAGAAATGCCTAATTGAGGCTTGATGTTTCTCCTCCCCATAAATCAATACCATAGGCTGTTTCTCTCTCCAGGAGATAGCAGTAGATTCTTTATTACAGCTCTCTATTGGGAGAAAGAAAAGAAGATGGGATCTCTGAGGACGACAGAAAACTATATCCTCGTAGGGCTAAAGAAAAGAAGAAGGGATCTCTGAGGATGACAGAAAACGATATACTCGGAGGGCTAAAGAAAAGAAGAAGAAATATACAATATGCCATTTTTGATGACAAAAGTGTGAAAGGAAAATATTAACTCAAGAGGCTTGATGGTTTCCTGTAAAGCTTGTTATGCAGAGGCTCTGAATCGAAGAAAGAGTAGGGTGATTGTGTGTGTGTGTGTGTGTGTGTGTGTGTGTGTGTGTGTGTGTGTGTGTGTGTGTGTGTGTGTGTGTGTGTGTGTGTGTGTGTGTGTGTGTGTGTGTGTGTGTGTGTGTGGGAGGGAGGGAGGGAGAGAGAGATGAAAAAAAAACCTGTGACAGTTTCAATCCCTTTCTCCTTAATCTACTAAGACTTCCTTTCCACATATCAGAAAGAAGAGAGAAAAACGTCATCAAACACTCAGAGTCTGTTCTTCTTCTTTTGGCTTGAATACAGTCATTACCAAGGAGGCTTTAATATTATTTTGTTTTTTAAATATGTTTTAATTTGTTTTGTGGAACGACACAAAGCTGTGAGTGTTTGAGAAGACATTCGTGTGATCTTCTCTATGTCCCTATAGTAAACTCAGCCAGGTCGAAATTGGACGTCTATCCATGTCCTGAGGACGTCAGGAAATGCCTTCATACTGGCCACTAGGGGCAACAGTGAGTGCTACAACCATGACGTATTGCAGACATGGCTTGTGGATGAGTGTAATCCTATGACTTTGGAAGGGTTGTGTGATTGATCCCAGCTGTTTTTTCCTTTATTTTTGGTGTCAGACGGGCTCATTTTTCTAACTTGATAACTAATAATCAGAAGAAGTTCTCTTCTCCACCATTGAAGCCTGATAAATCCTACCAAATCAAATCAAAGTGTACTACCTTACACACACAAGTGTAAATGGCCTGATAAATCCTGTGGCCTTCCCTTTACATTAAAATGTGATGAATTTGTGGCAAATTTCGGAGATAAGATGACCAATATTAGGCTGGGTATCAGTCAAGCAAGACCCGATGACAAGGTTGATGATATGTGCCCTAGTCTACCACGCAAAGGCACTATGGAGTTATTTTCCCTGGTTGACACAGACATGCTCAGGAAAGTGACATCACAACTTAAGCCTTCTACTTGCCTTCTCAAGCTACCTTCTTCAAAACAGTTTTTAATAGCATCTCTGAAGAAGTGCAAGCTATTGTCAATCATTCCCTTTTTCAGGCACTTTCCCCACTGCACTAAAAACTGTTGTCAGGTTGGATGGGGAGTGTTACTGCACAGCTATTTTCAGGTCTCTCCAGAGATGTTCAATCAAGTCCGCGCTCTGGCTGGGTCACTCAAGGACATTTAGAGAGATGTCCCGAAGACACACCTGCACTGTCTTGGCTATGCACGTAGTTCTTGTCCTGTTGGAAGGTGAACCTTCACCCTAGTCTGAGGACCTGAGCACTCTGGAGCAGGTTTTCATGAAGGAACTCTCTGTACTTTTCTCCAATCGTCTTTCCCTTAACCCTGACTAGTCTCTCAGTCACTGCCGCTGAAAAGAATCCCCACAGAATGATGCTGCCATGCTTCACCCTGGGATGGTTCCTCCAGACGTGATGCGTGGCATTCAGGCCAAAGAGTTCAATCTTGGCTTCATCAGATCAGAGAAAAGTGTTTCTCATGGTCTGAGATTTCTTTAGGTGCCTTTTGGCAAACTCCAAGTGGGCTGTCATGTGCTTTTTACTGGGGAGTGGCTTCCATCTACCATAAGGCCTGCTTGGTGGCGGGCTGCAGAGATGATTGTCCTTCTGGAATGTTCTCCCATCTCCACCGAGGAACTCTGGAACTCTGTCAGAGTGAACATCGGCTTCTTGGTCACCTCCCTGACCAAGGCCCTTCTCCCAGATTGCTCAGTTTGGCCGGACGGCCAGCTCTAGGAAGAGTCTTGGTGGTTCCAAACTTCTTCTTTTTAATGGAGGCCACTGCGTTCTTGGGGACCTTCAATGCTGCAGAAATGTTTTGGTATCCTTCCCCAGATCTGTGCCTCAACACAATCTTGTCTCGGAGCTCAACGGACAATTCCTTTTGACCTCATGGCTTGGTTTTTGATCTGACAAGCACTGTCAACTGTGCAACCTTATATAGACAGATGTGTGCTTTTCAAAATCATGTCCAATCAATTGAATTTACCACAGGAGGACAATAAAGAATTAAAGTACAAAATAGTAGTTTTCTCCATTTAAAAAAAATCATTGCCCCCACCCACAAGGTGTATAAACAACAACAATAACAAATATAATAAACAACAACAATAACAAATTAAATATGATAATAGATACAAAAGAAAAACGTGAAGAACAACAATAAATAATAACAAAATAAGATAATAGATAGAAATAGTGAAGAACATAAATCAATCCACTCTAATTAACACATGTAGGACAGCATGCATGTGTGTGTGTGCATGGACTTTGCAGATGTATTTCTCACATGTGCAGCACATAGTATTTGTTTTACAGTCCTTCTTTGGGGGGCAGAATTTGCATCTCCTCCTCTTGCATGCCCCAGCTGCAGCCTCAGGTGGATCAGGACAAGATTCAGCCCCCTGAACAGCTTTCACAAGCGCTGCAGAGGCTGCTGTGCGGGGGAGGCGCTCCCTTCTTTGAATGTGTGGGGTTACAAGTGCCTTTCCCAGCTGCTCCAGGAACACCCTCCTCTTGTTCTGCTTAACAGGCACACAACTTCCTCCAGCTAAATCAAAACAAGACCGAGGTAGTTATTGTTGGAGCCAAAGCACGGAGAGAGAATCTGGCCGGACAGTTTAATTCATGGGCAATAAAGATAAAACCCCAGGTAAAAAACCTAGGTGTTATTTTAGATTCTGAACTCAATTTCAAATCACACATTAGGAATGTGATCAAAATAGCTTTTTACCACCTGAGGAACATTACCAAGGTGCGTCCGTTTCCCTCTCATGCTGATACAGAGAGACTCATCGCTTTTATTACAAGCAGGTTGACTGCTGTAATGCTCTCCTGTCTGGTCTACCCAAGAAAACCATTTGTCAACTGCAAAACATACAGAATGCTGCAGCTCGGGTACTGACCAAGACCAGACAGAAAGAACACATTATACCGGTTTTAAGGTCTTCTCACTGACCAGGCTCTGTGGGGTGGCCAGTCCTCTTCTGGCTGTGCCAGGTGGAGATTATAACAGAACATGGTCAAGATGTTCAAATGTTCATAAATGACCAACATGGTCAAATAATAATAATCACAGGCAGAAC
>NC_056433.1:7127043-7147043 GCF_018296145.1 Oncorhynchus tshawytscha | reverse complement strand
AGCGGCTCTAGACACTAGACACATGTGGCAAGAACTCCAGGAACTCACGGATTAAAAAGTGAAAGCCAGCCACGTCACGAACACCGATGTCTCGCTCACAGAGAAGCACCTTCTTCGCCCTCTTCGAAGAAAACAAGACAGAGTCACTGACATGGCCCCACCCCACTCACAAGGACTATGTGCTCCTGATCTCCGTGGCCGATGTGAGCTAGAAATTGAAGCGTGTTAACCCATGGCTTCTGGCCCAGACGGCATCACAAGTTGCGTCCTCAGAACATATGACAACAGTGGTAGGCCTAATAGACCTGGTAGGTGTGGTAGGCCTGATTACCAACAATGACGGGAAACGTCAAGCCCCAACGTCAACAAAACAAAGGAGTTCATCGTGAACTACAGGAGACAGCAGAGAGAGCAGTGGAGAGGGTCAGAAGCTTCAAGTTCCTCTGCGTGCACATCACTGAGAACCAGAAATGGTCCACTTCACACCGACAGCGTGGTGAATATTGTGCAACAGCACACCTTCAACCTCAGGAGGCTGAAGAAATGTGTCTTGGCCCATAAGACCCATAAGACCCTCACAAACTTCTACAGATGCACCGTTGAGAGCATTCTGTTGGGCTGTATCAACGCCTGGCACGGCAACTGCACCTCCCGCAAACGCAGGGCTCTCCAGAGGGTGGTTCGGTCATCCCAAAGACTCATCGGAGGCACACTGCCTGCCCTTCAGGACAGCACCCAGTGTCACAGGAAGGCCAAGAAGATCATCAAGGACCTCAGCCACCTGAGTCATGGCCTGTTCACCCTGTTACCATCTTGGTGGAAACAGTACAGGTGCATCAAAGCTGGGTCTGAGAGACTGTAAAACAGCTCCTTTCTCCAGTTCATCAGACTGTTGAACAGCCGGCACCCGCCCAGTACCCTACCCTGAACCTTAGACAATTTCACTAGCCAGCTACCACACTGCATCTTAGAGACTGTTGTCCTATTTATATAGAGTCATTGAACATTGGTCGCTTTAATAATGTTTACATACTGTTTTAGCCATATGTAATTACTTTATTTTAGTCATGGCTCAATATATAACTACTGCTGAACAGAACTTTTTCCAACCCTGTTCCTGGAGAGCTAATTTCCTGTAGGTTTATACCAGGGCTGTCCAACCCTGTTCCTGGACAGCTACTGTCCTGTAGGTTTATACCAGGGCTGTCCAACCCTGTTTCTGGAGAGCTACTGTCCTGTAGGTTTATACCAGGGCTGTCCAACCCTGTTTCTGGAGAGCTACTGTCCTGTAGGTTTATACCAGGGCTGTCCAACCCTGTTCCTGGAGAGCTACTGTCCTACTGTCCTGTTCCTGGAGGCTACTGTCCTGTACCAGGGCTGTCCAACCCTGTTCCTGGAGAGCTACTGTCCTGTAGGTTTATACCAGGGCTGTCCAACCCTGTTCCTGGAGAGCTACTGTCCTGTAGGTTTATACCAGGGCTGTCCAACCCTGTTCCTGGAGAGCTACTGTCCTGTAGGTTTACACCAGGGCTGTCCAACCCTGTTCCTGGAGAGCTACTGTCCTGTAGGTTTACACCAGGGCTGCCCAACTCTGTTCCTGGAGAGCTACTTTCCTGTAGGTGTTCGCTCCAACCCCAGTTTAAACTAACCTGATTTCAGCTTATCAACCAACTAATTAAAATAATCAATTGCGCTAGATTGAGATTGGAGCGAAAACCTACAGGACGGTAGCTGTACAGGAACAGGGTTGGACAGCCCTGGTATAAACCTACAGGACGGTAGCTCTCCAGGAACAGGGTTGGGCAGCCCTGGTGTAAACCTACAGGACGGCTCTCCAGGAACAGGGTTGAGAGCCCTGTAAAACCTGGTGTAGGAACAGGGTTGGAAGCCCTGGTATAAACAGGAACAGGGTTGGAGAGCCCTGGTATAAACCTACAGGACAGTAGCTGTCCAGGAACAGGGTTGGAGAGCCCTGGTGTAAACCTAAACCTACAGGACAGTAGCTGTCCAGGAACAGGGTTGGAGAGCCCTGGTATAAACCTACAGGACAGTAGCTGTCAGGAACAGGGTTGGAGAGCCCTGGTATAAACCTACAGGACGTAGCTGTCCAGGAACAGGGTTGGAGAGCCCTGGTATAAACCTACCTGTACAGGAACAGGGTTGGACAGCCCTGGTATAAACCTACAGGACGGTAGCTGTACAGGAACAGGGTTGGACAGCCCTGGTATAAACCTACAGGACGGTAGCTGTACAGGAACAGGGTTGGACAGCCCTGGTATAAACCTACAGGACAGTAGCTGTACAGGAACAGGGTTGGAGAGCCCTGGTCTATACACACCATTCACATACATATATATTCATTTTCTGTATATTCTGGGTTCTGACATTGCTGGTTCTGGTATTGCTGGTTTTGATATTGCTGGTTTTGATATTGCTGGTTCTGATATTGCTGGTTCTGATATTGCTGGTTCTGATATTGCTGGTTCTGATATTGCTGGTTTTGATATTGCTGGTTTTGATATTGCTGGTTCTGATATTGCTGGTTTTGATATTGCTGGTTTTGATATTGCTGGTTCTGACATTGCTGGTTCTGACATTGCTGGTTTTATAAGACTGGTTCTGATATTGCTGGTTCTGATATTGCTGGTTTTGATTTTGCTGGTTCTGATATTGCTTGCTCTGATATTGCTGGTTTTGATATTGCTGGTTCTGACATTGCTGGTTCTAACATTGCTGGTTTTATAAGACTGGTTCTGATATTGCTGGTTTTGATTTTGCTGGTTCTGATATTGCTTGCTCTGATATTGCTGGTTTTGATTTTGCTGGTTCTGATATTGCTTGCTCTAACATTGCTGGTTTTATAAGACTGGTTCTGATATTACTGGTTTTGATTTTGCTGGTTCTGATATTGCTTGCTCTGGTATTGCTGATTTTGATATTGCTGGTTCTGACATTGCTGGTTCTGATATTGCTGGTTTTGATAAGACTGGGTCTGACATTGCTGGTTTTGATATTGCTGGTTTAGATTTTGCTGGTTTTGATTTTGCTGGTTCTGATATTGCTAGTTCTGATATTGCTGGTTCTGACATTACTGGCTCTGATATTGCTGGTTTTGATATTGCTTGTTCTGACATTGCTGGTTCTGATATTGCTGGTTTTGATAAGACTGGTTCTGACATTTCTGGTTTTTATATTGCTGGTTCTGATATTGCTGGTTCTGACATTGCTGGGTCTGACATTGCTGGTTCTGACATTGCTGGTTCTTATATTGCTGGCTCTGACATTGCTGGTTCTGGTTTTGTTGGTTTTGATATTGCTGGTTTAAAAAAATACTGGTTCTGATACTGCTGGTTTTGATATTGCTGGTTCTGATATTGGTAGATCTGACATTTCTGGTTCTGATATTGCTGGTTTTGATATTGCTAGTTCTGATACTGCTGGTTTTGATATGGCTAGTTCTGACATTTCTGGTTCTGATATTGCTGGTTCTGATTGTGTTTGTTGTTACTGTATTGCTAGATATTGCTGCATTCCGCTGCACCTGCTATAAGATCTGCAAAACTGTTCCAATGACAAATAAATGTGGATTTGATTTGACACTGAAACACACACACACTTTCCCTCTCTCACAACACACATGCAGGGAGGGAGGAAGTTTTCACCACATCAGTACCCTGAGTGCAGAGCAGCAGGCGTCAGACCCTTCTTTCACAGATCAAACTGACAACGCCAGCAACACTTTGTGTCCGTGCCAAAAATGCTAGGGCAATAACTTTATATATATATATATATATATATATATATATATAGTATATATATAAACTCAGCAAAAAAATAGACATCCCTTTTTCAAGAACCAAAGATAATTAAAGTGTTGTAAAGTGTTTAAACACCGTTTCCTATGCTTGTTCAATGAACCATAAACAATGGAATGAACATGCACCTGTGGAACGGTCATTAAGACACTAACAGCTTACAGACGGTAGGCAATTAAGGTCACAGTTATGAAAACGTAGGACACTAAAGAGGCCGTTCTACTGACTCTGAAAAACACCAAAAGAAAGATGCCCAGGGTCCTTGCTCATCTGTGTGAATGTACCTTAGGCATGCTGCAAGGAGGCATGAGGACTACAGATGTGACCAGGGCAATAAATTGCAATGTCCGTACTGTGAGACGCCTAAGACAGAGCTACAGGGAGACAGGATGGACAGCTGATGGTCCTCACAGTGGCAGACCACGTGTAAGTGGACCACGTGCTCAGACAGTCCGCAATAGGCTGAGAGAGGCTGGACTGAGGGCTTGTAGGCCTGTTGTAAAGCAGGTCCTCACCAGACATCACCGGCAACAACATTGCCTATGAACACAAACCCACCGTCGCTGGACCAGTGAGGACTGGTAAAAAGTGGTCTTCACTGACAAGTCGCAGTCTTGTCTCACCAGAGGTGATGGTCAGATTTGCGTTTATCGTTAAAGGAATGAGCATTACACCGCCTGTACTCTGGAGCAGGATCGATTTGGAGGTGGAGGGTCCGTCATGGTCTGGGTCAGTGTGTCCCAGAATCATCGGACGGAGCTTGTTGTCATTGTAGACAATCTCAACGCTGTACGTTACAGGGAAGACATGCTCCTCCCTCATGTGGTACCCTTCCTGCAGGCTCATCCTGACATGACCCTCCCTCATGTGGTACCCTTCCTGCAGGCTCATCCTGACATGCTCCTCCCTCATGTGGTACCCTTCCTGCAGGCTCATCCTGACATGACCCTCCCTCATGTGGTACCCTTCCTGCAGGCTCATCCTGACATGATGTGGTACCCTTCCCAGGCTCATGTGACCCTCCCTCATGTGGTACCCTTCCTGCAGGCTCATCCTGACATGACCCTCCCTCATGTGGTACCCTTCCTGCAGGCTCATCCTGACATGACCCTCCAGCATGACAATGCCACTAAGCACAGAACAAACAGTATGGCTGATTTACTGCAAGACAGGAATGTCAGTGTTCTGTTATGGCCAGCGAAGAGCCCGGATCTCAATCCCATTAAGCACGTTTGGGACCTGTTGGATCGGAGGGTGAGGGCTAGGGCCATTCCCCCCAGAAATGTCCTGAAACTTGCAGGTGCCTTGGTGGAAAAGTGGGGTAACATCTCACAGCAAGAACAGGCAAATCTGGTGCATCTCACGCCCTGGTCTTAGTATTTTGTGTTTTCTATATTTATTTGGTCAGGCCAGGGTGTGACATGGGTTTATTTTGTGTTGTGTTTATGTATTGGGGTTTTAGTAGGTATTGGGATTGTGGTTGAGTAGGGTTGTCTAGCATAGTCTATGGCTGCCTGAGGCGGTTCTCAATCAGAGTCAGGTGATTCTCGTTGTCTCTGATTGGGAACCATATTTAGGTAGCCTGGGTTTCACTGTGTGTTTGTGGGTGATTGTTCCTGTCTCAGTGTGTTTGTATTTCACCAGATAGGTTGTATAGGTTTTCACGGTCCGTTTCTTGTTTTTGTTTTTGTATTTGTCATGTTTATTCTTTCATTAAACATGTATCGAACTAACCACGCTGCATTTTGGTCCGCTTCTCTTTCAACGGAGGAAAGCCGTTACACAGTCCATGAGGACGAGATGCACTGCAGTACTTAATGCAGCTGGTGGCCACACCAGATACTGACTGTTACTTTTGATTTTGACCCCTCCCCTTTGTTCAGGGACACATTTTCCATTTCTGTTAGTCACATGTCTGTGGAACTTGTTCAGTTTATGTCTCAAATGTTGAGTCTTGTTATGTTCATACAAATATTTTCACATGTAATGATTACAAAAATAAATGCAGTTGACAGTGAGAGGACATTTATATATATATATATATATATATATATATATATATATATATATATATATATATATATATATATATATATATATATATATACACTGAGCAGACAAAACATTAAGAACACCTGCTCCTTCCATGACATAGACTGACCAGGTGAAAGCTATGATCCCTTATTAATGTCCACTTCAATCAGTGCAGATGAAGGGGAGGAGACGGGTTAAAGAAGGACTTTCAAGCCTCGAGACAATTGAAGCATGGATTGTGTATGTGTCCCATTCAGAGGACAAATGGACATGACCAAAAGACTTCAGTGCCTTTGAACAGGGTACGGTAGAGATCTGCAACACTGCTGGGTTTTGCTCAACCATTTCCCAAGTGTATCAAGATTGTTCCACCACTCAAAGGACATCCAGACAACTTTCGACACCTGGTGGAGTCCATGCCCCGTCAAATTGAGGTTGTTCTGAGGGCAAAAGCAGGGCGCAACTTAATATTAGGACGTTTACATATTGTTTCTAAGAATTAGATTGCTATTAAGATCCTTTCAGAGTCAAGGAGGGAAGACATAGATGGGAGTAATGAAATGAGATTTCAAACCTGGTACCTGGCTGGTTCTGTTTGAAGTTTATTGGCTTAAGTGAGCTACTTAAATCTCAAATTAACCCCAATGAGCAATGAGTCTTGTCTTTGAACTTTGAACTTTGAATAATAAATGTTGTTTAAAAGAACGAACAGGAGAACAAGGCAGACTGTATCTGATACGCTTCATAAAATCTGAATGCCATAAAGTGTCCATACTAAGACTGTTCTCTATTCCTTACAGCAGGGATCATCAACTAGATTCAGCCGCGGGCCAATTTTTTTTATTGAGTGAATAGTTGGGGGGCTGGGAACAAAATTACAAATAATTTGTAGACTGCAAATTGACCGCAAGAAGCCCAGACAGATATAATGTTTGACTAAAACATAATAATTTTAAACTTTGCATACATGTGTATACGATCACATGGTCTCTCTACTATGCGTTGGAATACTTGGGAACAGATTTCTTAAAATTAATATCACTTGTTCGCTGTAGTTATATATTTATTTTTTTATAGTCTTTTATATCCAACAATGAACATTTAAATTAAAACACACTTTTTTTCTACAACTGTTTAATTTATTTATTTTACTCAGAAAACTTTGGGGGGCCAAATAAAATCACTGCCAGTTGGGGAACCCTGCTTTAATGGATACGTACTCCTAGGCATAACATAGGGCTCCGGGCATAAATAGTGCACTATATAGGGAATCATAGGGCATGGGCATAGGGCTCCGGGCATAAACAGTGCACTACATAGGGAATAGGGAATCATAGGGCTCCGGTCATAAATAGTGCACTATATAGGGAATAGGGAATCATAGGGCTCCGGTCATAAATAGTGCACTATATAGGGAATAGGGACTCATAGTGGTCCAGTCAAAAGTAGTGCACTATGTAGGGAATAGGGAATCATAGGGCTCCGGTCATAAATAGTGTACTATGTAGGGAATAGGGAATCATAGGGCTCCGGTCATAAATAGTGCACTATATAGGGAATAGGGAATCATAGGGCTCCGGTCATAAATAGTGCACTATGTAGGGAATAGCGTGCTGTTTCAGACACCCTATTACTCTGGTTTGAAGCTTTTATATCATTAAGTTTCTGGCTAAATATTTGCTAGAGGCTCAATGTGATATACAATGTATTACATACAGGGGATTAGAAAAAAAGGCTTTTGGTACTTTGGCACAAAGATGATTAAAGCTTTATTACCTTTCTAAATAAGATATAACACATCACAGATGAACTATCGGAGGACTACGCACATAGGTGTGCGTGTGTGTGTGTGTGTGTGTGTGTGTGTGTGTGTGTGTGTGTGTGTGTGTGTGTGTGTGTGTGTGTGTGTGTGTGTGTGTGTGTGTAATAACACAAATTCTCCTAATAATAAGTACATCACAGCGTGTGGATTAATGTTGGCAGGAAATATAACTGAATGAAGCTAGTAATATCATCGTTCATTTGTATTATAACCGGCAGAGGTCGTATGTCTGTTTTCATTTCTCTACACTGATGATAGATTGCACCAGAACTCTAAATTATATCACGGAAAGAAAGAACGTCTTAGTTCCCATATTCTCTCATCTTTGAAAGTACTGATGTTATGTTTGGTATTGAACTATATATACTGAACCAAAAAAATAAACGCAAGATGCAGCAATTTCAAAGATTTTACTGAGTTCATAGAAGGAAAATCAGTCAATTGAAATACATTCATTAGGTTCTAATCTATGTATGCAATACAGATATGCATCTGTTGGTCACAGATACCTTCAAAAAAGGACGTGGATCAGAAAACCAGTCAGTATCTGGTGACCACCATCTACCTCATGCAGCGTGACACATCTCCTTCACATAGAGTTGATCAGGCTGTTGATTTGTGTCCTGTGGAATGTTGTCCCCACTCCTCTTCAACGGCTGTGAGAAATTGCTGGATATTGGCGGGAACTGTAACGTGTCGATCCAGAGCATCCCAAACATGCTCAATGGGTGACATGTCTGGTGCGTATTCAGGCCATGGAAGAACTGGGACATTTTCTGCTTCCAGGAATTGTGTACAGATCCTTGAGACATGGGGCTGTGCATTAACATGCTGAAACATGAGGTGATGTTGCTGGGTGAATGGCAACGACAACGGGCCTCAGGATCTCGTCACGGTATCTCTGTTCAATTAAATTGCTGTCAATAAAACGCAATTGTGTACGTTGTCCGTAGTTTATGCCTGTATATACCATAACCCCACCGCCACCATGGGGCACTCTGTTCACAACGTTGAGCAAACCTCTTGCCGACACAACACCATTCACGGGGTCTGCGGTTGTGAGGCCGTTTTGGACGTACTTCAGAATTCTCTAAAACAACGTTGGAAGGGGCATATGGTGATGAAATTAACATTCAATTCTCTGGCAAAAGCTCTTTCCTGCAGTCAACAAGCCAATTGCATGGTCCCTTTAAAACGTAAGACATCTGTGGCATTGCATTGTGTGATAAAACTGCACATTTTAAAGAGGCCTTTTATTGTCCCCCAGCACAAGGTGCACCTGTGTAATGATCGTGCTGTTTATTCATCAGCTTCTTGATATTCCACACCTGTCAGGTGGATGGATTATCTTGGCAATGGAGAAATTCTCACTTACAGGGATGTAAATAAATTTGTGCAAAATAAATTGAGAAAATGTGCGTATGGAACATTTCTGGGATCTTTCATTTCAGCTCATGAAACATGGGACCAACACTTTACATGTTCCGTTGATATTTTTGTTCAGTGTCAGCTGTAACGTCATCAACAGCCAACGTGAGGAAGAACCCAATGTCTCCCGTTTTCATAACTGTGAATGAAAACCAATCTATGTGTGTGTGTGTGTGTGTCTGTGTGCACATGTGTGTGTGTGTGTGTGTGTGTGTGTCTGTGTGCACATGTGTGTGTGTGTGTGTGTGTGTCTGTGTGTACATGTGTGTGTCTGTGTGTGTGTGTGTGTGTCTGTGTGCACATGTGTGTGTGTGTGTCTGTGTGCACATGTTTCTGTGTGTGTTTGTTTCATAAAGAATTCCTGTGTGGCAGTTTATAGTGAAGTAATTCACCAGGATGCCTCTGAGCTTGAGATATGTGTTGATGAATGGTCTCCATCATGTTTTCACACACATAAGCAATTTGTCACCAGTATGTGTGTGTGGCTGTGTGTTTGTCTTTAACTATCCTTGAAGGTAACAGAAGTCCTCACAAGGATAGTAAAACAAGGACAATTCAGACAAGTGGGGACATTTTAGGTTTAGGGGTTAGGTTTATGGGTTAGGCGTTAGGTTTAGGGGATAGGTTTAGGGGTTAGGTTTAAGGGTTAGGCGTTAGGTTTAGGGGTTAGGTTTAGGGGTTAGGTTTAGGGGTTAGGTTTAGGGTTAGGTTTTTAAGGGTTAGGTTTAGGGGTTAGGCATTAGGTTTAAGGGTTAGGTTTAGGGGTTAGGTTTAAGGGTTAGGTTTAGGGGTTAGGTTTAGGGGTTAGGTTTAAGGGTTAGGTTTAGGGGTTAGGTATAGGGTTAGGGGATAGGTTTATGGGTTAGGTATAGGGTTAGGGGTTATGGTTAGGGGTTAGGTATAGGGTTAGGGGATAGGTTTATGGGTTAGGTTTAAGGGTTAGCGGTTAGGTTTAGGGGTTAGGTTTAAGGGTTAGGGGTTATGTTTAGGGGTTAGATCCATTGTTTCTTTGAAATCCCAGACACCAACATACCATGGCTTCTATTTCCCTGAATGACCACCACAAAGTGTACAGTAGACTTTTACTAAAGTATTATTTTTGATAACTGGCTATTGTTAGGGTTAGGGGTCAGGGTTAGGAGTTACGGTTAGGTTTAGGATTATGGTTAGCGGTTTGGGGTTAAGGTTAGGCTTATCATTAGGTTAAAGGTTAAGGTTAGGGTTATTTTTAGGGTTAGGGTAAATAGGATTTTGGATGGGAATCAATTTCTTTGGTCCCCAAAAGGATAGAAATACAAAACTGTTTGTGTGTGTGGCAGTAATTGTGAAGTGTTGTGAATTGAAACACATTCTATATTGCAGTGTTGTGGGTTGAAACACATTCTATAATGCAGTGCTGTGGATTGTTGTCACAAGTATTCCCAGAATCCCTGGAAATAGCCCATGGAGTGGGAAGGCTCCCCTCTGAACTGTGTTTGCAAGTCTGTGTCAGCCATATTGACTTTACCAAACAAAACATCACAATTGTAAATAATAAGGAATTAATTGAAAAAACAAAGACAGATCCATTGTTTCTTTGAAATCCCAGACACCAACATACCATGGCTTCTATTTCCCTGAATGACCACCACAAAGTGTACAGTAGACTTTTACTAAAGTATTATTTTTGATAACTGGCTATTGTTACACTCATACTCTTCAATTAAACTGTGTGGAAGAAATGGGGGCAGGCTAATCATTGTTTAGTCATCTAAAATGTGTTGTGTTGCCATTGACAATTTGAACAACAATGTACAATTCACCTGTTGCTGAGGTAAGTAAACCCGTTGCTGAGGTAAGTACCCCGTTGCTGAGGTAAGTACCCCGTTGCTGAGGTAAGTATCCTGCTGCTGAGGTAAGTACCCTGTTGCTGAGGTAAGTACCCCGTTGCTGAGGTAAGTATCCTGCTGCTGAGGTAAGTATCCTGCTGCTGAGGTAAGTATCCTGTTGCTGAGGTAAGTATCCTGCTGCTGAGGTAAGTATCCTGTTGCTGAGGTAAGTATCCTGCTGCTGAGGTAAGTATCCTGTTGCTGAGGTAGAGGTACCCTGTTGCTGAGGTAAGTACCCTGCTGCTGAGGTAAGTATCCTGTTGCTGAGGTAAGTACCCTGCTGCTGAGGTAAGTACCCTGTTGCTGAGGTAAGTACCCTGCTGCTGAGGTAAGTACCCTGCTGCTGAGGTAAGTATCCTGTTGCTGAGGTAAGTACCCTGCTGCTGAGGTAAGTACCCTGTTGCTGAGGTAAGTACCCTGCTGCTGAGGTAAGTATCCTGTTGCTGAGGTAAGTACCCTGCTGCTGAGGTAAGTAGCCTGCTGCTGAGGTAAGTATCCTGTTGCTGAGGTAAGTACCCTGTTGCTGAGGTAAGTACCCTGCTGCTGAGGTAAGTACCCTGCTGCTGAGGTAAGTACCCTGTTGCTGAGGTAAGTACCCTGCTGCAGAGGTAGAAGTACCCTGTTGCTGAGGTAAGTATCCTGCTGCTGAGGTAGAGGTACCCTGTTGCTGAGGTAAGTATCCTGTTGCTGAGGTAAGTACCCTGCTGCTGAGGTAAGTACCCTGCTGCTGAGGTAAGTACCCTGCTGCTGAGGTAAATACCCTGTTGCTTAGGTAAGTACCCTGCTGCTGAGGTATGTACCCTGTTGCTGAGGTAAATACCCTGCTGCTGAGGTAAATACCCTGTTGCTGAGGTAAATACCCTGTTGCTTAGGTAAGTATCCTGTTGCTGAGGTAAGTACCCTGTTGCTTAGGTAAGTACCCTGTTGCTGAGGTAAGTACCCTGTTGCTTAGGTAAGTACCCTGTTGCTTAGGTAAATACCCTGTTGCTTAGGTAAGTACCCTGTTGCTGAGGTAAGTACCCTGTTGCTGAGGTAAATACCCTGTTGCTGAGGTAAGTATCCTGTTGCTGAGGTAAGTACCCTGTTGCTTAGGTAAGTATCCTGTTGCTGAGGTAAGTACCCTGTTGCTGAGGTAAGTACCCTGTTGCTGAGGTAAGTATCCTGTTGCTGAGGTAAGTACCCCGTTGCTGAGGTAAGTATCCTGTTGCTGAGGTAAGTATCCTGTTGCTGAGGTAAGTACCCTGCTGCTGAGGTAAGTATTCTGATGCTGAGGTAAGTATCCTGTTGCTGAGGTAAGTACCCTGTTGCTGAGGTAAGTATCCTGTTGCTGAGGTAAGTATCCTGCTGCTGAGGTAAGTATCCTGTTGCTGAGGTAGAGGTACCCTGTTGCTGAGGTAAGTACCCTGCTGCTGAGGTAAGTATCCTGTTGCTGAGGTAAGTACCCTGCTGCTGAGGTAAGTACCCTGTTGCTGAGGTAAGTACCCTGCTGCTGAGGTAAGTACCCTGCTGCTGAGGTAAGTATCCTGTTGCTGAGGTAAGTACCCTGCTGCTGAGGTAAGTACCCTGTTGCTGAGGTAAGTACCCTGCTGCTGAGGTAAGTATCCTGTTGCTGAGGTAAGTACCCTGCTGCTGAGGTAAGTACCCTGCTGCTGAGGTAAGTATCCTGTTGCTGAGGTAAGTACCCTGTTGCTGAGGTAAGTACCCTGCTGCTGAGGTAAGTACCCTGCTGCTGAGGTAAGTACCCTGTTGCTGAGGTAAGTACCCTGCTGCAGAGGTAGAAGTACCCTGTTGCTGAGGTAAGTATCCTGCTGCTGAGGTAGAGGTACCCTGTTGCTGAGGTAAGTATCCTGTTGCTGAGGTAAGTACCCTGCTGCTGAGGTTGCTGCTGAGGTAAGTACCCTGCTGCTGAGGTAAATACCCTGTTGCTTAGGTAAGTACCCTGCTGCTGAGGTATGTACCCTGTTGCTGAGGTAAATACCCTGCTGCTGAGGTAAATACCCTGTTGCTGAGGTAAATACCCTGTTGCTTAGGTAAGTATCCTGTTGCTGAGGTAAGTACCCTGTTGCTTAGGTAAGTACCCTGTTGCTGAGGTAAGTACCCTGTTACTGAGGTAAATACCCTGTTGCTTAGGTAAGTACCCTGTTGCTGAGGTAAGTACCCTGTTGCTGAGGTAAGTACCCTGTTGCTGAGGTAAATACCCTGTTGCTGAGGTAAGTATCCTGTTGCTGAGGTAAGTACCCTGTTGCTGAGGTAAATACCCTGCTGCTGAGGTAAATACCCTGTTACTGAGGTAAGTACCCTGTTGCTGAGGTAAGTATCCTGTTGCTGAGGTAAATACCCTGCTGCTGAGGTAAATACCCTGTTGCTGAGGTAAGTACCCTGTTGCTGAGGTAAGTACCCTGTTGCTGAGGTAAGTACCCTGTTGCTGAGGTAAGTACCCTGTTGCTGAGGTAAATACCCTGTTGCTGAGGTAAGTACCCTGTTGCTGAGGTAAATACCATGTTACTGAGGTAAGTATCCTGTTACTGAGGTAAGTATCCTGTTACTGAGGTAAGTACCCTGCTGCTGAGGTAAGTATCCTGCTGCTGAGGTGAGTACCCTGTTGCTGAGGTAAGTATCCTGTTGCTGAGGTAAATACCCTGTTACTGAGGTAAGTATCCTGTTGCTGAGGTAAGTACCCTGTTACTGAGGTAAATACCCTGTTACTGAGGTAAATACCCTGTTACTGAGGTAAGTACCCTGTTGCTGAGGTAAGTACCCTGTTGCTGAGGTAAGTACCCTGTTACTGAGGTAAATACCCTGTTACTGAGGTAAGTACCCTGTTACTGAGGTAAGTACCCTGTTGCTGAGGTAAGTACCCTGTTACTGAGGTAAATACCCTGTTACTGAGGTAAATACCCTGTTGCTGAGGTAAGTATCCTGTTACTGAGGTAAGTACCCTGTTACTGAGGTAAATACCCTGTTGCTGAGGTAAGTATCCTGTTGCTGAGGTAAGTACCCTGTTGCTGAGGTAAGTACCCTGTTGCTGAGGTAAGTACCCTGTTGCTGAGGTAAGTACCCTGTTGCTGAGGTAAGTATCCTGTTACTGAGGTAAATACCCTGTTGCTGAGGTAAGTACCCTGTTGCTGAGGTAAGTACCCTGTTACACCCCTTTGCATCTATCTCTCCTAATGGCCGTGAACAGCACAGCAGCAGGCCGTTTTTAACTGCCTTGAGTGATTCTATTTTTTCTCGTGCTTTAAGTTTAAGTTCCAGCAGCAGCTCGAGTCACATTGCTTGACTTCAACAACATACCCATGCTCGGCATATTGGCATTCGTACCTTCCCTCCTTCTAATAATGTCCACTGTTTGAGAAGAAACGTCTTAATTCAGCCTAGGTGTTGTCAGGTTGGAGTTATATCCACTGGCATAATGCAGTTTCTGTGGACCACCGCAAATTCAGTGTTCGCCCCACTAAAATAAAATTAAATATAAATAAAATAAAATTACTCGCAAGACAGCCACTTACAAACTAGGCCTATAGCCTACCGATCAATGTCCCTGGGATTGAGGCATGTCTATGCGGCTGCTTATCAAATCCTTGATAGGTTTTCCTGGTGCCAGACAATGCAGACAGTAACCTATTCGGTCATCATTTCCTCAAAGCCCAACATTTCACAATGCGAATCAAGACCGCCATGATTAAGACTGCTGGCTGGTAGCAATAATGTCATTATTTGTTCAGTAATTAAAGTTGGAAATTTAAACATTGTAGATTGTAAAATATATTTTTTTATACAACATCATACTAATCAGCAACAAATATATATATTTTTTAAATAGACAACTGACCTGTATAGCCTACCTGAACCTGCATGACATGAGCCATCCTCTCTCCTAGCTTGGATAGAGAGTTGTTGTGTGTAAAACCAGTCTATTAATAACAAATAACACAGTCAGTCCAACCTCAAAAACACTTGAGAGACTCCCCTGGTCTTCTGAAGTCCTCCTGACACACTGTGCATTAGATGTCCATTGCGCTGCACACAACGCAGTCAATTTAAACCAAGACATACCAGATATAAGGGACTGTGGTTGATATTGCAACCACACATCTCAAACACCGGTTCACCACTATGAAGAAAACAGCTTCTTCTTCTTTATTTGAGCCCTCAAGAACTATTGATCTGTTTGCATCTACCAATGTATTGTCTGTCACAGTATCCCGATGACCTGTCCCAGAGCTTCCTATACAGTTCTCCCTGTGTAGCGGGGGTGTCCAGTACGCCAGTGATATAACCTATAGGCTTACCACTGCCAGACTCGCGAACATAAACATATTATGCAAACAGTGTCAGGATGCTGTTAACATTAGGCATGAGAGTTGGATGAACTAGCAGCACACTTCACGATAAAATTACACAATTATCTCGATGAGGGCGGATACACGTCTGGAGGGATACTGTACGGAGCTCGCAAACTACACCATTTTTTAAATATATATATATATATAAGAAGACAAATTGTAAAAGGATGGAAGACGATACTACTTGGCTGTGAGATTATTTTTTTTAAAGAGCATCTTCAAAGTTTGTTTTTATAAACACATAGAAAACTAGTTATAGGCTAAAAGTCTCTCTAGATACATGCCAAGGGCACGTTGACGTGTATTTCCACGAACCCTATTAAATGTTGACCTGCACAAGGAAAGCGGTCTTGGAGACGCATTGCCATTTCGCTCTGAGAACACCGAGTTGGTTTTGAGTGACGTTTCTTCTCTTTTCCTCCGGTGCGATCAGTCTGCGAGCTACACCGTTTTCTAATTGATCCGTCATAAATGTCATTCCTGAACATAAGAAAGCGGCGACAGCCGCTTACTCCTGTATCGTATTATTTCGTTTCATTAATTTCGAAGCCAGAGGATCGATAAACAAGATCAATTTTTTGGAGAGTTGAGAGAAATCAATAGACGACATATCAACCTCAACGCCGAGACCTATTCCCTCATTGAAATGAACGCAGTGAAATAACGACTATAAACCGACTCGGTCAGATCAGGTGAATCATTTTCAAAGACAAGGACTATCATTGGTCTCACACCAACCGACAATAATGTCAACAGAAATACAAGCAAGTGGCTGTACATGTCAAACAACGTTTGGATTGTCAGGAATTCGCAGGTAAGACATGTTTTGTATTTTAGATATTATTTTACAAAAGTAACCAACTGTCCTTTTCTTTCCGCATCCAACCATGTAGCTCTGGTATTTCGTGTTCTTCCCATACGATCATATCTCAACGCGGAGTGAAAGGAGTGCTTGTTGATTTCTGAGAAAATGTATCAACTGCCTAAATGCACATTGTCAACGCAAATTGACTTGTATGTTAAAACGATCAAAAAATATAGTGTTGGACTGTGGCTTTTAGGGTAACCAAATTCAAAGCGCGCACTTTGCGCATAGGCTGTGTTGTGCCTGTGTGTTGGAACGGTGCGGATATTGGCACATAGGATGCTACGTGTTGTGCAATTGGTCTACCCCATCATTGGTCGTTAAAGTCAGTGTATTTTTGTTACTGAATTAGATGAGGACTTAGTTTATAGGCGTGTGAAACACTGAGAGTTACTTTTTTAAATTGTTTTTTATTTCGTTGCAGTGGGTTTTGAGGCATGAGCATATAGCCTCAAATACCTGAAGTGTACATATCTACATATATGGCACCTTTGTTGTAAATACTAGATCCATTATCCCTGTAGCTTTCAACGTACTGTGTATACTGTACATCCTGACAATAATTGCACAGAATTTTTAATGACAAGAGCATACTGATTCCAAATAGAAAAGTGTGGACTATTGTAAACTGCCAAAAGAATTAGAGGGAGAGGAGGTGCCACATCTGAATATTCAAACACCTTTGCAATGGTTTTCCGTGGATCTTAAATTCTCTGTGTTGGGAAGATGAAACAGACAGTCTTTTTTGTCAACTGCCTTTTTCTCTCTTAAGTGAACTACTCACAAGATGATTAATTAATTCTTATCAGAGAAGTGGCGGAGACAGAATCAAAGGAGTACAGTTTTGTTCAGTTCCGTATCTCTCTCTCTCTCTGTCTCTCTCTCTCTCTCTCTCTGTCTCTCTCTCTCTCTCTCTCTGTCTGTCTCTCTCTGTCTCTGTCTCTCTCTCTCTGTCTCTCTCTCACTGTCTCTCTCTCTCTCTCTCTTTCTCTCTCTCTCTGTCTCTCTCTCTGTCTCTCTCTCTCTCTCTCTCTCTCTCTCTCTCTCTCTCTCTCTCTCTCTCTTTCTCTCTTTCTCTCTCTCTGTGTGTCGCCAAGAGGAAGTCAGAGGAGAGCTATAGTCAGGTTGTATCAGCAGGAGTCAGGCGCTCTAATGGCTGGGACTACAGTGTACAGCTGCTGCAGCAACACACACACACACACACACACAGACACACACACACACGATATATACTCCCAGTGAATGGAAGGATGCTTCTCACTCAAAATGAAAAGCAGCACTATACAGAAATAACCGTCTTCTCTCAGATCTCTCTGTGTCTCTGTCTCTGTGTCTCGGTCTATGTCTCTGTGTCTCTGTGTCTCTCCGTCTATCTCTCTGTCTGTCTGTGTCTCTCTCCGCGTCTCTCTGCATGTCTCTCTGTGTGTCTCTCTGTGTCTCTCTCTGTGTCTCTCTGTGTGTCTCTCCGTGTGTGTCTCTCTGTGCGTCTCTGTGTCTCTCTGTGCGTCTCTGTGTCTCTCTGTGTGTCTCTCTCTGTGTCTCTCTGTGTGTCTCTCTCTGTGTCTCACTGTGTCTCTGTCTCTGTGTATTGTGTGTGTGTGTGTTTCATGCTAGTGTGCGTTGTACAGTAATCTGAGACAGTGATGATGGCTCCTGATAATACAATTAGAAAGGATTAGGGCCTAGTGGACATAGTGTTGATGACATAGTGTTGATGACATAGTGTTGATGACGGTAGTAGTTATCAATAGGATCAATCTACAGTACAGTCCCCATTCCGTTACACACATTTGTGTTGGTTAACAGGTAAAATCATACTGTAGGACTACAGTAGTAGTAGGGGATAGGAGAGCAGTAAGAGGACCATTTAGGAAGACGATTCATGTGCTTGATTCAGGTTCTTTACCAATGGCATAGGAGCAGTACATATAACCGTTTAAGATGAAGACGATTCATGAAGAATTGTGTTTAGAATAACACCTGCCACACAACATTGGTCGAGCTCTCTTCTTCTCTCTAGTCTAGCTCTTCTTCTTCTTCTTCTTCTCTCTAGTCTAGCTCTTCTTCTTCTTCTTCTCTCTAGTCTAGCTCTTCTTCTTCTTCTTCTTCTTCTTATCTCTAGTCTAGCTCTTCTTCTTCTTCTTCTCTAGTCTAGCTCTTCTTCTTCTTCTTCTCTAGTCTAGCTCTTCTTCTTCTTCTCTAGTCTAGCTCTTCTTCTTCTTCTCTAGTCTAGATCTTCTTCTTCTTCTTCTCTAGTCTAGCTCTTCTTCTTCTTCTTCTCTAGTCTAGCTCTTCTTCTTCTTCTCTAGTCTAGCTCTTCTTCTTCTTCTCTAGTCTAGCTCTTCTTCTTCTTCTTCTTCTTCTCTAGTCTAGCTCTTCTTCTTCTTCTCTAGTCTAGATCTTCTTCTTCTCTAGTCTAGCTCTTCTTCTTCTTCTTCTTCTCTAGTCTAGCTCTTCTTCTTCTTCTCTAGTCTAGCTCTTCTTCTTCTTCTCTAGTCTAGCTCTTCTTCTTCTCTAGTCTAGCTCTTCTTCTTCTTCTTCTTCTTCTCTAGTCTAGCTCTTCTTCTTCTTCTCTAGTCTAGCTCTTCTTCTTCTTCTCTAGTCTAGCTCTTCTTCTTCTTCTTCTCTAGTCTAGCTCTTCTTCTTCTTCTCTAGTCTAGCTCTTCTTCTTCTTCTCTAGTCTAGCTCTTCTTCTTCTCTAGTCTAGATCTTCTTCTTCTTCTTCTCTAGTCTAGATCTTCTTCTTCTTCTTCTCTTCTTCTTCTTCTTCTCTAGTCTAGCTCTTCTTCTTCTTCTTCTTCTTCACTAGTCTAGCTCTTCTTCTTCTTCTTCTCTAGTCTAGCTCTTCTTCTTCTTGTTCTTCTTCTTCTTCTCTAGTCTAGCTCTTCTTCTTCTTGTTCTTCTTCTTCTTCTCTAGTCTAGCTCTTCTTCTTCTTCTTCTTCTTCTTCTTCTTGTTCTTCTTCTTCTTCTCTAGTCTAGCTCTTCTTCTTCTTCTTCTTCTTCTTCTTCTCTAGTCTAGCTCTTCTTCTTCTTCTTCTTCTTCTTCTTCTTCTTCTTCTCTAGTCTAGCTCTTCTTCTTCTTCTTCTTCTAGTCTAGCTCTTCTTCTTCTTCTTCTTCTTCTTCTTCTTCTTCTTCTCTCTTCTTCTTCTTCTTCTTCTTCTTCTTCTTCTTCTTCTCTAGTCTAGCTCTTCTTCTTCTTCTTCTTCTTCTTCTCTAGTCTAGCTCTTCTTCTTCTTCTTCTTCTTCTTCTAGTCTAGATCTTCTTCTTCTTCTTCTTCTCTAGTCTAGATCTTCTTCTTCTTCTTCTCTAGTCTAGATCTTCTTCTTCTTCTTCACTAGTCTAGCCCTTCTTCTTCTTCTCTAGTCTAGCTCTTCTTTTTTCTTGTTCTTCTTCTTCTTCTCTAGTCTAGCTCTTCTTCTTCTTCTTCTTCTCTAGTCTAGCTCTTCTTCTTCTTCTTCTCTAGTCTAGCTCTTCTTCTTCTTCTTCTCTAGTCTAGCTCTTCTTCTTCTTCTTCTCTAGTCTAGCTCTTCCTCTTCTTCTCTAGTCTAGCTCCTCTTCTTCTCTAGTCTAGCTCCTCTTCTTCTCTAGTCTAGCTCTTCTTCTTCACTAGTCTAGCTCTTCTGTAGTCTATTGCTGATTGCTCAGTCATAGCCAGAGAGAGAAAGAATTTAGCTGTCTGTTTTCATAGTCGTGGCAGCAGGATAAAGCAGGCCTGGAAAAACAGCCCTGACCGATAAGACACGTCGGTATTCCAATGCATCTTCAACGGCTGGCCTTGGGGCTGGGCTGATAATGCCTGCCCTCGCTTGCTGAGGTCAG
>NC_056433.1:7007043-7122043 GCF_018296145.1 Oncorhynchus tshawytscha | reverse complement strand
CTCTGTCTCTCTCTGTCTCTCTCTGTCTCCCGCTCTGTCTCAGCTCTGTCTCGCTCTGTCTCCCGCTCTGTCTCCCGCTCTGTCTCTCTCTGTCTCCCGCTCTGTCTCCCTGCTCTGTCTCTCTCTGTCTCTCTCTGTCTCTCTCTGTCTCCCTGCTCTGTCTCTCTCTGCTCTCTCTCGCTCTGTCTCTCTCTGTCCCGCTCTCCTCGCTCTGTCTCTCTCTGTCTCCCGCTCTGTCTCTCTCTGTCTCCCGCTCTGTCTCTCTCTGTCTCTGTCTCCCGCTCTGTCTCTCTCTGTCTCCCGCTCTGTCTCTCTCTGTCTCCCTCTGCTCTGTCTCCCGCTCTGTCTCTCTCTGTCTCCCGCTCTCTCTGTCTGCCTCCCGCTCTGTCTCTGCTCTCCTCCCGCTCTGTCTCTCTCTGCCTCCCGCTCTGTCTCTCTCTGTCTCCCGCTCTGTCTCTCTCTGTCTCTCTGTCTCTCTCTGCCTCCCCCGCTCTGTCTCTCTCTGCTCTCTGTCTCTCTCTCTGCCTCTCTGTCTCTCTCTGTCTCTCTGTCTCTCTCTGCTGTCTCTGTCTCTCTCTGTCTCCCGCTCTGTCTCTCTCTGTCTCCGCTCTGTCTCTCTCTGTCTCTGTCTCTCTCTGCTGTCTCTCTGTCTCTCTCTGTCTCCCCGCTCTGTCTCCGCTCTGTCTCCCGCTCTGCCTCCCGCTCTGCTCCCGCTCTGTCTCCCGCTCTGTCTCTCTCTGTCTCTCTCTGTCTCTCTCTGTCTCCGCTCTGTCTCTCTCTGTCTCTCTCTGTCTCCCGCTCTGTCTCTCTCTCCCGCTCTGTCTCTCTCTCTGTCTCTCTGTCTCTCTCTGTCTCTCTCTGTCTCCCGCTCTGTCTCTCTCTGTCTCCCGCTCTGTCTCTCTCTCTGTCTCCGCTCTGTCTCTCTCTGTCTCTCTCTGTCTCCCGCTCTGTCTCTCTCTGCTCCCGCTCTGTCTCTCTCTGTCTCTCTCTGCTCTGTCCCTCTCTGTCTCTCTCCGCTCTGTCTCTCTCTGTCTCCCGCTCTGTCTCTCTCCGCTCTGTCTCTCTCCGCTCTGTCTCTCTGCCTCCCGCTCTGTCTCTCTCTGTCTCCCTCTCTGTCTCTCTGTCTCTCTCCCGCTCTGTCTCTCTCTGTCTCTCTCTCTGTCTCTCTCTGTCTCTCTCTGTCTCTCTGTCTCCCGTCTCCCGCTCTGTCTCTCTCTGTCTCCTCTCTGTCTCTCTCTCTGTCTCTCTCTGTCTCTCTCTCTGTCTCTCTCTCTGTCTCTCTCTCTGTCTCTCTCTCTGTCTCTCTCTGTCTCTCCTCTGTCTCTCTCTGCCTCCCGCTCTGTCTCTCTCTGCCTCCCGCTCTGTCTCTCTCTGTCCTCCCGCTCTGTCTCTCTCTGTCTCCCGCTCTGCCTCCCGCTCTCTCTGCCCCCGCTCTGTCTCCAGCTCTGTCTCTCTCTGCCTCCCGCTCTGCCTCCAGCTCTGTCTCTCTCTGTCCCGCTCTGTCTCCCGCTCTGTCTCGCTCTGTCTCCCGCTCTGTCTCTCTCTGTCTCTCTCTGTCTCTCTCTGTCTCTCTCTGCCTCTCTCTGTCTCTCTCTGTCTCTCTGCTCTCTCTGCCTCTCTCTGCCTCCAGCTCTGCCTCCAGCTCTGTCTCCCGCTCTGTCTCTCTCTGCCTCCCGCTCTGTCTCCCGCTCTGTCTCTGTCTCTCTCTGTCTCCCTCTGTCTCTCTCTGTCTCTCTGTCCCGCTCTGTCTCTCCGCTCTGTCTCTCTCTCTGCTCTGTCTCCTCTGCCCGCTCTGTCTCTCTCTGCTCTGTCTCTCTGTCTCTCCTCCCGCTCTGTCTCTCTCTGTCTCCCGCTCTGTCTCTCTCTGTCTCTCTCTCTCTCTGCTCTCCCGTCTGTCTCCTCTGTCTCTCTGTCCTCTCTCTCTCTCTGCTCTGTCTCCCGCTCTGTCTCCCGCTCTCTGTCTCTGCCTCCCGCTCTGTCTCCCGCTCTGTCTCTCTCTGTCTCTCTCTGTCTCCCGCTCTGTCTCCCTCTGCTCCCCGTCTCTCTCTGTCTCTGTCTCCTCTGTCTCCCTGCTCTGTCTCCCGCTCTGTCTCCCGCTCTGTCTCCCGCTCTGTCTCGCTCTGTCTCCCGCTCTGTCTCCGCTCTGTCTCTCTGTCTCTCTCTGTCTCCGCTCTGTCTCTCTCTGTCCCGCTCTGTCTCTCTCTGTCTCTCTGTCTCCCGCTCTCTGTCTCTCTCTGCCTCCCTGTCTCTCTCTGTCTCTCTCTCTGTCTCCCGCTCTGTCTCCCGCTCTGTCTCTCTCTGTCTCCTCTCTCCTCTCTCCCGCTCTGTCTCTCTCTGCCTCCCGCTCTGTCTCTCTCTGCCTCCCGCTCTGTCTCTCTCTGTCTCCCGCTCTGTCTCTCTCTGCCTCCCGCTCTGTCTCTCTCTGCCTCCCGCTCTGTCTCTCTCTGCCTCCCGCTCTGTCTCTCTCTGCCTCCCGCTCTGTCTCTCTCTGCCTCCCGCTCTGTCTCTCTCTGCCTCCCGCTCTGTCTCTCTCTGCCTCCCGCTCTGTCTCTCTCTGCTCTGCCTCCCGCTCTGTCTCCTCTGCTCTGCCTCCCGCTCTGTCTCCTCTGCCTCCCGCTCTGCCTCCTCTGTCTCCAGCTCTGTCTCCAGCTCTGTCTCTCAGCTCTGTCTCCAGCTCTGTCTCCAGCTCTGTCTCTCTCTCTGTCTCTCTCTCTCTCTCTCTGTCTCTCTCTCTCTGTCTCTCTCTCTGTCCGTCCCTCTCTCTCTGTCTCTCTCTGCCTCCCGCTCTGCCTCCCGCTCTGTCTCTCTCTGCCTCCCGCTCTGTCTCTCTCTGCCTCCCGCTCTGTCTCCTCTGCCTCCCGCTCTGTCTCTCTCTGCCTCCCGCTCTGTCTCTCTCTCTGCCTCCCGCTCTGTCTCTCTCTGCCTCCCGCTCTGTCTCTCTCTGCCTCCCGCTCTGTCTCTCTCTGCCTCCCGCTCTGTCTCTCTCTGCCTCCCGCTCTGTCTCTCTCTGCCTCCCGCTCTGTCTCTCTCTGCCTCCCCTCCCGCTCTGTCTCTCTCTGCCTCCCGCTCTGTCTCTCTCTGCCTCCCGCTCTGTCTCTCTCTGCCTCCCGCTCTGTCTCTGTGCCTCCCGCTCTGTCTCTCTGCCTCCCGCTCTGTCTCTCTCTGCCCCCCGCTCTGCCTCCAGCTCTGTCTCCAGCTCTGTCTCCAGCTCTGTCTCCAGCTCTGTCTCCAGCTCTGTCTCTCTCTCTGTCTCTCTCTCTCTCTCTCTGTCTCTCTCTGTCTCTCTCTGTCTCTCTCTGTCTGTCTCCCGCTCTGTCTCCCGCTCTGTCTCCCGCTCTGTCTCCCGCTCTGTCTCCCGCTCTGTCTACCGCTCTGTCTCTCTTCATCTATCATTCTCTCTGTCCTGGGAGGTAATAGAATGGAGATAAAGTTGATGTCAATGGATAGTTCTGTAAGACACACACACACGCACACACACACACACACACACACACAGCTGATGTCGATGGTTAACTCTGTAACACTTCTGTAGCAGTTGATCCGAGTTACAATGAAAGAAGTATAGCACTGAGTATGAATGGGTTTTTAGACGTGTGAAAAGGGAGGTTTGGGATGCCTGGATTCTGCCAGTAGACCAATCCGTCTCCAAAATGTCTCCCTCTCTTCTTTATACCAGAGCCCTATTCCCTACAGAGTGCACTTCTTTATACCAGAGCCCTATTCCCTACAGAGTGCACTTCTTTAGACCAGAGCCCTATTCCCTACAGAGTGCACTGCTTTAGACCAGAGTCCTATTCCCTACAGAGTACACTGCTTTAGACCAGAGCCCTATTCCCTTCTGAAAGGAAACCATGATGATGAGGACAAAGAGGGAACCATGAGAATGAGGAGGAAGAGGGAACCAAGATGATGAGGAGGAAGAGGGAACCATGATGATGAGGAGGAAGAGGGAACCATGATGATGAGGAGGAAGAGGGAACCATGATGATGAGGAGGAAGAGGGAACCATGATGATGAGGAGGAAAAGGGAACCATGATGATGAGGAGGAAAAGGGAACCATGATGATGAGGAGGAAAAGGGAACCATGATGATGAGGAGGAAGAGGGAACCAAGATGATGTGGAGGAAGAGGGAACCAAGATGATGTGGAGGAAGAGGGAGACATGCTGGTGAGGAGGAAGAGGGAGACATGATGATGAGGAGGAAGAGGGAGACATGCTGATGAGGAGGAAGAGGGAGACATGCTGATGAGGAGGAAAAGGGAACCATGATGATGAGGAGGAAAAGGGAACCATGATGATGAGGAGGAAGAGGGAACCAAGATGATGTGGAGGAAGAGGGAACCAAGATGATGTGGAGGAAGAGGGAGACATGCTGGTGAGGAGGAAGAGGGAGACATGATGATGAGGAGGAAGAGAATGGGACAGTAGACCCAAGAAAGAATTGGACAGTGACCGCTGAAAAAAAATGGGACAGTAGACCAAAGAAAGAATAGGACAGTAGACCAAAGAAAGAATGGGACAGCAGACCAAAGAAAGAATGGGACAGCAGACCAAAGAAAGAATGGGACAGTAGGCCGAAGAAAGAATGGGACAGCAGACCAAAGAAAGAATGGGACAGCAGGCCGAAGAAATAATGGGACAGAGGGCCCGAAAAAAGAATGGGACAGTGGACTCAGGAAAGAATGGAACAGTAGATTGAAGAAGGAATGAGACAGTAGCCCGAGGAAAGAATGGGGCAGTAGACCGGCGATAGAATGGGACAGTAGACCGAAGAAAGAATGGGACAGTAGACCGAAGAAAGAATGGGACAGTAGACCGAAGAAAGAATGGGACAGTAGACCGAAGAAAGAATGGGACAGTAGACCGAAGAAAGAATGGGACAGTAGATGGAAGAAAGAATGGGACAGTAGACCGAAGAAAGAATGGGACAGTAGACCGAAGAAAGAATGGGACAGTAGACCGAAGAAAGAATGGGACAGTAGATGGAAGAAAGAATGGGACAGTAGACCGAAGAAAGAATGGGACAGTAGACCGAAGAAAGAATGGGACAGTAGATGGAAGAAAGAATGGGACAGTAGATTGAAGAAAGAATGGGACAGTAGACCGAAGAAAGAATGGGACAGTAGATGGAAGAAAGAATGGGACAGTAGATTGAAGAAAGAATGGGACAGTAGACCGAAGAAAGAATGGGACAGTAGACCGAAGAAAGAATAGCATGGGACAATGCGTGTGTCTAGAGACTGGTATAAAGGTAGCTTCAGAAAGGAAGGAATGAGGCATAACACCACCAGCAAGGCGAGACAAAGCTAATCCATGAGGGACCCCTGAGGAGCGTGTTGTGTTCAGGCATGCCCCAGTGCATCCTGGGAGCACCGACCTGCTGGTTTATTCATGGGGGGTGAACTATGTCGAACCCAGTGAGGGGAGGAGGGTGAGAGGAGCGAGGGGAGAGGGGGAGGTGTGGAGATGAGGAAAGGAGAAGAGGTTAGAGGGAAGTTGCAAGCCACTGGCTTGGAAAACCAATGGCACAGAATGATGTATCGCCTGGGGTTTGGAGGTTACTGAAGACAGCATCCATCCAGGAGAGAGGAGCCACTTAGGTCCCTAAGCCGAGAGAGAGCGAGAGAGAGAGAGAGAGAGAGAGAGAGATGGGGAGGGACAATAGGAGAGCCACTTGGGACTGAAAACCAATAGAGCAAGAAAGGGAGGGGTAGTGAGCTGGTATTGTTCCCAGGCTGTAGTGAATGGGACATGGATGAAACCCTGGATTTAGAATGTCACTGGAAACATTATCCATCTTCTCCTTTAGGTGATCATTCTACAGTGACTGGCTTCTCCTGTTCCTTGCAGCCAGCCAAGCCAAGCCAAGCAGGCCAGACCCGACCTGCCCCACATTCCCTTACTTCACCATCTCCTATCTGGCTATGACAGCCACATGTATACCACGCTACGCATTGCCAGCATGGTATAATTTAATTTTTTAAGCTTTCACAGAAAGTGAAAAGATAACAGTAGACCTTGACACGTAAATCAATACATTGCAATAAATGCTAAATTGTGGAAGAACACGTTTTTGCGCCACAGCACCTCTGTATTGGTTTTTGACCCCCAGTTTTCTCAGCATTAGACCTCATTCTCAGTATTAATGATCGTGTTGCTTCTCATTGGCCAGTAGCTTGATATTTGTGATTTGCAAAAACGCTGTATTTTAGTGATCCAGACAGACAGGGAGGTCAATGAGTCAACACCATTGGAAATAATCTGCACTTTATTAGATTACATGCAATCAGATTAATCAAATTATGGTTAGGAGGTGCAAGGCCCACTGCAACACTCATAGCGCATACACAAATCAAATCACATTTGCCACCACACACACACACACCCTCTCCCTGGATAGCTCCAGTACAGGTGGTGCTATCGCCAAGGTTACCTGTGCATAGTATGGATATCGAAGCCCATCGATCACAACAACATAATTCTAAGAATAAAAAGGCCCAGACAGGAGCATACACAGAGTGGACAAAACATTAAGAACAGCTGCTCTTTCCGTGACATAGACTGACCCAGTGAATCCAGGTGAAAGATATGATCCCTTATTGATGTCACTTGTTAACTCCACTTCAATCAGTGTAGATGAAGGGGTAAGAGACGGGGTTAAAGAAGGATTTTTTAAAGCTTTGAGATAATTGAGACATGGACTGTGTATGTGTGCCAGTCAGAGGGTGAATGGATAAGACAAAAAAATACTTACGTGCCTTTGAACGGGGTACGGTAGTAGGTGCCAGGTGCACCGGTTTGAGTGTGTCAAGAAGTACATCGGTTTAGCAGATAATAAGAAAAGGTTATCAGTATTTACCTGACGAAGAGAGAAGGAATATAATATATATTATTTCCTGCAAACTCATTCGACTATCTTAAATGAAGTTGAAGAAGGAAGAAGTTAGAAGGACTGGCGGGAAGAAATATAAGCTACCGTTCCAAAGTTTGGGGTCACTTAGAAATGTCTCTTTTTTTTTTTAAGAAAAGCTCATTTCTGATCAATTTTATGTTATTTTAATGGTCAAATAAAATGCGTTTTCCTTTCAAAAACAAGGACATTTCTAAGTGACCCCGACATTTTTGAACGGCAATGTATGTGTCAGGAAGAACAATCCCCACCATACTGACGATCTAAATTATAATCAATTTATTAATCTGATGAATGTTGTTAGAGGTACAGACGCATACAAATAAAATATACACACGTTTAAATGCTTTACACAGAGACCCAGACATAATTGTAAATCATATACGGGTAACTGCCCAAATAACAGAAACACCAACAGAAAAGGTTGTAATAGGCCGTCAGGCCACCACGGATGTGGAACTCTATAGGAGGGATGTGGAACTCTATAGGAGGGATGTGGAACTCTATAGGAGGGATGCGACACCATTATTCCACGGGAAATGCCGTAATTTGGTGTTTCGTTGGTGGTGGTGGTGGAAAACGCTCCAGAATCTCCCACGAGTGTTCAATTGGGTTGAGATCTGAGGTGTAATTCTTTACTGAAACCATTTTATGTTTTAAGAACCGAACGAAAGCAAATGGAAACGAAATTGCGAGGGACCTACCTGAATTTGTCCTAAAGAAACTCTCGTTTGCATTTTCCGTTTGTTGAAAAATGGTTTCTGAGGCAAAAGTTTTGCAACAGAATTGGTGTAATGATTACACCCCTGATGACTTCCGTATCTCTCTCTCCTGTGTGTCGCCAAGAGGAAGTCAGAGGAGAGCTATAGTCAGGTTGTATCAGCAGGAGTCAGGCGCTCTAATGGCTGGGACTACAGTTTACAGCTGCCACACACACACACACACACACACACACACACACACACACACACACACACACACACACACACACACACACACACACACACACACACACACACACACACACACACACACACACACACACACACACACACACACACACACACAACCCCACACACACACACACACACACACACACACACACACTTTAACCCCCTTTTGAGACCCTTTTCCAAGTCACTGAGATCTCTTTTTCTAGCAGTAGGCAACATAATGTTCAACCGGGCATACATGACCCTAAGCATGATGGGAAGCTAATTGCTTAATTAATACACTCAGGAACCACACCTATGTGGAAGCACCTGCTTCCGATATACTTTGTAAACCTCATTTACTCAAGTGTTTCCTTTACTTTTGCCAGTTACCTGTACTGAATACAGTTAGACAACTTTAATGTATGTATGTTCCTGGGTGAACCATCGTTATCCTAATGATCAAATCGTCTGTGTGTGTGTTGCTGGAGGTTTGTGGTCTGCAAACCTCAAAGAGCATGCACTTGCTTCTCAGATGGTATTTTACGTCTCATATGGTATTTTACTACACACTACCTAGCTACTACACACTACCTAGCTACTACACACTACCTAGCTACTACACACTACCTAGCTACTACACACTACCTAGCTACTACACACTACCTAGCTACTACACACTACCTAGCTACTACACACTACCTAGCTACTACACACTACCTAGCTACTACACACTACCTAGCTACTACACACTACACACTACCTAGCTACTACACACTACCTAGCTACTACACTACCTAGCTAGCTACTACACACACTCTAGCTTCACTAGCTAGTACAACACTTGCTCTAGTACAACACTAGCTAGCTAACACACACTAACTAGCTACCTAGCTTCACTTGTACTAGACTAGTACAACACTAGCTAGCACACACTACCTAGCTTGTACAGACTAGCTAGCTATTACACACTAGCTAGTATAACACTTGCTTCACTAGTACCAACACTTGCTCTAGTACAGTGTCTGTGGCGTCAGAAGGTATCTGCCAGATCCTATTGAAGGCTTCAGTCAGAAAGCCTCAGTGAGTGATAGCATCCATCCTCCTCCTCCTCCTTCGTTGTGTTGTTCTCTGTTTTGTAGGCAGGCTAAACAAGCCTTAACAATGAGTACACCAGTATCTGTGGGGAGGGAGGCACACACACACACACACACACACACACACACACACACACACACACACACACACACACACACACACACACACACACACACACACACACACACACACACACACACACACACACACACACACACACACACACACACACACACACACACACACACACACACACACACACACACACACACACACACACACACACACACACACACACACACACACACACACACACACACACACACACACACACACACACACACACACACACACACACACACACACACACACACACACACACACACACAACACACACACACACACACACACACACACACACACACACCTTTGCCCTAGTGTTTAATTAAAATGTCTGTATTTTCTACAGATCATGCAGATTAAGCAGGTTCCAGGAGATGGGCTTTGTGTGTGTGTGTGTGTATGTGTGTGTCTTGGTTATTCTTTCCTTGTGAGGACCTAAAATCCCCAAAAGTCCCCACAAGGATAGTAAAACAAGGACAATGATCCCTCCTCTGAACATTTCCCACATCCCCATTAGGACAGATGCTGTTTTAAGTTACGGGGTTAAGTGTAAACTTCGGGTTAGAATTAGGGCTAGGGTAAAGGGGTTAGTGTTTAAGGGGTGGCAGGGTAGCCTAGTGGTTAGAATTAGGGCTAGGGTAAAGGGGTTAGTGTTTAAGGTTAAGAAGAATTGACCATCCACATCATCTTGACCATCCACATTTAGCCTATAGCTTTACTAAAACTGTACTATTATGTAAACTTACGTGAATAAACCTCAAAATAAATGATCGTAGAAATCACAATTTGGACCTTTTACAGCAAAAAAATAATAATTAATCTTCAAATGCAAATGAGAAAAGGAGGGTCATGAGTCACTCACCAAGTCTACTTATGTTTTGCTGCTCTTGACTGATTCAAGCAGTCCTTTCTCCTTTTGCAGAGCCAGAGAGAAGTCATTATATGACAAGTCACAGTTCATTTGAAGTTCATTTTTTCATCAGCTCTGTGCTACATCTGTTTCTAGAGTCTGACCATTTAATGGTCATCAGAGAGAAAGTCCTCTCCACAAAGGCATTTGAGCCTGGCACACTGAGGACAAATGAGACAATCCTGAACATGTTGATTAAGTTGGCTTTCCCTAGGTCTTGGAAAACTGCCACCTGCTTCTCCAGGTCAGTGAAGGACTCCTCATAGAGTTGGTCCATACTGACTCCAGGTCAGTGAAGGAGAGCTCCTCATAGAGTTGGTCCATACTGACTCCAGGTCAGTGAAGGATAGCTTCTCATGGAGGCCGATCAGTTTTACCATTACATTACCCTGTGAGAAATCAAACCACTTGTAAATGTATGTAATGACAGTGTCATAGAATGTCCTGTTGCTGCTTGGACCTTTGACAATTGTTTATCCATCAGCTACTTGGTCTGGTATCCCAAAACATCAGCTACTTGGTCTGGTATCCCAAAACATCAGCTGCTTGGTCTGGTATCCCAAAACATCAGCTGCTTGGTCTGGTATCCCAAAACATCAGCTGCTTGGTCTGGTATCCCAAAACATCAGCTGCTTGGTCTGGTATCCCAAAACATCAGCTGCTTGGTCTGGTATCCCAAAACATCAGCTGCTTGGTCTGGTATCCCAAAACATCAGCTGCTTGGTCTGGTATCCCAAAACATCAGCTGCTTGGTCTGGTATCCCAAAACGTCAGCTGCTTGGTCTGGTATCCCAAAACGTCAGCTGCTTGGTCTGGTATCCCAAAACATCAGCTGCTTGGTCTGGTATCCCAAAACATCAGCTGCTTGGTCTGGTATCCCAAAACATCAGCTGCTTGGTCTGGTATCCCAAAACATCAGCTGCTTGGTCTGGTATCCCAAAACATCAGCTGCTTGGTCTGGTATCCCAAAACATCAGCCGCTTGGTCTACTCAGAAGAAACTGTGCTGTTTCAGCTGAAGCATCTTCAATGTTGAACTTTTGGACTTCCTTGTAAACATCTGTGATGCAGCGCATTGTTTCCTCCAGCTGTTTTACCAGTTGGTCATTTGTGGAAAAAGCACAGATAAATCTCAGCAGTAGCTTCCTTTTTTTCTTCATACTCAAAAATACTATTCAGTGCCCCAGGACAGGTCTCCCTAAGGGACCTGAAGTATGACGTAAGAGCTGGCCAGCTTTGCAGGAGACGATCGACGGCTGTGTGCAAACATGTCGCAGAATTTCACGCCACTCAGTGTCAACAAAGGCAACAAAAAAAAATGCACGCAGTTCCTCTCTTCGGGAAGCGGATACTGATAGGTGTCTGTGGATCTGTACAACAATTCTCTCAATATCCACTGACCGCTGATCGCAGGCATTATGAGCTATGTGAGCTGGGCAATTAGCTTTCAGAATGCGATTGTTGTTGGCACTGCTCAATAACTGGTAAACGGAGAGGTGTTTTCCAATTATGTCGGTTTCCACAGTAGACGTCACGAAGAATGCACCGATATTGCTAGCACCTTTAGCTTAGCGTGGCCTTGTGCATTTCTGTGGATGCATGCTGAGTTAGGTAACTCTCCCCTTCATTGGCCAATTGAGATTTCCTGACGGCATATGAAGTACAGAAAGCGGGTCACCACTGACGGGCCTTAACACACATCTTTTATTGCTTCACGTTGTGTTTGTTGTAGCTACACAGTCTTTTCTATTCTGCATGTTTATCCATTTTTCCTTGATATGCCAAACCGACCGAACAATAACAGAAATGACTTTGCAGGAATTGGCGCGTTTACACTGTGATTGGATTCATATTTAGCCAAATATATAAGGGACATCCCGGCTAATACGGGACAGTTGGCAACCCTATCCTAGCTAAACCTGAGACATCTATCTAACAGCTACCAGTAGACTAACAACTTGATTTCTTTCTGGAAGTGTTTAGCCCAGTGTATTGTGTTCACCCCACTGCTTCACTGAGACGGAAACCTGAGTTTACTAACTTCTCTTATTTCCTCTCCTCTCTGCAGCTCTCATCCTGTTGAACGCCCTCAGTAGCTGCCACCTTCAGTGAGGTCCTCTTAAGCCACTTCCACTGACCCCTGAACCCTCGTTGCCATGGAGAACATGAGTGAGCTCCAGAACCCGCTCCTGGACAAGAACAGCAAGCACGTCGTCAACGGTTACGGCGGCGACTTCCCTAACAACCAGTACCAGGAGAACATCATCAACTACTTAACCGGTGGCAACAGCGGAGAAGGAGGAGGTAACACTACCAACGGTATGGTGGCCCATGTGGGACACAACAATCCCAATGGCAAGACGAAAGCTCAACAACTCCTGGACGCCACCTCACTCCATCTGGCCGTCGAGGCCTTCTACAGGCCCAACTTCATCCTGTACAAGGAGGAAGGGGGAGGAGGAGGCGGAGTCAAGGCCAAGGATTATAAGAACGAGTGTTGCGAGACTACCTTCACAGAGAAGAAGGAGAAGGAGAGGGAGGCGTCTGTAGCAGTGGAGACCCCCGGAAGCACAGAGGACCCTCAGGCCAAGCTGCTGGAAGAAGGAGACAACGTGAAGATACAGACTGTCTCCTACGAGGTGGAGGAGGAGGAGTATGTGGATTACGAGGTAAGGAAAAGAAAACACCTCCCCATAGTAGATTCAGAATTTATGAGCAGGTACGTGAGCACCTGGGGAATTGCTAGAAGTGTGATAACGGATTTGTGGTTTGGTAGAAAGTAGAAATTGCTGTGCCTCCATCTTCTCTAGCTCCTGTGTGTGCTGGCTGGGGGAGCAGTGGGATTGGTTAGGATTGAGGGGTAGACCAGAGAAGAAGGTAGTGGATTGGAAAGTGGTGCAGAGAAGCAGTTACCAGGTTAGGCAATAGAGCAGAGAAGCAGGTACTAGGTTAGGCAGTAGAGCAAAGAAGCAGGTACCAGGTTAGGCAGTAGAGCAAAGAAGCAGGTACCAGGTTAGGCAGTAGAGCAAAGAAGCAGGTACCAGATTAGGCTTTAGAGCAGAGAAGCAGGTACCAGATTAGGCAGTAGAACATTGAAGCAGGTAGTTGGGATTTTGTAATGTTTTACAGTAAGAAAATTAGTAATGTGAAGTATATTACAGCATCTCTGCTGTAAAGCAACATTACAGTATGAAGCTGGCAACTCTGGTGACAGGACAATGCCGTAAATTTACTGTGAAATTCTTCCTGAAATCTAAAAGAAAAATAATACATTTATACATATATATACAGTACCAGTCAAAAGTTTGGACACACCTACACATTCCAGGGTTTTTCTTTATTTTTTACTATTTTCTACATTGTAGAATAAGACATCAAAAACCATGAAATTTCACATTTGGAATCATGTACTGACCAAAAAATATTTATATTTGAGATTCTTCAACGTGGCCACCCTTTGCCTTGATGACAGCTTTTCACACTCTTGGCATTCTCTCAACCAGCTTCATGAGGTAGTCACCTGGAATACATTTCAATTAACAGGTGAGCCTTGTTAAAAGTTAATTTGTGGAATTTCTTTCCTTCTTAACCATACCACGTGGTTAAACTCTTAGACTATTGATACCGACAGAATAAGAATATCAATTACTAGTCTGCAGCTAGGAATTCGGTATCATTGAACTCGAAGAACGACAACCGCCGAAACATTTATTCTATAACGACATGAATGAATGTCACTCTGAACTATCTATTCTAACCACGACAGAGAGAGAGAGACGGGACAAACTTTTCAACAGAGATCCCGGCGACACACTGAGCGTAAATATATATATATATTGATTACAATTATTCCCGAATGAGTGAGCGTTCATGTGCAAAGGATTAGCATTTCAATTGTTATAATTATCATCTTTGTAGTGTCTCATCTCAGTCGACCCCCAGTTTCCTTTCTGTCCACCAAGCTGCAATACCGGTTTATCCCACTAGGGAAACTCTGTTATAATTTCCTTGTAACTACCTACTGTTTGTTTATGCATTTCTGTGAATTACTTAGTAAGTAAATAAATGATTTAAGACAATTGATGAATGGAAGACTCATAGTGAAGACTGGGTTTTGTGCAGATAACCAACAATTTACAACGTTTGGAATGAGACTAACGTGAGGTAAAATAAAGAATAAATCATTAATCAGAAGACTAATTGATCAGATATTAAAATATCTGAAAAGTTATTAGGTAAATTAGAACTTTGTGATCTGAATATTTTCCTTGGTGCCCCGACATCCTAGTTATTTACATTTGCCTGATTAGTTAATCAGGAAATGCTAATTACAGAGAAACTTTGATAAAAACTATAAGTCTTCAGTTAATGATAGTAAAGGCACGACACTACTATACCCCTACCCTGTCTGTACATTATGCCCTGCATCTATCCTACCATGCCCAGAAATCTGCTCCTTTCATTCTCTTTCCCCAGTCCACGAGACAACCAGTTTTGATAGCCTTTAGCCGTACCCTCATCCTACTCCTCTGTTCCTCGGGTGATGTGGAGGTAAACCCAGGCCCTGCGTGTCCCCAGGCCCTCTCATTTGTTGACTTCTGTAACTGTAAAAGCCTTGGTTTCATGCATGATAATTAACATCAGAAGCTTCCTCCCTAAGTTTGTTTCACTCACTGCTTTAGCACACTCCGCCAACCCTGATGTCCTAGCCGTGTCTGAATCCTGGCTTAGGAAGACCACCAAAAACCCTGAAATTTCCATCCCCAACTATAACATTTTCCGACAAGATAGAACTGCCAAAGGGGGCGGAGTTGCAATCTACTGCAGAGACAGCCTGCAGAGTTCTGTCATGTTTTCCAAGTCTACGCCCAAACAGAAATATGCCCAAAAAGAAATATGTCTCTCAATGTTGCCGCCTGTTATAGACCCCCCTCAGCTCCCAGCTGTGCCCAGGACACCATATGTGAATTGATTGCCCCCCCATCTATAGTCAGAGTTTGTTCTGTTAGGTGACCTGGCAGTCCTACAATCTAAGGAATGCCCTCAATCTCACACAAACTATCAAGGAACCCACCTGGTGCAACCCTAAATCCATAAACATGGGCACCCCCATAGGTATTATCCTGACCAACTTGCCCTCCAAATACACCAAATCAAATCACATTTATTTATATAGCCCTTTGTACATCAGCTGATATCTCAAAGTGCTGTACAGAAACCCAGCCTAACACCCCAAACAGCAAGCAATGCAGGTGTAGAAGCACCTGCAATACACCTCTGCTGTTTTCAATCAAGATCTCATTGATCACTGCCTGTATCCGCCATGGGTTCGCGGTAAAACGACCATCCCTCATACCTGTCAAACACTCCCTAAAACACTTCAGTGAGCAGGCCTTTCTAATCGACCAGGCCTGGGTATCCTGGAAGGATATTGGCCTTATCCCGTCGGTAGAGGATGCCTGGTTGTTCTTTAAAAGTAATTTCTTCAACATCTTAAATAAGCATACCCTTTCAAAAAATGTAGAACTAAGAACAGATATAGCCCTTGGTTCACTCCAGACCTGACTGCCCTCGACCAGCACAAAAACATCCTGTGGCGGACTGCGCTAGCATCGAATAGTCCCCGCGATACGCAACTGTTCAGGGGAGTCAAGAACCAATACACGCAGTCAGTCAGGAAAGCTAAGGCCATCTTCTTCAGGAAGAAGTTTGCATCCTGTAGCTCCAACTCCAAAAAGTTCTGGGACACTGAAGTCCATGGAGAACAAGAGCACCTCCTCCCAGCTGCCCACTGCACTGAGGCTACGCAGTCAGTCAGGAAAGTAAAGGCTAGCTTTTTCAAACAGAAATTTGCTTCCTGTAGCTCTAACTCCAAAAGGTTTTGGGACACTGTACTCTCTTCTCCATATACATCAACGATGTTGCTCTTGCTGCTGGTGATTCTCTGATCCACCTCTACGCAGACGACACCATTCTGTATACTTCTGGCCCTTCTTTGGACACGGTGTTATTAACAAACCTCCAAACGAGCTTCAATGCCATACAACACTCCTCCCGTGGCCTCCAACTCTTAAACGCTAGTAAAACTGAATACATGCTTTTCAACTGATCGCTGCCCGCACCTGCCCGCACCTGCCCGCACCTGCCCGCACCTGCCCGCCCGACTATTATCACTACTCTAGACAGTTCTGACTTAGAATATGTGAACAACTACAAATACCTAGGTGTCTGGTTAGACTGTAAACTCTCCTTCCAGACTCATATTAAACATCTCCAATCCAAAATTAAATCTAGAAGTAGCTTCCTATTTCGCAACAAAGCCTCCTTCACTCACGTCGCCAAACATACCCTAGTAAAACTGACTATCCTACCGATCCTCGACTTCGGGAGATGTCATCTACAAAATAGCTTCCAACACTCTACTCAGCATACTGGATGCAGTCTATAACAGTGCCATCCGTTTTGTCACCAAAGCCTCATATACCACCCACCACTGCGACCTGTATGCTCTCGTCGGCTGGCCCTCGCTACATATTCGTCGCCAGACCCACCAGGTCATCTATAAGTTTTTGCTAGGTAAAGCTCTGCCTTATCTCAATTCACTGGTCATGATAACAACACCCACCCGTAGCACGCGCTCCAGCAGGTATATCTCACTGGTCACGATAACAACACCCACCCGTAGCACGCGCTCCAGCAGGTATATCTCACTGGTCACGATAACACCCACCCGTAGCACGCGCTCCAGCAGGTATATCTCACTGGTCACGATAACAACACCCACCCGTAGCACGCGCTCCAGCAGGTATATCTCACTGGTCACGATAACAACACCCACCCGTAGCACGCGCTCCAGCAGGTATATCTCACTGGTCACGATAACAACACCCACCCGTAGCACGCGCTCCAGCAGGTATATCTCACTGGTCACGATAACAACACCCACCCGTAGCACGCGCTCCAGCAGGTATATCTCACTGGTCACGATAACACCCACCCGGCACGCGCTCCAGCAGGTATATCTCACTGGTCACGATAACAACACCCACCCGTAGCACGCGCTCCAGCAGGTATATCTACTGGTCATCCCCAAAGCCAACACTGCCTTTCCTTCCAGTTCTCTGCTGCCAATGACTGGAACGAATTGCAAAAGTTGAAGCTGAAGTTGGACTTATATCTGATCCCGTACACCATCTGATCCCGTACACCATCTGATCCAGCAGGTACCATCTGATCCCGTACACCATCTGATCCCGTACACCATCTGATCCCGATACACCATCTGATCCCGTACACCATCTGATCCCGTACACCATCTGATCCAGCAGTATACCATCTGATCCCGTACACCATCTGATCCCGTACACCATCTGATCCAGCAGGTATATCATCCTGTACACCATCTGATCCCAACACCATCCTGTACACCATCTGATCCCGTATACCATGGTATCCCGTACACCATCTGATCCCGTACACCATCCTGTACACCATCTGATCCCGTACACCACCCACCCGTAGCACGCGCTCCATCTGATCCCGTACACCATCTGATCCTGTACACCATCTGATCCCGTACACCATCTGATCCCGTACACCATCCTGTACACCATCTGATCCCGTACACCATCTGATCCCGTATACCATGCGTATCCAGCAGTACACCATCTGATCCCGTAACACCATCCTGTACACCATCTGATCCCAGGTATACCATCTGATCCTGTACACCATCTGATCCTGTACACCATCTGATCCCGTACACCATCTGATCCCGTACACCATCTGATCCCGTATACCATGCGTATCCCTGGTACACCATCTGATCCCGTATACCATGCGTATCCCGTACACCATCTGATCCCGTACACCAAGCGTATCCCGTATACCATCCCGTACACCATGCGTATCCCGTACACCATGCGTATCCTCTGTACACCAAGCGTGATCCCGTACACCATCCCCGTACACCATCTGATCCCGTACACCAAGCGTATCCCGTACACCATCCCGTACACCATCGTATCCCGTACACCATGCGTATCCCGTATCCCGTATACCATGCTGATCCCGTACCGTACCATCCCGTACACCATGCGTATCCCGTACACCATGCGTATCCCGTACACCATCGTATCCCGTACACCATGCTGTATCCATCTGTACACCATGCGTATCCCGTACACCATGCGTATCCCGTACACCATGCGTATCCCGTACACCATCTATCCCGTACACCATCCTGTACACCATGCGTATCCCGTACACCATGCGTATCCTGTACACCATGCGTATCCCGTACACCATCTGTCCTGCATCCATCCTGTACACCATGCTGTATCCCGTACACCATCTGATCCCGTACACCATCCCTGTACACCATGCTGATCCCGTACACCATGCGTATCCCGTACACCATCTGATCCCGTACCACCATCCCGTACACCATGGATCCCGTATACCATCCCCACACCATGTGTATCCCGTACACCATGCGTATCCTATACACCGTCCCGTACACCATGCGTATCCCGTACACCATGCGTATCCCGTACACCATGCGTATCCCGTACACCATCCCTGCATACACCATGCGTATCCCGTACACCATCCCTGTACACCATGCGTATCCCGTACACCATGCGTATCCCGTACACCGTCCCTGTACACCATGCGTATCCCGTACACCGTCCCGTACACCATGCGTATCCCGTACACCGTCCTGTATCCATGCGTATCCCGTACACCGTCCCTGTACACCATGCGTATCCCGTACACCATCCCGCACACCATGCGTATCCCGCACACCATCCTGTACATGCCATCCGTATCCCCCGTACACCATGCGTATCCCGTACACCATCCTGTACACCATGCGTATCCCGTACACCATCCTGTACACCATCTGATCCCGTACACCATGCGTATCCCGTACACCATCCCGTACACCATGCGTATCCCGTACACCATCCTGTACACCATGCGTATCCCGTACACCATGCGTATCCCGTACACCATGCGTGCGTATCCCGTACACCATGCGTATCCCGTACACCATGCGTATCCCGTACACCATGCGTATCCTGTACACCATGCGTATCCCGTACACCATGCGTATCCCGTACACCATGCGTATCCCGTACACCATGCGTATCCCGTACACCATCCCGTACACCATCGTATCCCGTACACCATCCCGTACACCATGCGTATCCCGTACACCATCTGATCCCGTACACCATCTGATCCCGTACACCATCTGATCCCGTACACCATGCGTATCCCGTACACCATCTGATCCCGTACACCATCTGATCCCGTACACCATCTGATCCCGTACACCATCCCGTACACCATCTGATCCCGTACACCATGCGTATCCCGTACACCATGCGTATCCCGTACACCATGCGTATCCCGTACACCATCTGATCCCGTACACCATGCGTATCCTGTACACCATGCGTATCCCGTACACCATGCGTATCCCGTACACCATGCGTATCCCGTACACCATGCGTATCCCGTACACCATCTGATCCCGTACACCATGCGTATCCCGTACACCAAGCGTATCCCGTACACCATGCGTATCCCGTACACCATGCGTATCCCGTACACCATGCGTATCCCGTACCATCCCGTACACCATGCGTATCCCGTACACCATGCGTATCCTGTACACCATGCGTATCCTGTACACCATCCCGTACACCAAGCGTATCCCGTACACCATCCGTACACCATGTGTATCCTGTACACCATGCGTATCCCGTACACCATGCGTATCCTGTACACCATGCGTATCCCTTACACCATCCTGTACACCATGTGTATCCCGTACACCGTCCTGTACACCATGCGTATCCCGTACACCATGCGTATCCCGTACACCATCTGATCCCGTACACCATCTGATCCCGTACACCATCCTGTACACCAAGCGTATCCCGTACACCATCTGATCCCGTACACCATCTGATCCCGTACACCATCTGATCCCGTACACCAAGCGTATCCCGTACACCATCACGTACACCATGCGTGTCCTGTACACTCTGATCCCGTACACCAAGCGTATCCCGTACACCATCCCGTACACCATGCGTATCCCGTACACCATGCGTATCCCGTACACCATGCGTATCCCGTACACTATCCCGTACACCATCTGATCCCGTACACCATCTGATCCCGTACACCATCCTGTACACCAAGCGTATCCCGTACACCATCTGATCCCGTACACCATCTGATCCCGTACACCATGCGTATCCCGTACACCATCCCGTACACCATGCGTGTCCTGTACACCATCTGATCCCGTACACCATCCCGTACACCATGCGTATCCCGTACACCATCCGTACACCATGCGTATCCCGTACACCATCCCGTACACCATGCGTATCCGTACACCATCCCGTACACCATGCGTATCCCGTACCCATCCGTACACCATGCGTATCCCGTATACCATCCCGTACACCATGCGTATCCCGTACACCATCCCTGTACACCATGCGTATCCCGTACACCATCCCGTACACCATGCGTATCCACATACACCATCCCTGTACACCATGCGTATCCCGTACACCATCCCGTACACCATGCGTGTCCTGTACACCATGCGTATCCCATGTGTACCATCCCGTACACCATGCGTATCCCGTACACCATCCCGTACACCATGCGTATCCCGTACACCATGCGTATCCGTACACCATGCGTGTCCTGTACACCATGTGTATCCCGTACACCATGCGTATCCCGTACACCATCCTGCACACCAAGCGTATCCCGTACACCATCCCGTACACCATCGTGATCCCGTACACCATGCGTATCCCGTACACCATCCCGTACACCATGCGTATCCCGTACACCATCCTGTACACCATGCGTATCCCGTATACCATGCGTATCCCGTACACCATGCGTATCCCGTACACCATCCCGTACACCATGCGTATCCCGTACACCATGCGTATCCGTACACCATGCGTATCCCGTACACCATCCCGTGCATACACCATGCGTATCCCGTACACCATGCGTATCCCGTACACCATCCCTGTACACCATGCGTATCCCGTACACCGTCCTGTACACCATGCGTATCCTGTACACCATCCCGTACACCATGCGTATCCCGTACACCATGCATATCCTGCATACACCAAGCGTATCCCGTACACCATCCCGTACACCATGCGTATCCCGTACACCATCTGATCCCGTACACCATCTGATCCCGTACACCATCTGATCCCGTACACCATGCGTATCCCGTACACCATCTGATCCCGTACACCATCTGATCCCGTACACCATGCGTATCCCGTACACCATCGTATCCCGTACACCATGCGTATCCCGTACACCATGCGTATCCCGTACACCATCTGATCCCGTACACCATGCGTATCCCGTATACCATGCGTATCCCGTACACCATGCGTATCCCGTACACCATCCCGTACACCATGCGTATCCGTACACCATGCGTATCCCGTACACCATGCGTATCCCGTACACCATGCGTATCCCGTACACCATCCCGTGTACACCATGCGTATCCGTACACCATGCGTATCCGTGCACCGTCCCTGTACACCATGCGTATCCCGTACACCGTCCCGTACACCATGCGTATCCCGTACACCATCCCGTACACCATGCGTATCCCGTACACCATGCATATCCCGTACACCAAGCGTATCCCGTACACCATCCCGTACACCATGCGTATCCCGTACACCATCTGATCCCGTACACCATCTGATCCCGTACACCATCTGATCCCGTACACCATGCGTATCCCGTACACCATCTGATCCCGTACACCATCTGATCCCGTACACCATGCGTATCCCGTACACCATGCGTATCCCGTACACCATGCGTATCCCGTACACCATGCGTATCCCGTACACCATCTGATCCCGTACACCATCCCGTACACCATGCGTATCCCGTACACCATCTGATCCCGTACACCATCTGATCCCGTACACCATCTGATCCCGTACACCATGCGTATCCCGTACACCATGCGTATCCCGTACACCGTCCCGTACACCATGCGTATCCCGTACACCATCCCGTACACCATGCGTATCCCGTACACCATGCATATCCCGTACACCAAGCGTATCCCGTACACCATCCCGTACACCATGCGTATCCCGTACACCATGCGTATCCGTCTGTACACCATGCCCCGTACACCATGCGTATCCGTACACCGTCCCGTACACCATGCGTATCCGTACACCATCCCGTATCCATGCGTATCCCACCATGCATATCCCGTACACCAAGCGTATCCCGTACACCATCCCGTACACCATGCGTATCCCGTACACCATCTGATCCCGTACACCATCTGATCCCGTACACCATCTGATCCCGTACACCATGCATATCCCGTACACCAAGCGTATCCCGTACACCATCCCGTACACCATGCGTATCCCGTACACCATCTGATCCCGTACACCATCTGATCCCGTACACCATGCGTATCCCGTACACCATCTGATCCCGTACACCATGCGTATCCCGTACACCATGCGTATCCCGTACACCATCGTATCCCGTACACCATCTGATCCCGTACACCATCTGATCCCGTACACCATGCGTATCCCGTACACCATGCGTATCCCGTACACCATGCGTATCCCGTACACCATGCGTATCCCGTACACCATCCCGTACACCATGCGTATCCCGTACACCATCTGATCCCGTACACCATCTGATCCCGTACACCATCTGATCCCGTACACCATGCGTATCCCGTACACCATCTGATCCCGTACACCATCTGATCCCGTACACCATCTGATCCCGTACACCATGCGTATCCCGTACACCATGCGTATCCCGTACACCATCCCGTACACCATCTGATCCCGTACACCATGCGTATCCCGTACACCATGCGTATCCCACGTACACCATGCGTATCCGTACACCATCTGATCCCGTACACCATGCGTATCCCGTACACCATGCGTATCCCGTACACCATGCGTATCCCGTACACCATGCGTATCCGTACACCATGCGTATCCCGTACACCATGCGTATCCCGTACACCATGTGTATCCCGTACACCATGCGTATCCCGCACACCATCCCGTACACCATGCGTATCCCGTACACCATCCCGTACACCATGCGTATCCCGTACACCATCCCGTATCCAAGCGTATCCGTACACCATCCCGTACACCATGCGTATCCCGCATACACCATCCTGTACACCAAGCGTATCCCGTACACCATCCCGTACACCATGCGTATCCCGTACACCATCCGTACACCATGCGTATCCCGTACACCATGCGTATCCCGTACACCATGCGTATCCCGTATCCGTACACCATCTGATCCCGTACACCATCCTGTACACCATGCGTATCCCGTACACCATGCGTATCCCGTACACCATGCGTATCCCGTACACCATCTGATCCCGTACACCATCCCGTACACCATCGTATCCCGTACACCATGCGTATCCCGTACACCATGCGTATCCCGTACACCATGCTTATCCCGTACACCATCTGATCCCGTACACCATCCCCGTACACCATGCGTATCCCATACACCATGCTTATCCCGTACACCATCTGATCCCGTACACCATCCCCGTACACCATGCGTATCCCGTACACCATCTGATCCCGTACACCATGCGTATCCCGTACACCATCCCGTACACCATGCGTATCCCGTACACCATGCGTATCCCGTACACCATGCGTATCCTGTACACCATGCGTATCCCGTACACCATCCTGATCCCATGCGTATCCTGTACACCATGCGTATCCCGTACACCATCCCGTACACCATGTATCCCGTACACCATGCGTATCCCGTACACCATGCGTATCCGTACACCATGCGTATCCCGTACACCATGCGTATCCCGTACACCATGCGTATCCGTACACCATGCGTATCCCGTGCACCATGCGTATCCCGTACACCATGCGTATCCGTGCACCATCCCGTACACCATGCGTATCCCGTACACCATCATCCTGTACACCATGCGTATCCCGTACACCATCCCGTACCAAGCGTATCCGTGCATGCCATCCGTACACCATCCGTATCAAGCGTATCCTGCACCATCCCGTACACCATGCGTATCCCGTACACCATCCGTATCCATGCGTATCCCGTACACCATCCCGTACACCAAGCGTATCCCGTACACCATCCCGTACACCATGCGTATCCCGTACACCATCCTGTACACCATGCGTATCCCGTACACCATCCCGTGCACCAAGCGTATCCCGTACACCATCCCGTACACCAAGCGTATCCCGTACACCATCCCGTATCCATGCGTATCCGTACACCATCCCGTACACCATGCGTATCCGTACACCATCCATCCGTACACCATGCGTATCCCGTACACCATGCGTATCCGTACACCATCCCTGTACACCATGCGTATCCCGTACACCATGCGTATCCCGTACACCATGCGTATCCCGTACACCATCCCGTACACCATGCGTATCCCGTACACAATCTGATCCCGTACACCATCTGATCCCGTACACCATCTGATCCCGTACACCATGCGTATCCTGCACACCATCTGATCCCGTACACCATCTGATCCCGTACACCATGCGTATCCCGTACACCAAGCGTATCCCGTACACCATCCCGTACACCATCCCGTACACCATCTGATCCCGTACACCATGCATATCCCGTACACCATGCGTATCCCGTACACCATGCGTATCCCGTACACCAAGCGTATCCCGTACACCATCCCGTACACCATGCGTATCCCGTACACCATCTGATCCCGTACACCATCTGATCCCGTACACCATCTGATCCCGTACACCATGCGTATCCCGTACACCATCTGATCCCGTACACCATCTGATCCCGTACACCATGCGTATCCCGTACACCAAGCGTATCCCGTACACCATCCCGTACACCATCCCGTACACCATCTGATCCCGTACACCATGCATATCCCGTACACCATGCGTATCCCGTACACCATGCGTATCCCGTACACCATCCCGTACACCATGCGTATCCCCTGTACACCATGCGTATCCCATACACCATGCGTATCCCGTACACCATGCGTATCCCGTACACCATGCGTATCCCGTACACCATGCGTATCCGTACACCATGCGTATCCCGTACACCATGCGTATCCCGTACACCATGCGTATCCCGTACACCATGCGTATCCCGTACACCATGCGTATCCGTACACCATGCGTATCCTGTACACATCGCGTATCCCGTACACCATCCCGTACACCATGCGTATCCCGTACACCATGCGTATCCCGTACACCATGCGTATCCCGTGCACACCATGCGTATCCCGTACACCATGCGTATCCCGTACACCATGCGTATCCCGTACACCATGCGTATCCCGTACACCATGCGTATCCCGTACACCATGTGTATCCGTTACACCATCCCGTACACCAAGCGTATCCCGTACCATCCCGTACACCAAGCGTATCCGTACACCATGTGTATCCCGTACACCATCCCGTACACCATCGTATCCCGTACACCATGCGTATCCCGTACACCAAGCGTATCCCGTACACCATGCGTATCCGTACACCATGCGTATCCCGTACACCATGCGTATCCCGTACACCATGCGTATCCTGTACACCATGCGTATCCCATACCATGCGTATCCCGTACACCATGCGTATCCCGTACACCATGCGTATCCCGTACACCATGCGTATCCCGTACACCATGCGTATCCCGTACACCAAGCGTATCCCGTACCCATCCCGTACACCATGCGTATCCCGTACACCATCTGATCCCGTACACCATCTGATCCCGTACACCATGCGTATCCCGTACACCATCTGATCCCGTACACCATCTGATCCCGTACACCATCTGATCCCGTACACCATGCGTATCCCGTACACCAAGCGTATCCCGTACACCATCCCGTACACCATCTGATCCCGTACACCATGCGTATCCCGTACACCATGCGTATCCCGTACACCATGCGTATCCCGTACACCATGCGTATCCTGCACACCATGCGTATCCCGTACACCATGCGTATCCCGTACACCATGTGTATCCCGTACACCATGCGTATCCGTACACCATCCCGTACACCATGCGTATCCCGTACACCATCCTGTACACCAAGCGTATCCCGTACCATCCCGTACACCATGCGTATCCCGTACACCATGCGTATCCCGTACACCATGCGTATCCCATACACCATGCTTATCCCGTACACCATCTGATCCCGTACACCATCCTGTACACCAAGCGTATCCCGTACACCATGCGTATCCCGTACACCATGCTTATCCCGTACACCATCTGATCCCGTACACCATCTGATCCCGTACACCATCCTGTACACCATGCGTATCCCGTACACCATGCGTATCCCGTACACCATGCTTATCCCGTACACCATCTGATCCCGTACACCATCTGATCCCGTACACCATCCCGTACACCATGCGTATCCCGTACACCATGCGTATCCCGTACACCATGCGTATCCCATACACCATGCTTATCCCGTACACCATCTGATCCCGTACACCATCCCGTACACCATGCGTATCCCGTACACCATCTGATCCCGTACACCATGCGTATCCCGTACACCATGCGTATCCCGTACACTATGCGTATCCCGTACACCATGCGTATCCCGTACACCATGCGTATCCCGTACACCATGCGTATCCCGTACACCATGCGTATCCCGTACACCATGTGTATCCCGTACACCATGCGTATCCGTACACCATCCCGTACACCAAGCGTATCCGTGCACCATCCCGTACACCAAGCGTATCCCGTACACCATCCTGTACACCAAGCGTATCCCGTACACCATCCCGTATACCAAGCGTATCCCGTACACCATCCCGTACACCAAGCGTATCCCGTACACCATCCCGTACACCATGCGTATCCCATACACCATCCCGTACACCATGCGTATCCCGTACACCATCCCGTACACCATGCGTATCCCGTACACCATCGTATCCATCGTATCCCGTACACCATGCGTATCCGTACCATCCGTACACCATGCGTATCCGTGCACACCATCCTGTACACCATGCGTATCCCGTACACCATCCGTGCACCATGCGTATCCATGCACCATCCCGTACACCATGCGTATCCCGTACACCATGCGTATCCCGTATCCGTCCCGTACACCATGCGTATCCCGTACACCATCCGTACACCATGCGTATCCCGTACACCATCCCGTACACCATGCGTATCCCGCATACACCATGCGTATCCCGTACACCATGCGTATCCCGTACACCATCCCGTACACCATGCGTATCCCGTACACCATCTGATCCCGTACACCATCTGATCCCGTACACCATCTGATCCCGTACACCATGCGTATCCCGTACACCATGCGTATCCCGTACACCATCCCGTACACCATCCCGTACACCATCTGATCCCGTACACCATGCGTATCCCGTACACCATGCGTATCCCGTACACCATGCGTATCCCGTACACCATCCCGTACACCATGCGTATCCTGTACACCATGCGTATCCGTACACCATGCGTATCCCGTACACCATGCGTATCCCGTACACCATGCGTATCCCGTACACCATGCGTATCCTGCACACCATGCGTATCCCGCATACCATGCGTATCCCGTACACCATGCGTATCCCGTACACCATGCGTATCCCGTACACCATGCGTATCCCGTACACCATGCGTATCCTGCATACACCATGTATCCCGTGCACCATCCCGTACACCATGCGTATCCCGTGCACACCATGCGTATCCCGTACACCATGCGTATCCCGTACACCATGCGTATCCCGTACACCATGCGTATCCCGTACACCATGCGTATCCCGTACACCATGCGTATCCGTACACCATGCGTATCCGTACACCATCCCGTACACCATGCGTATCCGTACACCATCCATACACCAAGCGTATCCCGTACACCATGTGTATCCTGCACACCATGCGTATCCCGTACACCATGCGTATCCCGTACACCATGCGTATCCCGTACACCATGCGTATCCCGTACACCATGCGTATCCAAAACACCATGCGTATCCCGTACACCATGCGTATCCCGTACACCATGCGTATCCCGTACACCATGCGTATCCCGTGCACACCATGCGTATCCATCCCCGTACACCATGCGTATCCCGTACACCATGCGTATCCCGTACACCATGCGTATCCCGTACACCATGCGTATCCCGTACACCATGCGTATCCCGTACACCATCGATCCCGTACACCATCTGATCCCGTACACCATGCGATCCCGTACACCATCTGATCCCGTACACCATCGTGATCCCGTACACCATGCGTATCCCGTACACCATGCGTATCCCGTACACCATGCGTATCCGTCCCGTATCCTGTACACCATGCGTATCCGTACACCATCCCCGTACACCATGCGTATCCCGTACACCATCCCGTACACCATGCGTATCCCGTACACCATGCGTATCCCGTACACCATGCGTATCCCGTACACCATGCGTATCCTGCGTACCATGCGTATCCCGTACACCATGCGTATCCCGTACACCATGCGTATCCCGTACACCATGCGTATCCGTACACCATGCGTATCCCGTACACCATGTGTATCCCGTACACCATCCCGTACACCAAGCGTATCCCGTACACCATCCCGTACACCAAGCGTATCCCGTGCACCATGTGTATCCCGTACACCATGCGTATCCCGTACACCATGCGTATCCCGTACACCATGCGTATCCCGTACACCATGCGTATCCCGTACACCATCGTATCCGTACACCATGCGTATCCCGTACACCATGCGTATCCGTACACTATGCGTATCCCGTACACCATGCGTATCCCGTACACCATGCGTATCCCGTACACCATGCGTATCCGTACACCATGCGTATCCGTACACCATGTGTATCCCGTACACCATGCGTATCCGCACACCATCCCGTACACCAAGCGTATCCCGTACACCATCCCGTACACCATGCGTATCCCGTACACCATCCCGTACACCATGCGTATCCCGTACACCATCCTGTACACCAAGCGTATCCCGTACACCATCCCGTACACCAAGCGTATCCCGTACACCATCCCGTACACCAAGCGTATCCCGTACACCATCCTGTACACCAAGCGTATCCCGTACACCATGCGTATCCCGTACACCATGCGTATCCCATACACCATGCTTATCCCGTACACCATCTGATCCCGTACACCATCCCGTACACCATGCGTATCCCGTACACCATCTGATCCCGTACACCATGCGTATCCCGTACACCATCCCGTACACCAAGCGTATCCATACACCATCCCGTACACCAAGCGTATCCCGTACCATCCCGTACACCAAGCGTATCCCGTACACCATCCCGTACACCATGCGTATCCCGTGCACACCATCCCGTACACCAAGCGTATCCCGTACACCATCCTGTACACCAAGCGTATCCCGTACACCATCCCGTACACCATGCGTATCCCGTACACCATCCCGTACACCATGCGTATCCCGTACACCATGCGTATCCCGTACACCATGCGTATCCCGTACACCATGCGTATCCCATACACCATGCTTATCCCGTACACCATCTGATCCCGTACACCATCCTGTACACCAAGCGTATCCCGTACACCATGCGTATCCCGTACACCATGCGTATCCCATACACCATGCTTATCCCGTACACCATCTGATCCCGTACACCATCCCGTACACCATGCGTATCCCGTACACCATCTGATCCCGTACACCATGCGTATCCCGTACACCATCCCGTACACCATGCGTATCCCGTACACCATGCGTATCCCGTACACCATGCGTATCCCGTACCATCCCGTACACCATGCGTATCCCGTACACCATGCGTATCCGTACACCATCCCGTGCACACCATGCGTATCCCGTACACCATGCGTATCCCGTACACCATGCGTATCCGTACACCATGCGTATCCCGTACACCATGTGTATCCTGTACACCATGCGTATCCGTACACCATGCGTATCCCGTACACCATCTGATCCCGTACACCATGCGTATCCCGTACACCATGCGTATCCCGTACACCATCTGATCCCGTACACCATGCGTATCCGTGCACACCATGCGTATCCCGTACACCATGCGTATCCCGTACACCATGCGTATCCCGTACACCATGCGTATCCGTACACCATGTGTATCCCGTACACCATGCGTATCCCGTACACCATCCCGTACACCATCGTATCCCGTACACCATCCGTACACCATGCGTATCCGTACACCATCCTGTACACCATGTGTATCCCGTACACCATCCTGTACACCATGTGTATCCCGTACACCATCCTGTACACCATGTGTATCCCGTACACCATCCTGTACACCATGTGTATCCCGTACACCATCCTGTACACCATGTGTATCCCGTACACCATCCTGTACACCATGTGTATCCCGTACACCATCCTGTACACCATGTGTATCCCGTACACCATCCTGTACACCATGCGTATCCGTACACCATCCCGTACACCATGCGTATCCCGTACACCATCCCGTACACCAAGCGTATCCCGTACACCATGCGTATCCCGTACACCATGCGTATCCCGTACACCATCTGATCCCGTACACCATCCTGTACACCATCTATCCCGTACACCATGCGTATCCCGTACACCATCTGATCCCGTACACCATCCTGTACACCAAGCGTATCCCGTACACCATGCGTATCCCGTACACCATGCGTATCCCATACACCATGCTTATCCCGTACACCATCTGATCCCGTACACCAACCTGTACACCATGCGTATCCCGTACACCATGCGTATCCCGTACACCATGCGTATCCCATACACCATGCTTATCCCGTACACCATCTGATCCGTACACCATCCCGTACACCATGCGTATCCCGTACACCATCTGATCCCGTACACCATGCGTATCCCGTACACCATCCCGTACACCATGCGTATCCCGTACACCATGCGTATCCCACCATACACCATGCGTATCCCGTACACCATGCGTATCCCGTACACCATCCGTATCCATGCGTATCCCGTACACCATGCGTATCCCGTACACCATCCCGTACACCATGCGTATCCGTACACCATGCGTATCCCGTACACCATGCGTATCCCGTACACCATGCGTATCCCGTACACCATGCGTATCCGTACACCATGCGTATCCCGTACACCATGCGTATCCCGTACACCATGCGTATCCGTACACCATGCGTATCCGTACACCATGCGTATCCCGTACACCATGCGTATCCCGTACACCATGCGTATCCCGTACACCATGCGTATCCCGTACACCATGTGTATCCCGTACACCATCCCGTACACCAAGCGTATCCCGTACACCATCCCGTACACCAAGCGTATCCCGTACACCATCCCGTACACCAAGCGTATCCCGTACACCATCCCGTACACCAAGCGTATCCCGTACACCATCTGATCCCGTACACCATCCTGTACACCGTCCTGTACACCATGCGTATCCCATACACCATGCGTATCCCGTACACCATCTGATCCCGTACACCATCCCGTACACCAAGCGTATCCCGTACACCATCCCGTACACCATGCGTATCCCGTACACCATCTGATCCCGTACACCATCTGATCCCGTACACCATCTGATCCCGTACACCATCTGATCCCGTACACCATGCGTATCCCGTACACCATCTGATCCCGTACACCATCTGATCCCGTACACCATCTGATCCCGTACACCATGCGTATCCCGTACACCATGCGTATCCCGTACCATCCCGTACACCATCTGATCCCGTACACCATGCGTATCCCGTACACCATGCGTATCCCGTACACCATGCGTATCCCGTACACCATCTGATCCCGTACACCATGCGTATCCCGTACACCATGCGTATCCCGTACACCATGCGTATCCCGTACACCATGCGTATCCCGTACACCATGTGTATCCCATACACCATGCGTATCCCGTACATCCATCCCGTACACCAAGCGTATCCCGTACACCATCCCCGTACACCAAGCGTATCCCGTACACCATCCCGTACACCAAGCGTATCCGTACACCATCCTGTACACCAAGCGTATCCCGTACACCATCCCGTACACCAAGCGTATCCCGTACACCATCCCGTACACCAAGCGTATCCCGTACACCATCCTGTACACCAAGCGTATCCCGTACACCATCCCGTACACCATGCGTATCCCGTACACCATCCCGTACACCAAGCGTATCCCGTACACCATGCGTATCCCGTACACCATGCGTATCCCGTACACCATCTGATCCCGTACACCATCCTGTACACCAAGCGTATCCCGTACACCATGCGTATCCCGTACACCATGCGTATCCCGTACACCATCTGATCCCGTACACATCCTGTACACCAAGCGTATCCCGTACACCATGCGTATCCCGTACACCATGCGTATCCCATACACCATGCTTATCCCGTACACCATCTGATCCCGTACACCATCCTGTACACCAAGCATCCCGTACACCATGCGTATCCCGTACACCATGCGTATCCCGTACACCATGCGTATCCCATACACCATGCTTATCCCGTACACCATCTGATCCCGTACACCATCCCGTACACCATGCGTATCCCGTACACCATCTGATCCCGTACACCATGCGTATCCCGTACACCATGCGTGTCCTGTACACCATGCGTATCCCGTACACCATGCGTATCCCGTACACCATGCGTATCCCGTACACCATCCCGTACACCATGCGTATCCCGTATACCATGCGTATCCCGTACACCATCCCGTACACCATGCGTATCCCGTACACCATGCGTATCCCGTACACCATGCGTATCCCGTACACCATCCCGTACACCAAGCGTATCCCGTACACCATCCCGTACACCATGCGTATCCCGTACACCATCCCGTACACCATGCGTATCCCGTACACCATGCGTATCCCGTACACCATGCGTATCCCGTACACCATGCGTATCCCGTACACCATCCCGTACACCATGCGTATCCCGTACACCATCCCGTACACCATGCGTATCCTGTACACCATCCCGTACACCAAGCGTATCCCGTACACCATCCCGTACACCAAGCGTATCCCGTACACCATCCCGTACACCAAGCGTATCCCGTACACCATCCTGTACACCATGCGTATCCCGTACACCATGCGTATCCTGTACACCATGCGTATCCCGTACACCATCCTGTACACCATCCCGTACACCATGCGCATCCCGTACACCATGCGTATCCCGTACACCATGTGTATCCCGTACACCATCCTGTACACCATGCGTATCCCGTACACCATCCTGTACACCATGCGTATCCCGTACACCATCCCGTACACCATGCTTATCCCGTACCATCCCGTACACCATGCGTATCCCGTACACCATCCCGTACACCATGCTTATCCTGTACACCATCCCGTACACCATGCTTATCCCGTACACCATCCCGTACACCATGCGTATCCCGTACACCATCCCGTACACCATGCGTATCCCGTACACCATCCCGTACACCATGCTTATCCCGTACACCATCCGTACACCATGCGCATCCCGTACACCATGCGTATCCCGTACACCATGCGTATCCCGTACACCATGTGTATCCCGTACACCATCCCGTACACCAAGCGTATCCCGTACACCATCCCGTACACCAAGCGTATCCCGTACACCATCCCGTACACCAAGCGTATCCCGTACACCATCCCGTACACCAAGCGTATCCCGTACACCATCCCGTACACCAAGCGTATCCCGTACACCATCCCGTACACCATGCGTATCCCGTACACCATCCCGTACACCATGCTTATCCCGTACACCATCCCGTACACCATGCTTATCCCGTACACCATCCCGTACACCATGCTTATCCCGTACACCATCCCGTACACCAAGCGTATCCCGTACACCATCCCGTACACCATGTGTATCCCGTACACCATCCTGTACACCATGTGTATCCCGTACACCATCCTGTACACCATGTGTATCCCGTACACCATACTGTACACCATCCCATACATTATCTTCACTCTCTTTTCAGGTTCAGGCCAGACATTGGTCAAACAGCCAGGGCCAGACATTGGTCCAACAGCCAGGGTCAGACATTGGTCCAACAGCCAGGGCCAGACATTGGTCCAACAGCCAGGGCCAGACATTGGTCCAACAGCCAGGGCCAGACATTGATCCAACAGCCAGGGTCAGACATTGATCCAACAGCCAGGGCCAGACATTGGTCCAACAGCCAGGGCCAGACATTGATCAAACAGCCAGGGCCAGACATTGGTCCAACAGCCAAATCAAATCAAATCAAATTTTATTTGTCACATACACATGGTTAGCAGATGTTAATGCGAGTGTAGCGAAATGCTTGTGCTTCTAGTTCCGACAATGCAGTAATAACGAGCAAGTAATCTAACTAACAATTCCAAAAAAAAAAAACTACTGTCTTATACACAGTGTAAGGGGATAAAGAATATGTACATAAGGATATATGAATGAGTGATGGTACAGAGCAGCATAGGCAAGATACAGTAGATGATATCGAGTACAGTATATACATATGAGATAAGTATGTAAACCAAGTGGCATAGTTAAAGTGGCTAGTGATACATGTATTACATAAGGATGCAGTCGATGATATAGAGTACAGTATCAACGTATGCATATGAGATGAACAATGTAGGGTAAGTAACATTATATAAGGTAGCATTGTTTAAAGTGGCTAGTGATATATTTACATAATTTCCCATCAATTCCCGTGATTAAAGTGGCTGGAGTAGAGTCAGTGTCATTGACAGTGTGTTGGCAGTAGCCACTCAATGTTAGTGGTGGCTGTTTAACAGTCTGATGGCCTTGAGATAGAAGCTGTTTTTCAGTCTCTCGGTCCCAGCTTTGATGCACCTGTACTGACCTCGCCTTCTGGATGACAGCGGGGTGAACAGGCAGTGGCTCGGGTGGTTGATGTCCTTGATGATCTTTATGGCCTTCCTGTAGCATCGGGTGGTGTAGGTGTCCTGGAGGGCAGGTAGTTTGCCCCCGGTGATGCGTTGTGCAGACCTCACTACCCTCTGGAGAGCCTTACGGTTGAGGGCGGTGCAGTTGCCATACCAGGCGGTGATACAGCCCGCCAGGATGCTCTCGATTGTGCATCTGTAGAAGTTTGTGAGTGCTTTTGGTGACAAGCCGAATTTCTTCAGCCTCCTGAGGTTGAAGAGGCGCTGCTGCGCCTTCCTCACGATGCTGTCTGTGTGAGTGGACCAATTCAGTTTGTCTGTGATGTGTATGCCGAGGAACTTAAAACTTGCTACCCTCTCCACTACTGTTCCATCGATGTGGATGGGGGTGTTCCCTCTGCTGTTTCCTGAAGTCCACAATCATCTCCTTAGTTTTGTTGACGTTGAGTGTGAGGTTATTTTCCTGACACCACACTCCGAGGGCCCTCACCTCCTCCCTGTAGGCCGTCTCGTCGTTGTTGGTAATCAAGCCTACCACTGTTGTGTCGTCCGCAAACTTGATGATTGAGTTGGAGGCGTGCATGGCCACGCAGTCGTGGGTGAACAGGGAGTACAGGAGGGGGCTCAGAACGCACCCTTGTGGGGCCCCAGTGTTGAGGATCAGCGGGAGGAGATGTTGTTGCCTACCCTCACCACCTGGGGGCGGCCCGTCAGGAAGTCCAGTACCCAGTTGCACAGGGCGGGGTCGAGACCCAGGGTCTCGAGCTTGATGACGAGCTTGGAGGGTACTATGGTGTTGAATGCCGAGCTGTAGTCGATGAACAGCATTCTCACATAGGTATTCCTCTTGTCCAGATGGGTTAGGGCAGTGTGCAGTGTGGTTGAGATTGCATCGTCTGTGGACCTATTTGGGCGGTAAGCAAATTGGAGTGGGTCAAGGGTGTCAGGTAGGGTGGAGGTGATATGGTCCTTGACTAGTCTCTCAAAGCACTTCATGATGACGGATGTGAGTGCTACGGGGCGGTAGTCGTTTAGCTCAGTTACCTTAGCTTTCTTGGGAACAGGAACAATGGTGGCCCTCTTGAAGCATGTGGGAACAGCAGACTGGTATAGGGATTGGTTGAATATGTCCGTAAACACACCGGCCAGCTGGTCTGCGCATGCTCTGAGGGCGCGGCTGGGGATGCCGTCTGGGCCTGCAGCCTTGCGAGGGTTAACACGTTTAAATGTCTTACTCACTTCGGCTGCAGTGAAGGAGAGACCGCATGATTCCGTTGCAGGCCGTGTCAGTGGCACTGTATTGTCCTCAAAGCGGGCAAAAAGTTATTTAGTCTGCCTGGGAGCAAGACATCCTGGTCCGTGACTGGGCTGGGTTTCTTCCTATAGTCCGTGATTGATTGTAGACCCTGCCACATACCTCTTGTGTCTGAGCCGTTGAATTGAGATTCTACTTTGTCTCTGTACTGGCGCTTAGCTTGTTTGATAGCCTTGCGGAGGGAATAGCTGCACTGTTTGTATTCAGTCATGTTACCAGACACCTTGCCCTGATTAAAAGCAGTGGTTCGTGCCTTCAGTTTCACACGAATGCTGCCATCAATCCACGGTTTCTGGTTAGGGAATGTTTTAATCGTTGCTATGGGAACGACATCTTCAATGCACGTTCTAATGAACTCGCACACCGTATCAGCGTATTCGTCAATGTTGTTGTCTGACGCAATACGAAACATCTCCCAGTCCACGTGATGGAAGCAGTCTTGGAGTGTGGAGTCAGCTTGGTCGGACCAGCGTTGGACAGACCTCAGCGTGGGAGCTTCTTGTTTTAGTTTCTGTCTGTAGGCAGGGATCAACAAAATGGAGTCGTGGTCAGCTTTTCCGAAAGGGGGCGGGGCAGGGCCTTATATGCGTCGCGGAAGTTAGAGTAACAATGATCCAGGGTCTTTCCACCCTGGTTGCGCAATCAATATGCTGATAAAATTTAGGGAGTCTTGTTTTCAGATTAGCCTTGTTAAAATCCCCAGCTACAATGAATGCAGCCTCCGGATAAATCGTTTCCAGTTTGCAGAGAGTTAAATAAAGTTCGTTCAGAGCCATCGATGTGTCTGCTTGGGGGGGATATATACGGCTGTGATTATAATCGAAGAGAATTCTCTTGGTAGATAATGCGGTCTACATTTGATTGTGAGGAATTCTAAATCAGGTGAACAGAAGGATTTGAGTTCCTGTATGTTTCCTTCATCACACCATGTCACGTTGGCCATAAGGCATACGCCCCCGCCCGTCTTCTTACCAGAGAGATGTTTGTTTCTGTCGGCGCGATGCGTGGAGAAACCCGCTGGCTGCACCGCTCGGATTGCGTCTCTCCAGTGAGCCATGTTTCCGTGAAGCAGAGAACGTTACAGTCTCTGATGTCCCTCTGGAATGCTACCCTTGCTCGGATTTCATCAACCTTGTTGTCAAGAGACTGGACATTGGCAAGAAGAATGCTGGGGAGTGGTGCACGATGTGCCCGTCTCCGGAGTCTGACCAGAAGACCGCTTCGTTTCCCTCTTTTTCTGAGTCGTTTTTTTTTTTGGTCGCTGCATGTGATCCACTCGGTTACACTGGTTGTAAGGCAGAACTCAGGATCCGCGTCGCGAAAAACATATTCTTGGTCGTACTGATGGTGAGTTGACGCTGATCTTATATTCAGTAGTTCTTGTCGGCTGTATGTAAAGAAACCTAAGATGACCTGGGGTACTAGTGTAAGAAATAACACGTAAAAAAACAAAAAACTGCATAGTTTCCTAGGAACGCGAAGCGAGGCGGCCATCTCTGTCTGGCCAGGGCCAGACATTGGTCCAACAGCCAGGGCCAGACATTGGTCCAACAGCCAGGGCCAGACATTGATCAAACAGCCAGGACCAGACATTGGTCCAACAGCCAGGGCCAGACATTGGTCCAACAGCCAGGGCCAGACATTGATCCAACAGCCAGGGTCAGACAATGGTCAAAACATTCACCAGCAATATCAATTGAAACAGCACATACAGTTGGGTCCGAAGTTTACATACACTTAGGTTGGAGTCATTAAACCTCATTTTTCAACCACTCCACATATTTCTTGTTAACAAACTATGGTTTTGGCAAGTCGGTTAGGACTTCTACTTTGTGCAAGTAATTTTTCCAACAATTGTTTACAGACAGATTATTTCACTTTTAATTCACTGTATCACAATTCCAGTGGGTCAGAAGTTTACATACACTATGTTGACTGTGCCTTTAAACAGCTTGGGAAATTCCAGAAAATTATGTAATGGCTTTAGAAGCTTCTGATAGGCTAATTGACATAATTTGAGTCAATTGGAGGTGTCCCTGTGGATGTATTTCATTGCTTACCTTCAAACTCAGTGCCTCTTTGCTTGACATCATGGGAAAAAGAAATCAGCCAAGACCTCAGAAAAAAAATTCTAGACCTCCACAAGTCTGGTTCATCCTTGGGAGCTATTTCTAAACGCCTGAAGCTACCACGTTCATTGTACAAACAATAGTACGCAAGCATGAACACCATGGGACCACGCAGCCGTCATATCGCTCAGGAAGGAGACACGTTCAACCTCCTAGAGATGAACGTACTTTGGTGTGAAAAGAACAAATCAATCCCAGAACAACAGCAAAGGACCTTGTGAAGATGCTGGAGGAAACAGGTACAACAGTATCTATATCCACAGTAAAACAAGTCCTATATCGACATAACCTGAAAGGCCACTCAGCAAGGAAGAAGCCACTGCTCCAAAACCGTCATAAAAAAGCCGGACTACGGTTTGCAACTGCACATGGGGACAAAGATCGTACTTTTCGGAGAAATGTCCTCTCGTCTGATGAAACAAAAATAAAACTGTGAAAAAGGTGGAAGCTTGCAAGCCGAAGAACACCATCACAACCATGAAGCACGCTGGTGGCAGCATCATTTTGTGGGGGTGCTTTGCTGAGGGAGGGACTGGTGCACTTCACAAAATAGATGGCACCATGAGTCAGGAAATTATGTGGATATATTGAAGCAACATCTCAAGACATCAGTCAGGAAGTTATTAAAGCTTTGTCGCAAATGTGTCTTCCAAATGGACAATGACCCCAAGCATACTTCCAAAATTGTGGCAAAATGGCTTAAGGACAACAATGTCAAGGTATTGGAGTGGCCATCACAAGCCCTGATCTCAATCCTATAGAAAATTTGTGGGTAGAACTGAAAAAGTGTGTGCGAGCAAGGAGGCCTACAAACCTGACTCAGTTGCATCAACTCTCAGGAAGAATGGGCCAAAATTCACCCAACTTGTTGTGGGAAGCTTGTGGAAGGCTACCTAAAACATTTAACCCAAGATAAACAATTTAAAGGCAATGCTACCAAATACTAATTGAGTGTATGTAAACTTCTGACCCACTGGGAATGTGATGAAAGAAATTAAAGCTGAAATAAATCACTCTCTCTACTATTATTCTGACATTTCACTTTCTTAACATAAAGTGGTGATCCTAACTGACCTAAGACAGGGAATTTGGATTAAATGTCAGGAATGGTGAAAAACGGAGTTTAAATCTATTTAGCTTAGGTGTTTGTAAACTTCCGAATACAACTGTAGATTTCGGAGATCCTTATCTGTACCAAACAGTACCTAGACATTCGTATCTATACAAAACACTATCTATACAAAACACTATCTATACAAAACAATATCTAGACATCCCTATCTATACAAAAAACTATCTAGACATCCGTATCTATACAAATCACTATCTAGACATCCGTATCTATACAAATCACTATCTAGACATCCCTATCTATACAAAACACTATCTAGACATCCCTATCTATACAAAACACGACCTAGACATCCCTATCTATACAAAACATGATATAGAGATCCCTATCTAACACGATCTAAAGACCCAATATATGTCTCAGCTGTCAATGCTGACTATATGACATTATCTGACTGATATTCAGGCCTGTGTGTTTGTGCGCAGCGGCTTTCCATCCCTCTATCAGTCCCTCTCTCCTCTAGCCGTCCTTTTCTCCTCTATCCATCCTCTCTCCATCCTCCTCCTCTATCCATCCACCTCTCCTCTATCCATCCACCTCTCCATCCCCCTCCCCTCCATCCATCCCCTATCCACCCCCTCCCTCTATCCATCCCCCTCCCCTCTATCCATCCCCCTCCCCTCTATCCATCCCCCTCCCCTCTATCCATCCCCCTCCCCTCTATCCATCCCCCCTCTATCCATCCCCTCTATCCATCCCCCCCCTCCCCTCTATCCATCCCCCTCCCCTCTATCCATCCCCCTCCCCTCTATCCATCCCCCCCCCCCCTCTATCCATCCCCCCTCTCCTCTATCCATCCCCCTCTCCTCTATCCATCCCCCTCTCCTCTATCCATCCCCCTCTCCTCTATCCATCCCCCTCTCCTCTATCCATCCCCCTCTCCTCTATCCATCCCCCTCTCCTCTATCCATCCCCCCCTCCTCTATCCATCCCCCTCTCCTCTATCCATCCCCCTCTCCTCTATCCATCCCCCCCTCCTCTATCCATCTCTCTCTCCTCTATCCATCTCTCTCTCTTCTATCCATCCCTCTATCAGTCCCTTTCTCCTCTCTCCATCCCTCTCTCCTCTATCCATCCCTCACTACGCCCTCGCTCCACTCTTTAATGGTCACCAGGGACTATGGCGTTTTGGATCTCTTAACAGTGTAATAAAGGCCCAGATTTTATCTCCTGATAAACACCCACTTTAAATCTATCTCTACCACCGTCAGATCTTCCTTTCCTCCAGAGAGAGAGAAGGAGAGGGGAGGTATTGCGGGAGGGAGACAGAAATACATCAGTTCAATGTAATTGAAGACAATTGGGAAAATTGGAACACGCTAAATAAAAACCAGGAAGAGCTACAGTATCTATCCAAAATGGAGGTTTATTGATAATAATTTCTCCAAATCTTTTTTGGGCCTATAACAAAGAACAAACAAATACTGTATACACAATTGATTACATAGCAGTCAGCTATTAAACTTGAACTGACCAGATTTACATTCAAAATACAAAAAAAAACTCCAAACCAAAAAGACCTGTGGTATTGATGGTCCCCTAAAAGAAATGAGCAAATATACAGACAACAAATTCCAATTGGCTATACTTAAACTCTTTAACATCATCCTCAGCTCTGGCATCTTCCCCAATATTTGGAACCAAGGACTGATCACCCCAATCCACAAAAGTGGAGACAAATTTGACCCCAATAACTATGGTGTGATATGCGTCAACAGCAACCTTGGGAAAATCCTCTGCATTATCATTAACTTTGTTTCCTCTGTGAAAACCAATGTCCTGAGTAAATGTCGAATTGGCTTTTTACCAAATTACCGTACAACAGACCACATATTCACCCTGCACATCATTATTGACAAACAAATTAAATCAAAAGCAAAGTCTTCTCCTGCTATGTTGTTTTCCAAAAAGCTTTTGACTCAATTTGGCATGAAGGTCTGATATTTAAACCAGATGCAAAGCAGTGTTAAGGGGAAAACATACGACATTATACAATCCATGTCCACAAACAACAATTGTGCCATAAAAATGTTTTAAATAATAAAACATTTATTTCCACAGGGCCATGGGGTGAGACACGGAGGCAATTTGAACCACACTTTCTTTAACATATGCTCTATGTCAATGAATTTGCGAGGGCACAAGGAACAGTCTGCTGTGTAGATTCTGTCAGGCCTGTGCACTGAAAGTTAATCTCAGTAAGAAAATTATAGTCTTCCAAAAAAGCTCCAGTTATCAGGACCAAAGTTACAATTTCCATCTAGACACCGCTGCCCTAGAGCAGACAAAACACTATACATACCTCGGCCTAAAGACCAGGGCCACAGGTCACTATACATACCTCGGCCTAAAGACCAGGGCCACAGGTCACTATACATACCTCGGCCTAAAGACCAGGCCCACAGGTCACTATACATACCTCGGCCTAAAGACCAGGGCCACAGGTCACTATACATACCTCGGCCTAAAGACCAGGGCCACAGGTCACTATACATACCTCGGCCTAAAGACCAGGGCCACAGGTCACTTCCACAAAGCTGTGAACCATCTGAGAGACAAGGCAAAAGGAACATCAAATTTGACATCCCAATTAGGATCTAGCATAAAAAATACTTGAATCAGTTATAGAACCCATTGCCCTTTATGGTTGTGAGGTCTGGGGTCCGTTCACCAACGAAGAATTCACAGAATGGGACAAACACCAATTCTCTTTATGCAGAATTCCGCAAAAACCTCCTCCGTGTACAACATCAAACACCAAATAATGCATGCAGAGCAAAATAAGCACAAACCCCGCTAATTATCAAATCCAGAAAACAGCTGTTAAATTCTACAACCACCTAAAAACAACTGATTCCCAAACCTTCCATAACAAAGACCTCATTTACAAAGAGATGAACCTGGAGAAGAGTCCTCTGCTGCTGATACGGGGATTCTGCTCACTAACAAAAGCAGACTGTCACGTTGTATAATGATAGGAGACAGGCGCAGGAATACGAAATAGTTTTTTATTTTATTTCACTACCCAAAATAGTGTACGTCATGGTCATGACGGGGACAAAGCCCAAAACAAACACTTCTATATATACATAACACAGGGCTGTAACCCAAACAAAGAGTGAGGTGTAAACCTCTAATGAATACAGGGGATGAGACCCGTAATAACGACACATGAACGAGACCCGTAATAACAACACACGGACGAGACCCGTAATAACAATAGACGGAACAACACACGGAACGAGACCCGTAAAAACAACACATGGACGAGACCCGTAATAACAACACAAAGCACGAGACCCATAATAAAATACACGGGAACGAGACCCGGAATTAACATACAAAGAACGAGACCCGTAATAACAACACACAGGACGAGACCCATAATAACAAAACACAGGACGAGACCCGTAATAACAATCACCCATTAACACGGTAACAGCCGATACAACAGAGCACAGGTACTCACAAGACCAACGGACATGGAGCAATAATCAACCAGGACACTGGGGAACAGAGGGCACATATATACACATACTAATCAGGGGGAATGGGAACCAGGTGTGCGTAATGAGACAAGACAGTCCGGGGTTGGTGGTAATGATTCCAGTTCCAGTTCCAGTTCAGTGACGCCTCAGTTCAGTGACGCCTAGAATGCCGGTGACGTAGACCTCTGGAACTGGTGCACGGAATGAGCAGTTGTACCGGGGTGGGGGGGGGTGGGATCCGTGACACAGACCCCACAGAGCCGCAGGACACCAACATAATTAGACCCAACCAAATCACGAGGAAACAAAACGATAATTGTTTGATACATAGGAAATAATCAAACTGGAATGTTATTTGGCCCTAAACAGAGAGTACACAGTAGCAGAATACCTGACCACTGTGACTGACCCAAAATTAAGGAAAGCTTTGACTTTGTACAGACTCAGTGAGCATAGCCTTGCTATTGAGAAAGGCCGCCATAGGCAGACCTGGCTCTCAAGAGAAGACAGGCTATGTGCTCACTGCCCACAAAATGAGGTGGAAACTGAGCTGCACTTTCTAACCTCCTGCCAAATGTATGACCATATTATAGACACATATTTCCCTCAGATTACACAGACGAATAAAGAATTAAAACAAATCCAATTTTGATAAACTCCCATATCTATTTAGTGACATACCACAGTGTGCAATCACTGCAGCAAGATGTGCGATCTGTTGCCACAAGAAAAGGGCAACCAGTGAAGAACAAACACCAGTGTAAAGACAAACCCTTTCATATTTCAACTATTTGCATATTGTTACAACATTGCCAATAATATCATATTTGAAATGTCTATAATATTTTAAAACTAATGTTTAATGTTCTTTTTTCCCCGTTGTTTATTGTCTTTCACTTGCTATGGCAATGTAGAGAGAGAGAGAGAGAGAGAGAGATACTAAAAGGAAATAGCATATAAGCATGTAAAAAGCTGAACAAATGCTTTTAGAAAAATAAACTTTATGTATTTTCATTCAGGCAGTTGACTAGTCTAATTGTTCAGTTGAAGGGTCCTCATCAGAGCACATTGGCCATGGTTTTCACTGTGATGAGTGTCTATGTTATAATGAAAGACCATTCTAAAGCGGATCTACTTTCAGCTCAGTAAAGATGACGATGATGATGAAGGACAAGATCTCATTGTTTCCCCTGGAAATGCAACATATTATGGATGAAAGTCTATTTATATGACACAATTTTTTGGGGACATTCCCTGTGGTTACATAGTAAAAAAAACAACTTAAACAGAAACAACTCACATAGTTACGTATAGGTTACTCATTCTGAGTGGTTAAGGCTATGGTTTGGAGAAGGCTTATTAAAACAAAATAGTTAAAAATGATTCGCTCTTAACATCAGTGTTCTGACTATTCTCGCAGTTTGCTAGAGCATGGGGGAGCTGCTGTAGAACAGTGGTCTAAGCCGTGCTCTCTGGCTCCGAGCATCAGAAGTTCACACCCAGTGCCAGGCAGTTGTTTAGAATTTGTTTGGGTGAGCAACCGAAGGAAGGCAGTCGTTTAGATTTTGTTTGGGTGAGCAACCGAAGGAAGGCAGTCGTTTAGATTTTGTTTGGGTGAGCAACCGAAGGAAGGCAGTCGTTTAGATTTTGTTTGGGTGAGCGACCGAAGGAAGGCAGTCGTTTTGAATTTGTTTGGGTGAGCAACCGAAGGAAGGCATATATCGACATTCTCAGGACCATTTCAAAAGTCTGGAATCGGCGTCTTTTTCGAGTGATCAGTCTGGTTTAGCACTGGCTACATCTAGTTATGACCAGAGACAGACTGCAATACATGGGACTTTTTCCAATGTTTGGTTGGCAACACATTATAATGAGAATTATGGCTGCTGGCTGCTCAGTAGTGTGGCACAGTGGAATGTTCATGTACTGTAGAATACTGAGAAAGGATTCTAGAGTTCTGGAACATTTTTAACTTTCCAGATGGTTTATCCATTATGGCCATTGGTCCACAAACCACAGAATGTTGTATTGAATGCCAGTTCTTATATCCTTCTGATTCTGTGGTCACATGTACGGTAGATATGCTGAAGTCGTACGCTGTGGGTCCCTTTGATCTTGTAGATGAAACATACGGAGCATTCGCAGATGTATCGCAGATGATCTGTGGAGGCTAAGGAAGGTTAGGGAAGTGCCATTTGTCACACCATCTCCCAGAGCATGACATTAGCGTTTATAGGCAGTTTTCATGGAAATGGGACCTGTTCCAAATCCAACCTCTTGCTCCTGGCATTTTCTACAGCACAGACACACTGACACATTCCAATACAAATTCCAATACAAACCAGAGCAGCTCCGGGATCAGATATAGATTCCATTACAAACCAGAGCAGCTCCGGGATCAGATATAGATTCCAATACAAACCAGAGCAGCTCCGGGATCAGATACAGATTCCAATACAAACCAGAGCAGCTCTGAGATCAGATACAGATTCCAATACAAACCAGAGCAGCTCTGATATCAGATACAGATTCCAATACAAACCAGAGGAGCTCTGAGATCAGATACAGATTCCAATACAAACCAAAGCAGCTCTGAGATCAGATACAGATTCAAATACAAACCAGAGCAGCTCTGAGATCAGATACAGATTCCAATACAAACCAGAGCAGCTCTGAGATCAGATACAGATTCCAATACAAACCAGAGCAGCTCTGAGATCAGATACAGATTCCAATACAAACCAGAGCAGCTCTGAGATCAGATACAGATTCCAATACAAACCAGAGGAGCTCTGAGATCAGATACAGATTCCAATAAAAACCAGAGCAGATCAGATACAGATTCCAATACAAACCAGAGCAGCTCTGAGATCAGATACAGATTCCAATACAAACCAGAGCAGCTCTGAGATCAGATACAGATTCCAATACAAACCAGAGCAGCTCTGAGATCAGATACAGATTCCAATACAAACCAGAGTAGCTCCGAGATCAGATACAGATTCCAATACAAACCAGAGCAGCTCTGAGATCAGATACAGATTCCAATACAAACCAGAGTAGCTCCGAGATCAATAGAGATCAGTCCATTTGGGACATGCCGACAGAAATGCATTTTGAATCAGATTGACGTAATTAAAAAGTAACTGTTACCCCGATTCTGCGGTGTTGATCAGAACCAGCTTGGACAGGGGAATAAACAGTGCAGTTTTCCATTCTCAATCCAAAGGAACGTCACGAGACATTGCGTCAGAGAAGAGAATCTAAAATGTGCTCATTCCTCACCCCCACTGCTCGCCCTCTCCTTTCATTCCCTTTGCGATTATAGGGTAGTTTCCCAAATGGCACCCTATTCCCTCGTCCCATAGGGATCTAGTATATAAGTTATAGGGCACAGTCTGGTACACTTGCCAGTGAAATCTTTCAGGGATAGACCCCCCCCGTTTTCTCATTTAGCTGTAAATGATGTGCAAATGGTTCTGTGCCAGTTGTAATCTCTCGGATCATTTGGGCTAGCAGTGAGACGGCCGGTCTGTTGCATTTCAGTGGCCTTCTCACCTACATCTATTGGTAGTAGGGTTTGTGAAGAATCTCTATTGAAAGAGCTTTCTAAGTCCAGGGCTTAATCTGTGTCTGGGGAAACACGGCCCTTAGTGTTGTGTTTCTGTTTGTTCCACAACAATATGTTGTAAGAGGACAATGTGCTCAGGTTTTCCCAGGTAGCAATGAGTTCTGTGCTTGATGTTGACAGATGATAGCTCAGTGTACCTTCAACACAGATTAAAGATCTGAGTACAAAATGCTTTCCAAAAAGACAAATATTTACAAATATACTTACAATCTGCAAATGTTCTTTGCGCCTCCATGCTTCACACAAACACTCCCACACAGCCCCATACAGTCAACACAAACACTCCCATACAGTACCATACAGTCAACACAAACACTCCCATACAGTACCATACAGTCAACACAAACACTCCCATACAGTACCATACAGTCAACACACACAGTCCCATACAGTCAACACAAACAGTCCCATACAGTCAACACAAACACTCCCACACAGTCCAACACAAACACTCCCACACAGTCAACACAAACACTCCCATACAGTCAACACAAACACTCCCACAGTCAACACAAACACTCCCACAGAGTCCAAACATACAGTCAACACAAACACTCCCACACAGTCCCATACAGTCAACACAAACACTCCCACACAGTCCCATAAGTCAACACAAACACTCCCACACAGTCCCAAACAGAGTCACAAACACTCCACAAACACTCCCACACAGTCAACACAAACACTCCCACACAGTCCCACAGAGTCCCAACACAACTTCTCCCACACAGTCAACACAAACACTCCCACACAGTCAACACAAACACTCCCAGTCAACACAAACACTCCCACAGTCAACACAAACACTCCCACAGTCAGTCAACACAAACACTCCCACACAGTCAACACAAACACTCAGTCAACATACAGTCAACACAAACACTCCCACACAGTCCCATACAGTCAACAAACACTCAAACACTCCCATCCCACAGTAACACAAACACTCCCCACACAGTCAACACAAACACTCCCACACAGTCCCACAAAGTCAACACAAACACTCCCACACAGTCATACACAAAACACTCCCACACAGTCCCATACAGTCAACACAAACACTCCCACACAGTCCCATACAGTCAACACAAACACTCACACACAGTTAACACAAACACTCCCACACAGTCAACACAAACACTCCCACACAGTCAACACAAACACTCCCATACAGTCAACACAAACACTCCCACAGAGTCCCATACAGTCAACACAAACACTCCCACACAGTCCCATACAGTTAACACAAATACTCCCACACAGTTAACACAAACACACCCACACAGTCCCACAGAGTTAACACAAACTTCTCCCACACAGTCAACACAAACACTCCCACACAGTCCCACAGAGTTAACACAACTTCTCCCACACAGTCAACACAAACACTCCCACACAGTCAACACAAACACTCCCACACAGTCAACACAAACACTCCCACACAGTCAACACAAACACTCCCATACAGTCAACACAAACACTCCCACACAGTCAACACAAACACTCCCACAGAGTCCCATACACTCCCACACAGTCAACACAAACACTCCCACACAGTCCCATACAGTTAACACAAATACTCCCACACAGTTAACACAAACACTCCCACACAGTCAACACAAACACTCCCAGTACAGTCAACACAAACACAAACACCCACACAGTCCCAAACACTACAGTCAACACAAACACTCCCACACAGTCCCATACAGTCAACACAAACACTCCCACACAGTCCCATACAGTCAACACAAACACTCCCACACAGTCCAAACACTCCCACAGTCAACACAAACACTCCCACACAGTCACTCCCACACAGTACCATACAGTCAACACAAACACTCCCACACAGTCCCATACAGTCAACACAAACACTCCCACACAGTCCCAAACACTACAGTTAACACAAACACTCCCACACAGTTAACACAAACACTCCCACACAGTCAACACAAACACGCTCCCACACAGTCAACACAAACACTCCCACACAGTCAACACAAACACTCCCACACAGTTAACACAAACACTCCCACACAGTCAACACAAACACTCCCACACAGTCCCAAACACTACAGTTCCCAACAGTTAAACAAACTCCCACACAGTTAACACAAACACTCCCACACAGTCAACACAAACACGCTCCCACACAGTCAACACAAACACTCCCACACAGTCAACACAAACAAACTCCCACACAGTCAACACAAACACTCCCACACAGTCAACACAAACACTATCAACACAAACACTCCCACACAGTCCCACAGAGTTAACACAAACACTCCCACACAGTCAACACAAACACTCCCACACAGTCAACACAAACACTCCCACACAGTCAACACAAACACAAACCCACACAGTCCCATACAGTTAACACAAACACTCCCACACAGTCCACAAACACTCCCACAGTTAACACAAACACTCCCACACAGTCAACACAAACACTCCCACACAGTTAACACAAACACTCCCACACAGTCCCATACAGTTAACACAAACACTCCCTAGCAGTACCAAACACTCCCACAGTTAACACAAACACTCCCACACAGTTAACACAAACACTCCCACACAGTCCCAAACACTCCCACAGTTAACACAAACACTCCCACACAGTCCCATACAGTTAACACAAACACTCCCACACAGTCAACACAAACACTCCCACAGTCAACACAAACACTCCCACACAGTCAACACAAACACTCCCACACAGTTAACACAAACACTCCCACACAGTCAACACAAACACTCCCACACAGTCAGTCAACACAAACACTCCCACACAGTCAACACAAACACTCCCACACAGTCAACACAAACACTCCCACACAGTTAACACAAACACTCCCACACAGTCCCACAGTTAACACAAACACTCCCACACACAAACACTCCCACACAGTCCCATACAGTTAACACAAACACTCCCACACAGTCAACACAAACACTCCCACACAGTCAACACAAACACTCCCACACAGTCAACACAAACACTCCCACACAGTCAACACAAACACTCCCACACAGTCAACACAAACACTCCCACACAGTCAACACAAACACTCCCACACAGTCCCAAACACTACAGTTAACACAAACACTCCCACACAGTCCCAACACAAACACAAACACTCCCACACAGTACCAAACACTCCCACACAGTCAACACACAGTTAACACAAACACTCCCACACAGTTAACACAAACACTCCTACACAGTCCCATACAGTTAACACAAACACTCCCACACAGTCCCATCCCATACAGTCAACACAAACACTCCCACACAGTCCCAAACAGATAACACAAACACTCCCACACAGTCCCAAACACTACAGTCAACACAAACACTCCCACACACAAACCCACACAGTCAACACAAACACTCCCACACAGTTAACACAAACACTCCCACACAGTCACAGTCAACACAAACACTCCCACACAGTCCCAACACAAACTTCTCCCACACAGTCAACACAAACACTCCCACACAGTCCCACAGAGTTAACACAACAGTTCTCCCACACAGTCAACACAAACACTCCCACACAGTCAACACAAACACTCCCACACAGTCAACACAAACACTCCCACACAGTCAACAGTCAACAAACACTCCCACACAGTCAACACAAAACACTCACACAGTCAACACAAACAATCCCAGTACAGTCAACACAAACACTCCCACACAGTCCCATACAGTCAACACAAACACTCCCACACAGTCCCATACAGTCAACACAAACACTCCCACAGTCAACACAAACACTCCCATACAGTCAACACAAAAACACTCCCACACAGTCCCATACAGTCAACACAAACACTCCCACACAGTCAAGTCAACACAAACACTCCCACACAGTTAACACAAACGCTCCCACACAGTCAACACAAACGTCTCCCAAACACAGTCCCAAACAGTCAACACAAACACTCCCACACAGTCAACACAAACACTCCCACACAGTCAACACAAACACTCCCACACAGTTAACACAAACACTCCCACACAGTCCCAAACACTCCCACAGTCAACACAAACACTCCCACACAGTCCCATACAGTTAACACAAACACTCCCACACAGTCAACACAAACACTCCCACACAGTCAACAGTCAACAAACGCTCCCACAAACAGTCAACACAAACACTCCCACACAGTCAACACAAACACTCCCACACAGTTAACACAAACACTCCCACACAGTCCCATACAGTTAACACAAACACTCCCACACAGTTAACACAAACACTCCCAAGCAGTACCATACAGTTAACACAAACACTCCCACACAGTTAACACAAACACTCCTACACAGTCCCATACAGTCAACACAAACACTCCCACACAGTCCCAACAGTCAACACAAACACTCCCACACAGTCCCAAACACTACAGATCCCAACACACAAACACTCCCAAACACAGTCCCATACAGTCAACACAAACACTCCCACACAGTCCCATACAGTCAACACAAACACTCCCACACAGTTAACACAAACACTCCCACACAGTTAACACAAACACACCCACACAGTCCCACAGAGTTAACACAAACTTCTCCCACACAGTCAACACAAACACTCCCACACAGTCCCACAGAGTTAACACAACTTCTCCCACACAGTCAACACAAACACTCCCACACAGTCAACACAAACACTCCCACACAGTCAACACAAACACTCCCACACAGTCAACACAAACACTCCCACACAGTCAACACAGTCAACACAAACACTCCCACACAGTCAACACAAACACTCCCATACAGTCAACACAAACACTCCCACACAGTCCCATACAGTCAACACAAACACTCCCACACAGTCCCATACAGTCAACACAAACACTCCCACACAGTCCCATACAGTCAACACAAACACTCCCACACAGTCCCATACAGTCAACACAAACACTCCCACACATTCCCATACAGTTAACACAAACACTCCCACACAGTTAACACAAACACTCCCACACAGTCCCAACCACACAGTCAACACACACAAACACTCCCACACAGTCAACACAAACACTCCCACACAGTCAACACAAACACTCCCACACAGTCAACACAAATACAGTCCCACACAGTCAACACAAACACTCCCACACAGTCAACACAAACACTCCCACACAATTATCACAAACACTCCCACACAGTCCCACAGAGTTAACACAAACTTCTCCCTTACAGTCAAACACAAACACTCCCACACAGTCTACACAAACACTCCCACACAGTTAACACAAACACTCCCACACAGTCCCATACAGTTAACACAAACACTCCCACACAGTCCCATACAGTTAACACAAACACTCCCACACAGTTAACACAAACACTCCCACACAGTTAACACAAACACTCCCACACAGTCCCATACAGTTAACACAAACACTCCCACACAGTCCCATAACACAAACACTCCCACACAGTCCCATACTGTTAACACAAACACTCCCACACAGTCCCATACAGTTAACACAAACACTCCCACAGTCCCACACAGTCACAAACACACACAGTCAACACAAACACTCCCACACAGTTAACACAAACACTCCCACACAGTCAACACAAACACTCCCACACAGTCAACACAAACACTCCCACACAGTCAACACAAACACTCCCACACAGTCAACACAAACACTCCCACACAGTCAACACAAACACTCCCACACAGTCAACACAAACACTCCCACACAGTCAACACAAACACTCCCACACAGTCAACACAAACACTCCCACACAGTCAACACAAACACTCCCACACAGTCAACACAAACACTCCCACACAGTCAACACAAACACTCCCACACAGTCCCATACAGTCAACACAAACACTCCCACACAGTCCCATACAGTTAACACAAACACTCCCACACAGTTAACACAAACACTCCCACACAGTTAACACAAACACTCCCACACAGTCAACACAAACACTCCCACACAGTTAACACAAACACTCCCACACAGTCAACACAAACACTCCCACACAGTCAACACAAACACTCCCACACAGTCAACACAAACACTCCCACACAGTTATCACAAAACACTCCCACACAGTTAACACAAACAAACACCCACACAGTCCCATACAGTTAACACAAACACTCCCACACAGTTAACACAAACACTCCCACACAGTTAACACAAACACTCCCACACAGTCCCATACAGTTAACACAAACACTCCCACACAGTTAACACAAACACTCCCACACAGTCCCATACAGTTAACACAAACACTCCCACACAGTCCCATACAGTTAACACAAACACTCCCACACAGTCCCACACAGTCAACACAAACACTCCCATACAGTCAACACAAACACTCCCACACAGTCCCATACAGTCAACACAAACAATCCCACACAGTTAACACAAACACTCCCACACAGTCAACACAAACACTCCCACACAGTCCCATACAGTCAACACAAACACTCCCACACAGTTAACACAAACACTCCCACACAGTCACAAACATACACAGTTAACACAAACACTCCCACACAGTCCCATACAGTTAACACAAACACTCCCATACAGTTAACACAAACACTCCCACACAGTCCACAAACAGTCAACACAAACACTCCCACACAGTCCCATACAGTTAACACAAACGCTCCCACACAGTCAACACAAACGCTCCCACACAGTCAACACAAACACTCCCACACAGTCAACACAAACACTCCCACACAGTCAACACAAACACTCCCACACAGTCAACACAAACACTCCCACACAGTTAACACAAACACTCCCACACAGTCCCACAAATTTAACACAAACTTCTCCCACACAGTCAACACAAACACTCCCACACAGTCAACACAAACACTCCCACACAGTCAACACAAACACTCCCACACAGTCGTCACAAACACTCCCACACAGCCAACACAAACACTCTGTAACGGATTTCCTCCTCTTCGTCTGAGGAGGAGGAGTAAGGATCGGACCAAAGTGCAGCGTTGTAAGTGTTCATGATGATTTTAATTAAAGAAAGCACTGAACGCTGAATCAAAACAATAAATGATGACGTGATTTTACTAAACCGAAACAGTACCGTGTGGCCCAAACACTCACACGGAAACAAACACCCACAAACCAAAACCGTACCATGTGGCCCGAACACTCACACAGAAACAAACACCCACAAACCAAAAGTGAAACCCAGGCTACCTAAGTATGATTCTCAATCAGAGACAACTAACGACACCTGCCTCTGATTGAGGACCATACTAGGCCGAACACAAAAACCAACATAGAAAAACAAACATAGACTGCCCACCCCAACTCACGCCCTGACCACACTAAAACAAAGGATAAAATAACAGAACTATGGTCAGAACGTGACACACTCCCACACAGTCCCATACAGTTATCACAAACACTCCTACATATACACTAGTAAACAAACATCTAATTTCTTCGTTGGTAAATCAAGTTAGACAATCTGTGATCTATAGCAGGCGAGGAAGAGATAGAGAAAGAGAGAGAGAGACAGATGGAGAGAGAGAGAGATACAGAGAGATAATGAGAGAGAGAGACAGATGGAGAGAGAGATACAGAGAGATAATGGGAGAGAGAGAGTGTCACGCCCTGGTCTAAGTATTTTGTGTTTTTCTTCATGTATTGCGTCAGGCCAGGGTGTGGCATGGGGTTATTGTGGTGTGTTTTGTCTTGGGGTTTTGGTGTGTATGTATTGGGATTGTAGCTAGTGGGGTTATCTAGCAAAGTCTATGGCTGTCTGGAGTGGTTCTCAATGAGAGGCAGGTGTTTATCGTTGTCTCTGATTGGGAACCATATTTAGGCAGCCATATTCTTTGAGTTTGTCGTGGGTGATTGTCCTTAGTGTCGTTGTTCCTAGCTCTTTATTTATTTACACAAGTATAGGCTGTTTCGGTTTTCGTTACGTTCTTTGTTTTGTAGTGTTTTGTGTTTATTCGTGTTTCACGTTGTTCATTAAACATGGATCGCAATCTACACGCTGCATTTTGGTCCGACTATCCTTCACGCCTAGAAAACCACAACAGAATCACCCACCACCAACGGACCAAGCAGCGTGTCAACAGGCAGGAGCAGCCCAAAGAGGAGATGCGCTATAAGGATTTCTGGACATGGGAGGAAATCCTAAACGGAGAAGCTGTCAGTCTGGGCTGTCAGAATGAGCTGTCAGTCTGGGCTCAGCCTGGAGAATATCACCGCCCCAAAGAAGAACTGGAGGCGGCGAAAACGGAGAGGCGCTGGTATGAGGAGGCAGCACGGCGACTCGGAAGGAAGCCTGAGAGTCAGCCCCAAAAATGTCTTGGGGGGTGGGGGGCTCAGGGAGAGTGTGGCAGAGTCAGGAGTCAGACCTGAGCCAACTCTCCCTGTTTATCGTGAGGAGCCAAGGAGGAGACCAGAACCAGAGCCGGTGTTGGAGGTGAGCGAAACAGAGACTGTGAAGGAGTTAATGGGGAAATTGGAGGAGAGAGAAATGAGGGAGTTGCTGTGTTGGTGCTTTTTGCATGGAATTCGCCCGACGGAACGTGTCGGGGATTTGATGGCACCTGGGTTAGCGCTCCATACTCGTCCTGAGGTGCGTGTTAGTCGGCTGGTGAAGTTGGTGCCAGCCTCACGCACCAGGCCTCCTGTGCACATCCCTAGCCTTGCACGTCCTGTGCCAGCACTGCTCTCAAGATCTCCAGTACGCCTTCACGGTCTAGCCCATCCTGTGCCACCTCCACACTCCAGCCCTCCGGTAGCAGCTCCCCGCACCAGGCTTCCTGTGCGTGTTCTCGGTTCAGTACCACCAGTACCAGCACCACGCATCAGGCCTACAGTGCGCCTCGCCTCTCCAGCGCTGCCGAGGCCTTTCTCCTCTCCTGCGCTGCCGGAGTCTCCCGCCTGTTCAGCGCAGCCAGAGCCTCTCTCCTCTCCTGCGCTGCCGGAGTCTCAAACCTGTTCAGCGCAGCCAGAGCTGCCAGCCTGCATGGAGAAGCCAGAGCTGCCAGCCGGCATGGAGCAGCCAGAGTTGTCAGTCTGCATAGAGCAGCCAGAGCTGTCAGTCTGCATAGAGCAGCCAGAGCTGTCAGTCTGCATAGAGCAGCCAGAGCTGTCAGTCTGCATAGAGCAGCCAGAGCTGTCAGTCTGCATGGAGCAGCCAGAGCTGTCAGTCTGCATGGAGCAGCCAGAGCTGTCAGTCTGCACGGAGCTGCCAGTCTGCAAGGAGCTGCCAGTCTGCACGGAGCTGCCAGTCTGCAATGAGCTGTCAGTCTGCAAGGAGCTGTCAGTCTGCACGGAGCCGCCAGTCTGTAAGAAGCCGCCAGAGCTGTCAGCCTACATGGAGCAGCCAGAGCAGCCAGAGCAGCCAGTCAGCGTGGAGCAGCCAGAGCCGCCAGTCAGCATGGAGCAGCCAGATCTTTCAGTCTGCCAGGATCCGCCAGTCGGCCAGACTCTTCCAGATCCGCCAGTCAGCCAGACTCTTCCAGATCCGCCAGTCAGCCAGACTCTTCCAGATCCGCCAGTCAGCCAGACTCTTCCAGATCCGCCAGTCAGCCAGACTCTTCCAGATCCGCCAGTCAGCCAGACTCTTCCAGATCTGCCAGTCAGCCAGACTCTTCCAGATCTGCCAGTCAACCAGACTCTTCCAGATCTGCCAGTCAACCAGACTCTTCCAGATCTGCCAGTCAACCAGACTCTTCCAGATCTGCCAGTCAACCAGACTCTTCCAGATCCGCCAGTCAGCCGGGATCTGCCAGAACTGCCAGTCGGCCAGGATCCGCCAGTCGGCCAGGATCCGCCAGTCGGCCAGGATCCGCCAGATCCGCCAGTCAGCCAGGATCTGCCAGTCAGCCAGGATCTGCCAGTCAGCCAGGATCTGCTGAAACCACCAGCCAGCAAGGATCTGGTAGATCTACCTACCTGCCTGAGCTTTCTCTCACTCCCGAGCTTTCTCTCACTCCCGAGCTTTCTCTCACTCCCGAGCTTTCTCTCACTCCCGAGCTTTCTCTCACTCCCGAGCTTTCTCTCACTCCCGAGCTTCCTCTCACTCCCGAGCTTCCTCTCACTCCCGAGCTGCCTCAGTCCCGAGCTGTCCTTCAGTCCCGATCTGCTCCTCAGTCCAGTGGGTTTCTGGGTGAGGACTACTAGGCCATGGTCGGCGGCGAGGGTGGACTATCCAGGGACGCGAGGAGAGGTGACTAAGACATTGACTGAGTGGGTTCCACGTCCCGCGCCGGAGCCGCCACCATGGACAGACGCCCACCCGGACCCTCCCTATTGTTTTGAGGTGCGTTCGGGAGTCCGCACCTTAGGGGGGTTCTGTCACGCCCTGGTCTAAGTATTTTGTGTTTTTCTTCATGTATTGGGTCAGGCCAGGGTGTGGCATGGGGTTTTTGTATTGTGGTGTGTTTTGTCTTGGGGTTTTGGTGTGTATGTATTGGGATTGTAGCTAGTGGGGTTATCTAGCAAAGTCTATGGCTGTCTGGAGTGGTTCTCAATCAGAGGCAGGTGTTTATCGTTGTCTCTGATTGGGAACCATATTTAGGCAGCCATATTCTTTGAGTTTGTCGTGGGTGATTGTCCTTAGTGTCGTTGTTCCTATCTCTTTATTTATTTACACAAGTATAGGCTGTTTCGGTTTTCGTTACGTTCTTTGTTTTGTAGTGTTTTGTGTTTATTCGTGTTTCACGTTGTTCATTAAACATGGATCGCAATCTACACGCTGCATTTTGGTCCGACTATCCTTCACACCTAGAAAACCGTAACAGAGAGAGAGAGATAAGGAGAGGGAGAGAGAGAGAGAGACAGAGAGAGACAGACAGAGACAGAGGGACAGATGGAGAGAGAGAGAGATACAGATATATAATGAGGGAGAAAGAGATGGAGAGAGAGACAGATGGAGAGAGAGGCAGAGATACAGAGATATAATGAGGGAGAAAGACAGATGGGGAGAGAGAGAGAGACAGATGGAGAGAGAGATACAGAGAGATAATGAGGGAGAAAGACAGATGGAGAGAGGGAAAGAGAGAGAGAGAGAGATGGACAAATAGAGAGACAGGGTAAGTGAGTCACACTGCTGGCTGACTGTCATCCGCATTGGCTAGGGTGGAGACTCCGTTTTTGCAGGTATTGCAGGTATGCTCTCGCTCTCTAGACAGTCTTTGAAGCACCTGCATAGCGGAGCACGTTTTATCTTAACTCGGCTCCTGAGGAAAATACATTCATTATAATATACGCCATTTTGCAGACACTTTTATCCAAACTTACAGTCATGCATACATTTTAGGTGTGGGTAGTCCAGGTGTGGGTAGTCCAGGTATGGGTAGTCCAGGTGTGGGTAGTCCAGGTGTGGGTATTCCATGTATGGGTAGTCCAGGTATGGGTAGTCCAGGTATGGGTAGTCCAGGTATGGGTAGTCCAGGTGTGGGTAGTCCAGGTGTGGGTAGTCCAGGTGTGGGTAGTCCAGGTATGGGTAGTCCAGGTGTGGGTAGTCCAGGTATGGGTAGTCCAGCTGTGTGATGAACTTCTATGTGCATACCTGAGAGTTCCCGACTAAAACAAAGTCTCCACCCTAGACAAAGCTGACTAGAGTCAGCCTGCAGTGAGTTTGCTTTCTCTCCGACAGGGAAAGTACTGTGTATCCACCTCCCTGACCCTGTTTGTAAAAATAGATTTGATGTAATCAATCAATCAAATGTATTTATAAAGACCTTTTTATTTTATTTTATTTTTTTACGTCAGCCGATGTCACAAAGTGCTACACAGAAACTCAACCCCCCCAAAAGCAAGCAATGCAGATGTAGAAGCTGGACGTTGAAACGTGTTTCTGTGCGAAACGATATAATATCTGCTGAGGTACTGAACATCAAGGAGGCTCCTTGCTCCACTAGAAGGAGAGAAGTCAGTCACGTAGTAGAAAACACTGTCGAATGATTTAACTCAGCTCTGCATGCTACACTCGTCCAAAACACATCTTTAGTAAAGTATCAAGACAGATGACATATTGATTTTTTTATTTTGGGGGGGGTCAGGTTCAACCACTTATTATTCTAATGAAGCGTCAATTAACATGAAGCGTTGCATCATGGGCACGTGTGATGCGTTATGCATCCAGGTCTAACATTGTGTGACCCACTTGTATTTCCCTCCAGGTCCTCTTTGATTCATATCACTTCCTGTCTTGTCAAATAACTTTTATGTTACAGCCGTTGCCTAGAGGGCTTGTCAGATTGTCGTCTCATCTCTTTTCTCTCCGGTCATGTCTGACACCGTCTCATTGGTTGAGACGTTCTTATACGTTCTCTCCGATTGGCTGATGTGAATTTGTAATATGCTGACAGCCTGTGAATGTCTAATCTGTCTGCTGATTGGTTATGAATGTGTAATATGACTCTATATTGATCTCTCCGGTTAGGTCTGATTATTGGCTCTTGAATGTATAAAATGACGTATGATTGGCTGATACGGCTGCCATGACAGGCCATATCCTATATAAAACGCCACTGCCAACGGCTTAATCAATTACCTGCTAAATGATTCATCGTGCGTTTCTCTGTAATGCTGAGGCATTCTCAGTAAGATAGATGTTACACTAATCATGCAGGGCTGTGTGTAGGAATGCATTCAGGTCCTAACTCTCCCTTTTAAAATACTATTTCTCCAGTTCGGTATTTTAGAGAAGCACATTAGAGTAAGCAGCCCAGTAAAAAAAGTTTTGTGTTTATCACGTGAGATTTTACTGTCTAGTGAGATTAGTACAATGTCCGTTTTACTGATACACACACCCATGCACACACAGTCTTGTATAGCTAACCTTGTGGCAACACACAATTCAGTCCACTTTAAAAGCCTGTTTTCCCTAACCCTAAACCCTGACCCTAACCTGTACTCTTACCCTAAACCCTATAACTGACCCTAACCCTAAACCCTAAAACTAACCCTAGCTCCTAACCCTGACCCTAACCATAAACCCTAAAACTAACACTAGCTCCTTACCCTGACCCTAACCCTAAACCCTAAAACTAACAAGAGCTCCTAACCCTGACCCTAACCCTAAACCCTAAAACTAACAAGAGCTCCTAACCCTGACCCTAACCCTAAACCCTAAAACTAACCCTAGCTCCTTACCCTGACCCTAACCCTAAACCCTAAAACTAACAAGAGCTCCTAACCCTGACCCTAACCCTAAACCCTAAAACTAACCCTAGCTCCTAACCCTGACCCTAACCATAAACCCTAAAACTAACCCTAGCTCCTTACCCTGATCCTAACCCTAAACCCTAAAACTAACAAGAGCTCCTAACCCTAAACCCTAAAACTAACCCTAAACCCTAAACCCTAACACTAACCCTAGCTCCTTACCCTGATCCTAACCCTAAACCCTAAAACTAACAAGAGCTCCTAACCCTAAAACTAACCCTAAACCCTAAACCCTAAAACTAACCCTAGCTCCTAACCCTGACCCTTAACGTAACTCTAACCCAAGTTCTATCCTTAAATGTCCTCAGTTGGTCAAATGTTTGTTCGTTTACAATTATTGCATAGAATTATGGTCCTCACAAGAACAATTAAACATGTTCCCACCCACACTATCTTGTAAAACTAACCTTGTAGGGACACAAAATTCTGTCCTATTCAAAATATTTTTTCCCCCCAAACCCTTACCCTAAACCTAACCTTAACCCTAACACTAATTCTAACTCTAACCATAAACCCACTAGAAATAACATTTGACCTTGTGGGGACTAACAAATTGTACCCCGTGTTTGTTTACTATACTTGTGGGGACTTCTGGTCCCCACCAGTAGAGTTAAACATGTCCACACACACACACACACACACACACACGCTCACTAAGATTAACACAATGGTCCTTGAGCACCCCACACACGTAGCCAGTGAGCTGAGCCAAACGAGTCTGTGTGTAAATCACCTAGTCTTATTAACAGCTCAGTAAACCCCAGTGTGTTCATACCAGTCTGCTAGACTCTGGGCGTCCATCAAACTGCCTGATGGTCCTGAGGCTGTGGGGTCCTCGGGGTGGTAATTCATCAGGCAGTTTGATGGACGCCCAGAGTCTAGCAGACTGGTATGAACACACTGGGGTTTACTGAGGACCCCACAGCCTCAGGACCATCAGGCAGTCAATCAGGTACCTGCCCTGGCATAACTTACACACCTCATCACAGGGATGGAGAGGAGGGACAGAGATAGGGGGACAGAGAGAGGGGGACAGAGAGAGGGGGACAGAGAGAGGGGGACAGAGAGAGGAGGGACAGAGAGAAGAGGGACAGAGAGAGGAGGGACAGAGAGAGGGGGACAGAGGGAGGAGAGGTAGGGAGGAGAGGGATAGAGAGAGGAGGGACAGAGAGAGGAGAGGGATAGAGAGAGGAGGGGGCAGAGAGAGGAGGGACGGAGAGAGGAGAGGTAGGGAGGAGAATGATAGAGAGAGGAGGGACAGAGAGAGGAGAGGGATAGAGAGAGGAGGGATAGAGAGAGGAGGGACAGAGAGAGGAGAGGGATAGAGAGAGGAGGGACAGAGAGGAGAGGGACAGAGAGAGGAGAGGGACAGAGAGAGGAGAGGGACAGAGAGAGGAGAGGGACAGAGAGAGGAGAGGGATAGAGAGAGGAGGGATGGAGAGAGGAGAGGGATAGAGAGAGGAGAGGGATAGAGAGAGGAGGGACAGAAAGAAGAGGGACAGAGAGGAGAGAGATATGGAGGAGAGGGCTTAGGGAGGAGAGAGGAGAGGGATAGAGAGAGGAGGGACAGAGAGAGGAGAGGTAGGGAGGAGAGGGATAGAGAGGAGGGAGGAGAGGGATAGAGAGGAGAGAGGAGAGGGATAGAGAGGAGAGAGGAGAGGGATAGAGAGAGGAGGGACAGAGAGGAGAGGGACAGAGAGGAGAGGGACAGAGAGGAGAGGGATAGAGAGGAGAGAGGAGAGGGATAGAGAGGAGAGGGATAGAGAGGAGAGGAGAGGGATAGAGAGGAGAGAGGAGAGGGATAGAGAGGAGAGAGATAGAGAGGAGAGAGGAGAGGGATAGAGAGGAGAGGGATAGAGAGGAGAGGGATAGAGAGGAGAGAGGAGAGGGATAGAGAGGAAAGAGGAGAGGGATAGAGAGGAGAGAGGAGAGGGATAGAGAGGAGAGGGATAGAGAGGAGAGAGGAGAGGGATGGAGAGGAGAGAGGAGAGGGATAGAGAGAGGAGGGGAAAAATACAACTTCAATTAGCACTAACGTCTCAAGTGAGAGGTGTCAGAGCCTTTAGCTCAACAATGGCAGGAGAATCAAACAGTCTACTCCAACCAAATGCAAAGGGCTTTGAAGCTGCTTCCCGCTGTTCAGAGGTAATTCAAATACAGTACCCTCTGTATGTAAAATAATGACAAGGCAAGAAAAGATCACAAAATGGAGCTCCTTATGGAAATCAAGAGACACTGTTTGCTGACTATTGTAAAAATGGGAACATAAGCAACTTCATTTTCCATACAGACCATCCCCTGTTAGTGCTATATTAACCAGACCATCCCCTGGCACAGTGCTATATTAACCAGACCATCCCCTGCTAGTGCTATATTAACCAGACCATCCCCTGGCACAGTGCTATATTAACCAGACCATCCCCTGGCACAACACAGTGCTATATTAACCAGACCATCCCCTGGCATAGTGCTATATTCACCAGACCATTCCCTGACACAGTGCTATATTAACCATACCATCCCCTGACACAGTGCTATATTAACCAGACCATTCCCTGGCACAACACAGTGCTATATTAACCAGACCATCCCCTGGCACAGTGCTATATTAACCAGACCATTCCCTGGCACAACACAGTGCTATATTAACCAGGCCATCCCCTGGCATAGTACTATATTAACCAGACCATTCCTTGACACAGTGCTATATTAACCAGACCATCCCCTGACACAGTGCTATATTAACCAGACCATTCCCTGGCACAGTGCTATATTAACCAGACCATCCCTGGCACGGTGCTATATTAACCAGAACATCCCCTGGCACAGTGCTATATTAACCAGACCATCCCCTGACACAGTGCTATATTAACCAGAACATCCCCTGGCACAGTGCTATATTAACCAGACCATCCCCTGACACAGTGCTATATTAACCAGACCATCCCCTGGCACAACACAGTGCTATATTAACCAGACCATTCCCTGGCACAGTGCTATATTAACACACTGGGGTGTTAACAAGGGTTGGAAACTCAGGATACTAGACAATGAGGACTCTGAGTCAGCTAATATAAATCTCTATAAGTCTGGAACAGCAATGGTACAGGGCGATCACAAACAGTTTCAGCTGGACTTTCACCTATTCAAAGAATTAGCCCAGCAGGAGAAGCTCTCCCTTGAGTAAGATACCCCCAGCCCGAGCGGGTCAGAACAGACCTCTTCATTACATAACCCCACAGACGAGAAACCCCAAGTGGAAAGTCAATCTCCCAGCACAGAGTACTACCCCCTCATTGAAATGAAGGATACATTCAGCCAGCTGGAGGTAAGGCAGGTGGAGCTGGAACAGCAGGTGATTACACTCCAGTCAGCACAGACCCAGACAACAGTCTAGCACAACAACACCCCCTTAACCAGACCCAGAGAGCTGGAGGTGGAGAGAGATATATCTGCACTCTGGACTGTAGTGAGACAACATCTTCAAGAGAATAAGTTGGAGCAGGAGAAGAACAAAGCACTAGAGGAGAGGATCAGATTGCTGGAGGAGAGGGTGAGGGGGATGGCGTGTGACAGAGAACAACCTACTGGCCACGCACGCTGGACAAAACGTTCCACTGTAATAGTGAAGGTGTAAACTTGGGAGTAGAAAATATTAACAGTACATTTGACCTCTCAGCTTCCCTATCAAATCTAAAAACCTCAAATAGAAAACTGAAGAAAATGAACAATGACAAATGGTTTGATGAAGAATTTAAGAACCATTGAATGAAATTGAGAAACCTGTCCAACCAAAAACATAGAGACCCAGAAAACCTGAGTCTACGCCTTCACTATGGTGAATCACTAAAACAATACAGAAATACACTACGGAAAAAGAAGGAACAGCACGTCAGAAATCAGCTCAATGTAATTGAAGTATCCATAGACTCTAACCACTTCTGCGATAATTGGAAAACACTAAACAAACAACAACACAAAGAGCTTTCTATCCAAAACAGAGATGTATGGGTAAACCACTTCTCCAATCTTTTTGGCTCTATAACAAAGAATAAACAACAAAAACATATACATGATCAAATACAAATCTTAGAATCAACTATTAATTAAACCCACAAGAATTCTCCAATTACATTGAATGAACTACAGGACAAAATACAAACCCCCCAACCCAAAAAGGCTTGTGGGGTTGATGGTATCCTCAATGAAAATATAAATTGAACTCAGCAAAAAAAGAAATGTCCTCTCACTGTCAACTGTGTTTATTTTCAGCAAACTTAACGTGTGTAAATATTTATATGAACAAAACAAGATTCAACAACTGAGACATAAACTGAACAAGTTCCACAGCCATGTGACTAACAGAAATGGAATAATATGTCCCTGAACAAAGGGGGGGGTCAAAATCAAAAGTAACAGTCAGTATCTGGTGTGGCCGCCAGCTGCATTAAGTACTGCAGTGCATCTCCTCCTCATGTACTGCACCAGATGTTTCCAGTTCTTGCTGTGAGATGTTGCCCCACTCTTCCACCAAGGCACCTGCAAGTTCCCGGACATTTCTGGGTGGAATGGCCCTAGCCCTCACCCTCCGATCCAACAGGTCCCAGGCATGCTCAATGGGATTGAGATCTGCTGACATTCCTGACTTGCAGGAAATCACACACAGAGAACGAGCTGTAAGGCTGGTGGCATTGTCATGCTGGAGGGTCATGTCAGGATGAGCCTGCAGGAAGGGTACCACATGAGGGAGGGTCATGTCAGGATGAGCCTGCAGGAAGGGTACCACATGAGGGAGGAGCATGTCTTCCCTGTAACGTACAGCGTTGAGATTGCCTACAATGACAACAAGCTCAGTCCGATGATGCTGGGACACACTGACCCAGACCATGACGGACCCTCCAAATCGATCCCGCTCCAGGGTACAGGCCTCAGTGTAACGCTCACTCCTTCAACGATAAACCCGAATCTGACCATCACCCATGGTGAGACAAAAACCGCGACTCGTCAGTGAAGAACACTTTTTGCCAATCCTGTCTGGTCCAGCGATGGTGGTTTTGTGCCCATAGGTGAAGTTGTTGCCAGTGATATCTGGTGAGGACCTTCTTTTGGAGTTTTTCAGACTCAGTAGAAATGCGTCTTTAGTGTCCTAAGTTTTCATAACTGTGACCTTAATTGCCTACCGTCTGTAAGCTGTTAGTGTCTTAACTTCATGATGACTGGGGGGCAGTATTGAGTAGCTTGGATGTTTAAGGTGCCCAGAGTAAACTGCCTGCTACTCAGCCATAAAAGCTAGAATATGCATATAATTACTATATTTGGATAGAAAACACTCTAAAACAGTTTCTAAAACAGTTTGAATGATGTCTTTGAGTATAACAGAACTTATATGGCAGGCAAAAACCTGAGAAAAATCCAACAAGGAAGTGGGAAATCTGAGGTTTGTAGGTTTTCAACTCTTAGCCTATCGAAGATACAGTGGGATATTGGTCATGTTGCACTTCCTAGGGCTTCCAATAGATGTCAACAGTCTTTGAACCTTGTTTGATGCTTCTACTGTGAAGGGGGGCCGAATGAGAGGGGATTGAGTCAGGTGTCTGGCAGATTGCCAGGAGCTCGTGACGCGCTGTCCTGTGAAAGTTGCATTCCATTGCTTTTCTACAGACAAAGGAATTCTCCAGTTGGAACATTATTGAAGAGTTATGATAGAAACATCCCAAAGATTGATTCTATACTTCGTTTGACATGTTTCTATGACCTGTAATATAACTTTTTTAAACTTTAAAAAAAAAAACTTTTCATCCGACCTTTCGGCTGGACTTGCACGCGTGTTTGAATTTGTTTACTAAACGCCCAAACAAAAGGAGCTATTTGGACATAAATTATGAACTTTATCGAACAAATCAAACATTTATTGTGGAACTGGGATTCCTTGGAGTGCATTCTGATGAAGACCATCAAAGGTAAGTTAATATTTATAATGTTATTTCTGACTTCCGTTGACTGCACAATATGGCGGATATTTTTTTGCCTTGTTTGGTCTCTGAGCGCCGTACTCAGATTATTGCATGGTATGCTTTTTCCGTAAAGTTTTTTTGAACTCTGACACAGAGGTTGCATTAAGGAGAAGTTTATCTGAAGTCTATGTATGATAGTTGTATCTTTTATCAATGTTTATTATGAGTATTTCTGTAAATTGATGTGGCTCTCTGCAAAATCACATGTTTTGGAACTATAACATAACACTCCAATGTAAAATTAGATATTTGGATATAAATATGCACTTTATCGAACAAAACATACATTATTGTGTAATATTAAGTCCTATGAGTGTCATCTGATGAAGATCATCAAAGGTTAGTGATTCATTTTATCTATATTTCTGCTTTTTGTGACTCCCATCTTTGGCTGGAAAAATTGCTGTGTTTTTCTGTGACTTGGTGGTGACCTAACATAACCGTTTTTAGTGCTTTCGCTGTAAAGCCTTTTTGAAATCAGACACCTAGCCAGTCTCCAGATCTCAACCCCATAGAAAATCTTTGGAGGGAGTTGAAAGTCCGTGTTGCCCAGCAACAGCCCCAAAACATCACTGCTCTAGAGGAGATCTGCATGGAGGAATGGGCCAAAATACCAGCAACAGTGTGTGAAAACCTTGTAAAGACTTAGAAAACGTTTGACCTCTGTCATTGCCAACAAAGGGTATATAACAAAGTATTGAGATAAACTTTTGTTATTGACCAAATACTTATTTTCCACCATAATTTGCAAATAAATACATAAAAAATCCTCCAATGTGATTTTTTGGATTTTTTTCTCTCATTTTGTCTGTCATAGTTGAAGTGTACCTATGATGGAAATTACAGGCCTCTCTCGTCTTTTTAAGTGGGAGAACTTGCACAATTGGTGGCTGACTAAATGTTTTTTTGCCCCACTGTATATACATATATATATATATACATATATATATATATACACACATATATATACACATATATATATATACACACATATCGATGAATTGGTGAGGGCACTAGAATAGTCTGCAGCACCCGGACTCACCCTACTAGAATCTGAAGTCAAATGTCTACTGTTTGCTGATGATCTGGTGCTTCTGTCAACAACCAAGGAGGGCCTACAGCAGCACCTATATCTTCTGCACAGATTCTGCCAGACCTGGGCCCTGACAGTAAATCTCAGTAAGACCAAAATAATTGTGTTCCAAAAAAGGTCCAGTCACCAGGACCACAAATACAAATTCCATCTAGACACCGTTGCCTAGAGCACACAAAAAACTATACATACCTCAGCCTAAACATCAGCAACCCACAGGTAACTTCCACAAAGCTGTGAACGATCTGAGAGACAAGGCAAGAAGGGCCTTCAATGCCATCAAAAGGAACATAACATCGACATACCAATTAGGATCTGGCTACAAATGCTTGAATCAGTTAAAGAACCCATTGCCCTTTATGGTTGTGAGGTCTGGGGTCCACTCACCAACCAATAATTCACTAAATGGGACAAACACCAAATTGAGACTGCATGCAGAATTATGCAAAAATATCCTCTGAGTACAACGTAAAACACCAAATAATGCATGTAGAGCAGAATTAGGCCGATACCCACTAATTATCAAAATCCAGAAAAGAGCCGTTAAATTCCACAACCACCTAAAAGGAAGCGAATCCCAAACCTTCCATAACAAAGCCATCACCTTCAGAGAGATTAACCTGGAGAAGAGTCCCCTAAGCAAGCTGGTCCTGGGGATCTGTTCACAAACACGAACAGACCCCACAGAGCCTCAGGACAGGAAATCATGAGAAAACAAAAAGATAATTACTTGACATTGGAAAGAATTAACAAAAAAACAGAGCGAACTAGTTTGCTATTTAGCCCTAAACAGAGAGTACACAGTGGTAGAATACCTGACCACTGTGACTGACCCAAACTTAAGGAAAGCTTTGACTATGTACAGACTTAGTGAGCATAGTCTTGCTATTGAGAAAGGCCGCCGTAGGCAGACTTGGCTGTCAAGAGAAGACAGGCTATGTGCTCACTGCCCACAAAATGAGGTGGAAACTGAGCTTCACTTCCTAACCTCCTGCCCAATTTATGACCATATTAGAGACACATATTTGCCTCAGATTACACAGATCAACAAAGAATTCGAAAACAAACCCAATTTTGATTAACTCCCATATCTACTGGGTGAAATACCACAGTGTGCCATCACAGCAGCAAGATGTGTGACCTGTTGCCACAAGAAAAGGGCAACCAGTGAAGAACAAACACCATTGTAAATACAACCCATATTTATGTTTATTTATTTTCCCTTTTGTACTTTAACCATTTGTACATTGTTAGAACACTGTATACACATAATATGACATTTGTAATGTCTTTATTCTTTTGGAACTTCTGTGAGTGTAATGTTTACTGTAAACATTTATTGTTCATTTCACTTTTGTATTATATTTCCCTTGCCAATAATGCCCCTTGAATTGAATTGAACTGAGAGGAGAGGGATAGAGACAGAGGGATAGAGAGACAGAGGGATAGAGAGACAGATGGATAGAGAGACAGATGATAGAGATATAGGGATAGAGAGATTAGAGGGATAGAGAGATAGAGGGATAGAGAGATAAAGGGATAGCGAGAGGGATAGTGTGATAGAGGGATAGAGAGAGAGAGGGATAGAGAGAGGGATACAGAGGATAGAGATTGAGAAAGGAGAGGGATAGATATATATAAATATATATATAAATAGAGAGAGAGAGGGATAGAGAGAGATAGAGAGAGGAGAGGGGTCAGAGGATGCTAATGTGGCGAGGATACATCCGTCCAACATTAAAATACAGGAGGCAGTCCTGCCTTTTGTCGTTGTTATGGTGACTAGTTGTGCCTACCCACAGACCAAAGGGTTAGACAACCTGGCGATGACATTCTTGTTGCGTGTTTGTTATGCATGTGTGCGTGTGTGTGTGCGTGTATGTGATCACAGCCAGCCAGATCCCCCCCTCAGGCAGTAGGGCCAGATGACCTGGTGTGACACTCTTGCTGCAGTCACCGGGTCTCCTTTGTAGCAGTCTAATTAACATGAAAGGTCTGCTGTTAGAGCACAGCACTATAAATACCTATCGTTACAGCTGGTCACATCATAAAGGCTTTATTCTCTGGTGAATTAGATTACTATGGCCCAGTGTTGTAGTCGGAAGATGCCATGAACTCTGTGTTCATGGATAAGTCTGAGGGTAATACTATTTCTAAATGTAAGTGACCTATAACCTTCCAGTGACCTATAACCTCCCAGTGACCTATAACCTCCCAGTGACCTATAACCTCCCAGTGACCTATAACCTTCCAGTGGCGTATAAAATGCCAGTGACCTATAACCTCCCAGTGACCTATAACCTCCCAGTGACCTATAACCTCCCAGTGACCTATAACCTCCCAGTGACCTATAACCTTCCAGTGACCTATAACCTCCCAGTGACCTATAACCTTCCAGTGACCTATAACCTTCCAGTGACCTATAACCTTCCAGTGACCTATAACCTTCCAGTGACCTATAAACTTGTTCTAGTGTTATTGTTTGTTGTTATTCACCTAGATTCAGAAAACTCCCATGATGTTCAATTAGCATATTCACCCTCTAACCCATGTGTGTCCAACTGATTCCACGGAGGGCCGAGTGTCTGCAGTTATTCCACCCTTGTACTTGATTGATGCATTAAGGTCCCTGATTATTATGGAACTCCCCTCACCTGGTTGTCTAGGTCCCTGATTATTAAGGAACTCCCCTCACCTGGTTGTCTAGGTCCCTGATTATTAAACTCCCCTCACCTGGTTGTCTATCTCCCCTCACCTGGTTGTCTAGGTCCCTGATTATTAAGGAACTCCCCTCACCTGGTTGTCTAGGTCCCTGATTATTAAGGATCTCCCCTCACCTGGTTGTCTAGGTCCCTGATTATTAAGGATCTCCCCTCACCTGGTTGTTCAGGGTTTAATAAAACCAGACACTAGGCCCTTCATTAAATGAGTTTGACAGTTCTAAACAAAATCATGTGTATCTATACACAACCACTATAATATATACAGTGCCTTGCGAAAGTATTTGGCCCCCTTGAACTTTGCGACCTTTTGCCACATTTCAGGCTTCAAACATAAAGATATAAAACTGTATTTTTTTGTGAAGAATCAACAACAAGTGGGACACAATGATGAAGTGGAACGACATTTATTGGATATTTCAAACTTTTTTAACAATTCAAAAACTGAAAAATTGGGCGTGCAAAATTATTCAGCCCCTTTACTTTCAGTGCAGCAAACTCTCTCCAGAAGTTCAGTGAGGATCTCTGAATGATCCAATGTTGACCTAAATGACTAATGATGATTCTTCACAAAAAAATACAGTTTTATATCTTTATGTTTGAAGCCTGAAATGTGGCAAAAGGTCGCAAAGTTCAAGGGGGCCGAATACTTTCGCAAGGCACTGTATATATATATATATATACACAGTGGGGCAAAAAAGTATTTAGTCAGCCACCAATTGTGCAAGTTCTCCCACTTAAAAAGATGAGAGAGGCCTGTAATTTTCATCATAGGTACACTTCAACTATGACAGACAAAATGAGAAAAAAAATCTAGAAAATCACATTGTAGGATTTTTAATGAATTTATTTGCAAATTATGGTGGAAAATAAGTACACACACATACACACACACACACTGTACCCAGGCCTCTCATTTGTTGTGTTCCCATTGGGCCCAATGGAGAAGCTGGCTATAAGTAGCACTTGGATCAGTCTACTGCTAATGAACAGCCTCCGATCTTGTTATGTTTACATAAACAGGCTTGATACAAGGACCTACGGGACCTCATTAAAAATGTAACGACGAGTGTGTGTGTGTCTGTGTGTGTACGTGTGTGTGTGTCTGTGTGTGTACGTGTGTGTGTGTGTGTGTGTGTGTGTGTGTGTGTGTGTGTGTGTGTGTTTGAATACATAAGTCTAATAAAGCTGTAGAGGTGTGTAGTTGGCATTCTAGACAACAACAAGCGGCAGGTTCCCTGTAGAGGCCAGCCTGTGATGACAAGCCATTCTCTGCGTCCTTTCTGACCATAGTCCTGGCCGTGATTGACTGAGGAAGGTGTTTGTTGTTGCTGGCCCTTATCTGGGGTATCTTGGACTTGGCAGGGACTAGTAGCGCGAGGCTGTGCCCAAACAGACCAAAAACACGCACGTGCCTCAGAGATGATTTAACCTTGGTAGTATAGTACATGGCAAAAAAAAATGTATTTGTTGAAGGAGGAATTCCATTTGAAACCTTTTCTAATTGCTTTTATATGCCACCTCGTTCTCGTTTTAGAAACTGGCAGTGTATTAGGATTCCCCATGCTTCCCTCCCTTTTCTTTTAAAATGTCAAAATTCATTATACTGCAGTTCTTATAAGTTTATTTTCCCCACTTAGTAATTACGAGAGTTCCTCTGTCCAGTATCTGTGTTCTTTTGCCCATCTTAACCTTTTCTTTTTATTGGCCAGTCTGAGATATGGCTTTTTCTTTGCAACTCTGTCTAGAAGACCAGCATCCCGGAGTCGCCTCTTCACTGTTGACGTTGAGACTGGTGTTTTGCGGGTACTATTTAATGAAGCTGCCAGTTGAGGACTTGAGGATTCTGTTTCTCAAACTGCACACTCTAATGTACTTATCCCTTTACTCAGTTGTGCACCGGGGCCTCCCACTCCTCTTTCTATTCTGGTTAGAGCCAGTTTGTGCTGTTCTGTGAAGAGAATAGTACACAGTGTTGTACGAGATCTTCAGTTTCTTGGCAATTTCTCAGAACATGAATAGACTGACGAGTTTCAGAAGAAAGTTATTTGTTTCTGGCCATTTTGAGCCTGTAATCGAACCCACAAATGCTGATGCTCCAGATACTCAACTAGTTTAAAGAAGGACAGTTTTATTGCTTCTTTAATGAGCACAACAGTTTTCAGCTGTGATAATATAATTGCAAAAGGGTTTTCTAATAATCAATTAGCCTTTTAAAATGATAAACTTGGATTAGCTAACACAACATGCCATTGGAACACAGGAGTGATGGTTGCTAATAATGGGCCTCTGCACGCCTATGTAGATATTCCATTTTAAAAAATGATGTTTCCAGCTACAATAGTCATTTACAACATTAAAAATGTCTGCACTGCATTTCTGATCAATTTGATGGTATTTTAAATGAAAAAAATAAATAATAATAAAATATTTAAAAAACAAGGATATTTCGAAGTGACCCAAAACTGTAGTGTGTATTTTACGTCTGTGTAGATATTCCATAACAAATCTGCCGTTTCCAGCTACAATAGTCATTTACAACATTAACAATGTCTGCATTGTATTTCCGATCAATTTGATGTTATTTTAGATGGACAAAAAAAATTGCTTTTCTTTCAAAAACAAAGTGTCACGCCCTGACCTTAGTATTCCTTGTTTTCTTTATTGTTTTGGTTAGGTCAGGGTGTGACATGGGTGATGTATGTGTTTTTGGGCCTGTCTAGGGGTTTTGTATGTCTATGGGTGTTTCTAGTCTAGGTGTTTATGTATGTCTATGGTTGCCTAGATTGGTTCTCAATTAGAGGCAGCTGTTTATCGTTGTCTCTGATTGGGAATCATATTTAGGCAGCCATATTCCTTGGGTATTTTGTGGGTTATTTTCTATGTGTCAGTTGCCTGTGTCTACACTTATCATATATAGCGTCATGTTCGGTTTGTTGTTTCTGTAAGTTTGTTTAAGTGTTCTTCGTCTTATTAAAGAGGATGTGTTCATCTCACGCTGCGCCTCGGTCTCCTCCGTACAACGAACGTGACACAAGGACATTTCTAGGTGACCCCAAACTTTTGACCAGTAGTGTATGTTCATGTTTTAGTTGTTATTCAGTACTGTCAACACTTCAACACTTTTAGGCTTTTAAGATATAAAATACAACAAACGTATATACATGTATTACCAGTGTGATCGTATACCTAAAATTCTGAAAGATAATTTGTTCTGAGAAGACCAACATTGTCAGGGTAATTCAAGCAAAGCCAAATTGCATTGATAATGTATTGGGCCTATAGCTGACTGTACAATCCACATTGCTACAGAACTATTTAATAGGCTAATGTTGCATTAGTCATGTAAAAAAAATCTCAGAAAGTGATCTTGAATGAGAAAAGGTACCACTGACTGCAGTCTGGGGATAGATAATCTGGAACAACATTTACAGAGAGGAACAACAGGATCGATAATCTGGGACAACATTTACAGAGAGGAACGTCAGGATCGATAATCTGGAACAACATTTACAGAGAGGAACATCAGGATCGATAATCTGGAACAACATTTACAGAGAGGAACAACAGGATCGATAATCTGGGACAACATTTACAGAGAGGAACATCAGGATCGATAATCTGGAACAACATTTACAGAGAGGAACGTCAGGATCGATAATCTGGAACAACATTTACAGAGAGGAACATCAGGATCGATAATCTGGAACAACATTTACAGAGAGGAACATCAGGATCGATAATCTGGAACAACATTTACAGAGAGGAACGTCAGGATCGATAATCTGGAAAATGGGAGATGTTACACCGAATAGAGAGGTGAAAGACAGACACAGTGTTGGTAAAAGAACCCACTTAAGTGAATGTATAGATATGTTAATAGAAGATGACTCAAGTGAAAGTCACCCAGCAAAATACTACTTGAGTTAAAAGTTTTTAAAAGTATTTGGTTTTAAATACACGTAAGTATCAAAGTAAAAATCATTTCACATTTTATATATATTAATTAAACCAGACAGCACATTTTTTTAAATATTTTTTTTTAAGGACAGCCAGGGGCATACTCCAACACTCAGATAAAATGTACAAACGAAGCATCTCTGTTTAGTGAGTCTGCCAGATAAGAGGCAGTAAGGCCGACCAGGGATGTTCTCTTGATAAGTGGGGGAATTGGACCATTTTCCTGTTCTGCTAAACATTTGAAATGTAAGGAGTACTTTTGGGTGTCAGCAAAAATGTTAGAAGTACATATATTCTTTAGGAATGTAATTGAGTAAAAGTAGTCAAAAATATGAATCTAAAGTACAGATATCGCAGAAAAAAAACGTAATTAGTACTTTAAAGTATTTTTTACTTAAGTACTTAACACCACTGGTGAGAGAGTGCGACAAAAGGAGGAGGGAGAGAAGGAGGCAGAGAAGGAGGGAGAGAAGGAGGGCAAAGAGGGATGGGTAGGAGACAGACAGAAGGTAAAGGAGAGAGTCACACAGGATAAAAAGAGGGAGGGAAAAGGAGGAGGGAGAGAAGGAGGGCAAAGAGGGATGGGTAGGAGACAGACAGAAGGTAAAGGAGAGAGTCACACAGGATAGAAAGAGGGAGGGAAAAGGAGGAGGGCAAAAGGGATGGTAGGAGACAGACAGAAGGTAAAGGAGAGAGTCACACAGGATAAAAAGAGGGAGGGAAAAGGAGGAGGGAGTGGAGGAGGGAGAGAAGGAGGGCAAAGAGGGATGGGTAGGAGACAGACAGAAGGTAAAGGAGAGAGTCACACAGGATAGAAAGAGGGAGGGAAAAGGAGGAGGGCAAAAAGGGATGGTAGGAGACAGACAGAAGGTAAAGGAGAGAGTCACACAGGATAGAAAGACGGAGGGAAAAGGAGGAGGGCAAAGAGGGATGGGTAGGAGACAGACAGAAGGTAAAGGAGAGAGTCACACAGGATAGAAAGAGGGAGGGAAAAGGAGGAGGGAGTGGAGGAGAGTGGCAGAAGGAAAGGAGGTAAAGGTGGGATGACAGAGCAACAGATTGGAATGATGCAAATAGGAAAAGAAGGAGAGAGAGAAACAGAGAGAGGGAGGGAGGGAAGGAGAGAGAGAAACAGACAGAGGGAGGGAGGGAAGGAGAGAGAGAAACAGACAGAGGGAGGGAAGGAAGGAGAGACAGAGAAGAGAGAGAGTAGGAGGGAGCGATGGAATGACAGAGGTGAAAGAAGGAGGGAAAGAAGTAGGAACTGAAAGGAGGGGGTTAATCTCATCTCCCCCACGCTGTGGAGGCAATGTGGCAACCTTCATTACCCGGACCTCTCCCTGTTTCTGCTGTCATGGCAATGGGATGTAGCCATCTATTCATCTATAGTTCTGTCAGTACTCTAGCTACCCCGTGGTGACAGCAGAGTGTGTGTGTGTGTGTGTGTGTGTTCGGCTGTCATTACCTGTCTAGCCTATAGCGTAACAGCAGATCTATCAGACAGACATGTCCCATAGGATAACACTGGAGCCATGTCAGCACTAAACTGCAGTATCATCACATGCATACACATCGTACACAACATTTCCCTCCCTCTTCCATCTCTGTCATTCCATCGCTCCCCCCTACTCTCTCTTCTCCCCTGTCCTGTCCTTCCCTACCTTCCTCTGTCTGTCTCTCTCCTTCTTTCTCTCCCTTATTCAATTGTATTTTTTACTGTTGTTTATTTTCTTTATCTACACACACACACACACACACACACACACACATTTTGTTTCGCACTATTGGTTAGAGCCTGTAAGTAAGCATTTCACTGTAAGGTCTACACCTGTTGTATTCGGCGCACGTGCCAAATAAACTTCAATTTGATTTGATCATATTATAGGTTTATAGGACTGCCGTTTCTAACTCTTAGCAACAACAACGCTCTGTACATTTCCATGGAAATGTACCATGAAGAGGAGGGTGTGACACAGCTCCCGACAGTTGCTGAGAATGTTCCTCTCTTTTTCTTTCCAGTAGCAAGACAGAGCAAGACTCAGCTAGCACATAACCTTCTGAGATCCATATGTTTCCTAGAGTGTGGTGAGAGTGTGGTTGTCCTATGGTTATTATGTATACAGTCTACTTGGGAATGGTGTAGGGTAGTTGCATGTCTCTGGAACATTCTCAGCACATTTAAGGAACCTGGCTAAAAAAATAAAAAATCTGCAAATGTGGTGTTGGAACTTTTTCCTCTGAATTTTTTTTTCTTCCCAATACCCCAGGGCAGTGATTGGGGACATTGCCGTCTTTACAGATGGGAAGTTACATGGGTGTCCTGACTCTGTGATCACTAAGGATCCCATGGTACTTATCATAAGAGTAGGAGTGTTAACCCTGGTTTCCTGGCTAAATTCCCAATCTGTCCCTCAATCAAATCAATCAATTAAATGTAATTATAAAGCCCTTCTTAATGTAGAAGCGCAGTGTCTAGGAAAAACTCCCTAGATAGGCAGGAACCTAGGAAGTAATCTAGAGAGGAACCAGGCTCTTAGGGGTGGCCAGTCCTCTTCTGACTGTGCCGGGTGGAGATTATAAGAGTACATGGCCATAATAATCACAGTGGTTGTAGAGGGTGCAACAGGTCAGTACCTCAGGATTAAATGTCAGTTGGCTTTTCATAGCATTCAGTGGTCGAGACAGCATGTGCGGTAGAGAGAGAGAGACTCGATTACAGCAGGTCTGAGACAAGGTAGCATGTCCGGTGAACAGGTCAGGGTTTCTTAGCCGCACGCAGAACAGTTGAAACTGGAGCAGCAGCACGACCAGGTGGATTGGGGACAGCCAGGACTCATCAGGCTAGGTCGTCCTGAGGCAGGGTCCTAGGGCTCAGGTCCTCCGTGAAGGACAGAGAGAGAATTAGAGGGAGAATACTTCAAATTCACACAGGACACCAGATAAGAAGGGAGAATTACACCAAATATAAACAGACAGCCCCCCGACACAAACTACTGCAGCATAGATACTGGAGACTGAGACAGGAGGGGTCGGGGGACACTGTGGCCCGTCCGACGGTACCACTGGACAGGGCCAACTAGGCAGGATACAACCCCACCCACTTTGCCAAAGCCCCCACAACACTAGAGGGATATCAACAGAACTTACTGCCCTAAAGACAAGGCTTATAGCCCATGAAGATCTCCACCGCACGAGCACAAAGGGGCACAAAACCGGACAGGAAGCTCACGTTGTTGACTCAAACCACTCAAGTGACACACCCCTCCTAGGGACGGCATGGAAGAGCACCAGTAAGCCAATGACTCAGGCCCCGTAATAGGGTCAGAGGCAGAGAATCCCAGTGGAGAGAGGGGAGCCGGCCAGGCAGAGACAGCAATGGAGTTCATCGCTCCGGTGCCTTGCCGTTCACATTCACACCCCAGGTCAGAGAGAGGGGAACTGGCCTGGCAGAGACAGCAAGGGCTTCACCTTCACACTCCTGGGCCAGACTACACTCAATCATATGACCCACTGAAGAGATGAGTCTTCAGTAAAGACTTAAAGGTTGAGACCGAGTCTGCGTCTCTCACATGGGTAGGCAGATGATTCCATAAAAATGGAGCTCTATAGGAGAAAGCCCTGCCTCCAGCTGTTTGCTTAGAAATTCTAGGGACAATAAGGAGGCCTGCGTCTTGTGACCGTAGCGTACGTGTAGGTATGTACGGCAGGACCAAGTCAGAGAGATAGGTAGGAGCAAGCCCATGTAATGCTTTGTAGGTTAACAGTAAAACCTTAAAATCAGCCCTATCTTTAACAGGAAGCCAGTGTAGAGAGGCACTGGAGTAATATGATCACATTTCTGGGATCTAGTCAGGATTCTAGCATTCCGTTCCCAACTTCATTTTCATTTGTGCTTTATCCGGGGTAGCCAGAGAGTAGATTATTGCAGTAGTCTAATCTAGAAGTGACAAAAACATAATTTTTTTGACAAAAATATGTCAAAATATTTAGATTCAATGTTACGGAGATGGTAAAAAGCTGTCCTTGAAAAATTATTGTTTGTCAAAAGAGAGATCAGGGTCTAGTGTAATGCGGATTTAATGCCGAGGTCCGAAGTTTCTGATTTTTGCAATGTTACGTAGATGGAAAAAAGCTGTCCTTGAAATGGTCTTGATAAGTTCTTCAAAAGAGAGATCAGGGTCCAGAGTAACGCTGAGGTCCTTCACAGTTTTATTTGAGACGACTATGCAACCATCAAGATGAATTGTCAGATCCAACAGCAGATCTCTTTGTTTGTTGGGACCTAGGGACCAAGCATCTCTGTTTTGTCTGAGTTTAAAAGTAGGACGTTTGCAACCATTCACATCCTTATGTCTGAAACACATGCTTCTAGCCAGGGCAATTCTGGGACCTCACCATTTCATTGAAATGTACAGCTGGGTGTCATCCGCATAGCAGTGAAAGTTAACATTATGGTTTCGAATAACATCCCCAAGAGGTAAAATATATAGTGAAAACAATAGTGGTCCTAAAACGGAACCTTGAGGAACACCGAAATGTACAGTTGATTTGTCAGAGGCAGAGACAAACTGATATCTTTCCGATAGATAAGATCTAAACCAGGCCAGAACTTGTCCGTGTAGACCAATTTGGGTTTCCAATCTCTCCAAAATAATGTGGTGATTGATGGTGTCAAAAGCAACACTACGGTCAAGGAGCACGAGGACAGTTTCAGAGCCTTGGTCTGATGCCATTAAAATATAATTTACCACCTTCACAAGTGCAGTCTCAAACGATGGGGTCTAAAACCTGACTAAAACCTGACTGAAACATTTCTTATACATTATTTGTCTTCTAAAATGGAAATTACTTAAAAATCAGACAATGTGATTTTCTGGATTTTGGTTTAGATTCCGTCTCTCACAGTTGAAGTGTACCTATTATAACAATTACAGACCTCTGCATGCTTTGTAAGTAGGAAAACCTGCAAAATCGGCAGTGTATCAAATACTTGTTCTCCCCACTGTATATCCAAATGTCTATTTATTTGACGTGTTTGATCCAGGAAAAAACAGCTTCCAAAAACGCAACGTCACTACAAAATATTTCAAACGTTGCCTATAAACTTTGCCAAAATATTTCAAACTACTTTTGTAATACAACTTTAGGTATTTTTGAACGTTAATAGTCGATCAAATTGTAGATGGGTCTATCTGTTGTTCAATACAGGAAGACAACAAACCATCGCTACTTTTCACGTCTTGCGCACTCTCAACAGTGTTACCCAGTTCCTAGATGGCCTACTTATTCATTGCACAAATGAATAACCTCAACCAAATTCCAAAGACGCATCCAATGGAAGCGGTAGGAACTGAAAACAGGTTCCTAAGAAATATAATTTGCCAATGAGAAAGTGAACAGACAGAGACTAAAAAAAAAATGTCTGAACGGTTAGTCCTCTGGGTTTTGCCTGCTACATAAGTTATGTTATGCTCATAGACATGATTCAAACCTTTTTAGAAACTTCAGAGTGTTTCCTATCCAAATCTACTAATAATATGCATATCTTATATTCCTGGCATGAGTAGCAGGAAGTTGAAATTGGGCACGCTATTTATCCAAAAGTGAAAATGCTGCCCCCTATACCTTACGAAGTTAAATTAATGATCTTCATCTGGTGGCACTCCCAGGACTCCATGTTACACAATAAATGTTAGTTTTGATCAATAAATTCCCTCTTTATGTCCAAATACCTCTGTTTTGTTCGCGCGTTTAGTTCAGTAATCCAAAGGCACAAAGCGCTCTCACAACATCCAGACGAAAAGTCAAAAAAGTTCTATCAAAGTTCGTAGAAACATGTCAAACGATGTTTATAATCAATCCTTAGGATCTTTTTATCATAAATATTCAATAATATTTCAACCCGGACAATACTGTTTTCATTAGAAAGGAAAGAGAACGAACGTCGCGCTCACGCGATAAAATAAACAACTCATGGCTTTCAGCTGAGCCACTTACTCTGAGTGGTCTTATTCTCTCCCCTTTCCCAATAGAAGCCTGAAACAACTTCTAAAGACTGTTGACATCTACTGGAAGCCTTAGGAAGTGCAATCTGACCCCACAGACACTGGATACTGGATAGGCATTCACTTAAAATACTACAAACCTCAAAATTCCCAATTCCTGGTTGGATTTTTCTCAGGTTTCTGCCTGCCATATGAGTTCTGTTATAGTCATAGACATTATTTTAACAGTTTTGGAAACTTCAGAGTGTTTTCTATCCCAATTGACCTATTATATGCATATTCTAGCTTCTGGGCCTGAGTAGCAGGCAATTTACTCTGGGCATGCTTTTCATCCAAACTGGAGGGAGTCTTGAAGGGCATCTAGGAATCTTTGGGTTGTCTGAGAATTTATAGCACAGCTTTTGATGATTCTTGATTGGGGTCAGAGCAGATTATTTGTTGTGGTTGCAAACGTAATAAAATGGTGGTCCGATAGTCCAGGATTATGAGGAAAAACATTTAGATCCATGTTATGACTGTGGCAATGAGTACGTCTGGAGACCTCGATGATGGCTCCGAAAGCTGTTTTTAGTGGGTCTGTGGACTTTCCCATGTGAATATTAAAGTCACCAAAATTGGAATATTATCTGCTATGACTACAAGGTTCGATAGGAATTCAGGGAACTCACTGAGCAACGCTGTATATGGCCCAGGAGGTAAACAGTAGCTATAAGAGGTGATTGAGTCGGCTGCATAGATTTCATGACTAAAAGCTCAAAAGACGAAAACGCAGTCTTTTTTTTTTTGTCAATTTAAATTTGCTATCGTAAACGTTAGCAACACCTCCGCCTTTGGATGTGCGGGGGATATGGTCACTAGTATAACCAGGAGGAGAGGCCTATTTAAAACAGTAAATTCATCAGGCTTGAACCATGTTTCATTCTGGCCAATCACATCAAGATTATGATCAGTGATTAGTTAATTGACTATAACTGCCTTGGAAGTGAGGGATCTAACATTAAGTAGCCCTATTTTGAGATGTGAGGTATCACAATCTCTTTCAATAATGACAGGAATGGAGGTCTTTATTCCAGTGAGATTGCTAAGGTGAACACCGCCATGTTTAGTTTTGCCCAACCCAGATCGAGGCACAGACACGGTCCCAATGGGATAGCTGAGCTGATTACACTGACTGTGCTGGTGGCAGACTCCAATAAGCTAGCAGGGAGGCTAACAGCCTGCTGCCTGGCCTGCACCATATTTCATTGTGGAGCTAGAAGAGTTAGAACCCTCTCTCTCTATGTTCATAGATAAGATGAGAGCGTCCCTCCAGCTAGGATGGAGTCCGGCACTCCTCAGCAAGCCAGGCTTTGTCCTGTTTGTGGGTGAGTCGCAGAAAGAAGGCCAATTATCTACAAATTCCATCTTTTGGGAGGGTAATTTTCAACCAACGATTAAGTTGAGGCACCGCTATAGAGCTCATCACTCCCCCTAACTTGGAGGGGGCCAGAGACAATTACTCGATGCCGAGACATCTTTCTAGCTGATTTACACGCTAAAACCATGTTGCGCTTGGTGACCTCTGACTGTTCCATCCTAACATCGCTGGTGCTGACATGGATAGCCATATCCCTATACTCGGCAGTTTTAGCCTTAGCCTCCATATTGAGATTAGCCTTTACGTCAGTAGCCCTTCCCCAGTTTTAGCCTTAGCCAGCTCCACATTGAGATTAGCCTTTACGTCAGTAGCCCTTCCCCAGTTTTAGCCTTAGCCTCCATATTGAGATTAGCCTTTACGTCAGTAGCCCTTCCCCAATTTTAGCCTTAGCCACATTGAGATTAGCCTTAACGTCGGTAGCCCTTCCCCCTGGTAAACAGTGTATGATCACTGGATGAATCTTTTTTATTCTAATACTGCGGGTAATGGAGTCGCCAATGGGTTTTCAATTTGTCAGAGCTAATGGTGGGAGGCGTCAGCGTCTCAGACCCCGTAACGGGAGGAGTAGAGACCAGAGACAGCTCGGCCTCTGACTCCGACTCCAACTCGCTGCTTAATGGGGTTGAAAGTTTCTATCGGTTGAATGAGCGACACCGGTTGAGCCCAAAGCATTTCTTTCCGTGAGAAAATTGTCCGGCTGCGGGGACTGTGCGAGGGGGATTTATACTACTATCAGTACTTACTGGTGGCACAGACGCTGTTTCATCCTTTCCTACACTTAAATTGCCCTTGCCTAACGATTGCATCTGAAGCTGTGCAGGCAACACGGCTATCCTCACAATAAGGTTATAGTTCTCCTGTTTATGAGTACAGCGACTGCAATTAGAAGGCATAGTGTTAATATCACTACTTAACTTTTTTTGGTCTGGTGGAGGTCCTGACTAACCATGTCCAGACAAAGTGTCCGGGGTGAATAAGTAAGAATGAAAAAAGTAGAACGAGAGAAAAAAAACAAAGATATTGGTATAAAAAGTAAAAGATGAAAAGTTGGGCAGATAGCCAAGTAACAACAAACAGCACATCACGCAGACAAATCCGGAAGTTGAGGGCGAAGCGATGAGCAGTGTCTCCCCAATGTGATCAGAGCTGGGAGATAGGTCTGGAGATGAAAGATGTTTATCAGTCTGATGGTCTGGATATTAAAAGCTGTTTATCAGTCTGATGGCCTGGAGATAGAAGCTATTCATCCCCAGCTTCTAATCGTCTCTTTCATCCCTCCTTCTTTGTAACTATTACCCAGGTTGCTGCTGTAAATGAGGTGTTCTCACTCAACTTACCTGGGTATTAAAAGATGTTATAAGGGTATTTTTTTTATAAATAGTTACCTTCAAATAACCCTCAAACTCAACTCTGGACGTCGAAGCCACTGTGTTTTTTTATTGTTCCCCTCTAATCAGGGACTGATTTAGACCTGGGACACCAGGTGGGTTCAATTCATTACCAGGTAGAACAGAAAACCAGCAGGCTTCGGGCCTCATAGTGTAAGAGTTTAATACCCCTGACCTATAATTTCCATTCTCAGAACGTTCATAAAACCTCCCAGGAAAAATGTCAGGAATCCAGAGTAAAACCTTCTCAGGACCTCCCTGCAACCTAAAAATGTACGTTCCAGGCAACATTTGTGCTTCCGTTCCCAGAACATTTAGAAAACTTTCCATTTTACTGGTAAGGAAACTTATTGGCTTAATTCCCAAAACCAATGGAGAACCAAAAACATACGTACCACAACTTCCAAGAAACCAAATGTGCTAGCTGGGAAGTGGACTCTGGAAGTGGTGCTAAGGCCATTCTGCTCAAAGCTATGGGGGATGACTAGGCTTTATCATTATGTGGGAATCATTATGATATGCTGTGATCTCAGTGTGCCTCTGCTACAGCAGTACTGTAGAAAGAAATGAAAAGTATAGATCATATTGCCTGGGTTGTATTGTGTTAATAAATGAATAAAGCACAGATGGAACTCAGGGGTTGAAAAGAGTCTCTCTCTCTCTGTCTCTATCAAAAGAGAAAATAAATAACATACATATGGGTTGTATTTACAATGGTGTTTGTTCTTCCCTGGTTGCCCTTTTCTTTTGGCAACAGGTCAGAAATCTTGCTGCTGTGATGGCACACTGGAATTTCACCCAGTAGATATGGGAGTTTATCAAAATTGGGTTTGTTTTCAAATTCTTTAATCGTCTGTGTATTCTAAGGAAATAGGTGTCTCTAATATGGTCATACATTTGGCAGGTTAGGAAGTGCAGCACAGTTTCCATCTCATTTTGTGGACAGTGTGCACATGGCCTGTCTTCTCTTGAGAGCCAGGTCTGCCCAAGGTGGACTTTCTCAATAGCAAGGCTATACTCACTGAGTCTGTACATTGTCAAAGCTTTCCTTCATTTTGGGTCAGTCGCAGTGGTCAGGTATTCTGCCACTGTGTCCTCTCTGTTTAGGGCCAAATAGCATTCTAGTTTGCTCTGTTTTTTTGTTAATTCTCTCCAATGTGTCAAGTTATTATATTTTGTCATGATTTGGTTGGGTCTAATGTGTTGCTGTCCTGGGGCTCTATGGGGTCTGTTTGTGTTTGTGAACAGAGCCCCAGGACCAGCTTGCTTAGGGGACTCTTCTCCAGGTTAATCTCTCTGTAGGTGATGGCTTTGTTATGGAAGGTTTGGAAATCGCTTCCTTTTAGGTGGACGTCTCTTTTCTGGATTTTAATCATTAGCAGGTATTGGCCAAATTCTGCTCTGCATGCAGAGCATGGTGATTCAAGTATTTTTAGACAGATCCTAATTGGTATGTCGAATTGTATGTTCCTTTTGATGGCATAGAAGGCCCTTCTTGCCTTGTCTCTCAGATCATTCACAGATTTGTGGAAGTTACCTGTGGCGCTGATGTTTAGGCCAAGGTATGAATCGTTTTTTAAATTTATTTGTGGTCCTGGCAACTGGACCTTTTTTAGAACACCATCATTTTTTATCTTACTGAGATTTACTGGCTGATTGTGTTGCTGTCCCAGAACCTGTAACGGTTTTCTTCATCTGAAGGAGAGGCGGACCAAAATGCAGCATGGTGGTTATTCATGTAATAAAAACAAATAAAGACAACTATACATGAAATAACTAACAAAAACAAGAAATGTGAAAACTCAAAACAGCCCTATCTGGGGCAAACACAGAGACAGGAACAATCACCCACAAACACACAGTGAAACCCAGGCTACCTAAGTATGATTCTCAATCAGAGACAACTAATGACACCTGCCTCTGATTGAGAACCATACTAGGCCGAAACATAGAAATACCCAAATCATAGAAAATCAAATATAGACTGCCCACCCAACTCACGCCCTGACCATACTAACTAAATACAAAACAAAGTAAATAAAGGTCAGAACGTGACAGAACCAGCTTGCTTACACTTTGATCACACCGACAGCGTCATTTTGGAACACCAGAATTACATTAACGTCCAATGAAACGCTGCGTTTGCCTTTGAGCTTTGCGTTGCAGAGGCAGTTTCAGTGCCTTCGGTGTGGTGCATACTCTGGATTTATCAAACTTACAGTTCAAGTCAGAAGTTTACATAAACTTATGTATTTCAAGGCCTTACCTTCAAACTCAGTGCCTCTTTGCTTGACATCGTGAGAAAATCAAAAGATATCAGCAAAGACCTCAGAAAAAAATTGTAGACCTCCTCAAGTCTGTTTAATCCTTGGGAGCAATTTCCAAACGCGTGAAGGTACCACATTCATCTGTACAAACAAGTACGCAAGTATAAACACCATGGAACCACACAGCCGTCATAACACTCAGGAAGGAGACGCGTTCTGTCGCGTTCTGTAGAGATGAACGTACTTTGGTGCGAAACGTGCAAATCAATCCCAGGACAACAACAACGGACCTGTTGAGTTTTTGCCTAATTGTTTTTTGGTAGGTTTCCACTCTACTTTCCTTCCTTCTTATAGCATTTCTTAATATTATTCAGTTCATTTGGCTTTGATGCCTCATGACTGAGTATTGCTCTGTTCAAGTAGACTGTGATTTTGCTGTGGTCTGATAGGGGTGTCAGTGGGCTGACTGTGAACGCTCTGAGAGACTCTGGGTTGAGGTCAGAGATAAAGTAGTCTACAGAACTACTGCCAAGAGATGAGCTATAGGTGTACCTACCATATGAGTCCCCTCGAAGCCTACCATTGACTATGTACATACCCAGCGTCCGACAAAGCTGCAGGAGTTCTGACCCATTTTTGTTGGTTATGTTGTCGTGGTTGTGTCTAGGGTGGAATATGGGGGAGGGAATGCTGTCACCTCCAGGCAGGTGTTTGTCCCCCTGTGTGCTGAGGGTATCCGGTTCTTGTCCAGTTCTGGCATTTAGGTCGCCACATACTAGTACATGTCCCTAGGCCTTTAAATGGGTGATCTCCCCCTGTAGGATGGAGTACCTGTCATCGTTAAAGTATGGGGGTTATATTGGGGAGATATAGGTACACAGGGACATTTTTCTCTGTTGAGATTTAATTTTTTTCCTTATTCATTTCTAGCCAGATGTAAAATGTTCCTGTTTTGACTAATTTAAAAGTGGGTTAGGTCTCCTCTATACCAAATTAGCATACCTCCTGAGTCTCTTCCCTGTTTCACACCTGGTAGTTTGTGGATGGGTCTCTCTCTCTCTCCCCCTCTCTCTCTCTCCCCTCTCTCTTTCTCTCCCCCTCTCCTACACATACACTCTTTTTCATTTCCTCTCTCTACATATCTCTCTCTCTGGTAGTTTTGTGGATGGGTCTCTCCCCCTCTCTCCTCTTCTCTCTCTCTCTCTCTCTCTCCCCCTCTCTCTCTCTCCCCTCTCTCTTTCTCTCTCACCCCTCTCTCTCTCTCCCCCCTCTCTCTCTCTCTCTCTCCCCCTCTCCTACACATACACTCTTTTTCATTTCCTCTCTCTACATATCTCTCTCTCTGGTAGTTTTGTGGATGGGTCTCTCCCCCTCTCTCTCTCTCTCTCCCCCTCTCTCTCCCCCCCTCTCTCCCTCCTCTCTGTCTCTCCCCCTCTGTCTCTCTCTGCCCATCCCCTACACATACACACTATTTTTCATTTCCTCTCTCTCCATCCTGCACGCCACCAGTATAGCTTGTACCCTGCACCGGGGATGATGGTAGGATGGTAGGTCAATTTGTGATTTATTTTCTCATCTTAGAACATTCTCCAGCAGTGAGAATATATTAACACTCACTCTTTCTGTTGATGGAAAGTGAAAAGGAAAACCAAAACAAAACATCACAAATCCAGACAGTGTACAAAGGACTGCTGTAATGACTAGGATTTATGCTTCAGGTATACTGCGCACAGGCATATCACAGGTATTCTTCCATAGAAGATTGGGGATTTTATAAAATGATATTGAAAGGGCAGTGAGATTTGTTTTGCTTTGGCCAAAAATAATTGCCCCGTAGAGGGAATAACACAGTATCCCCACATATATGTACATATCTACCTCAATTACCTCGTACCCCTGCGCATGGACGATACTGGTACCCCGTGTATATATAGACAAGTAATCGCTACTCATTGTGTATTTATTGTATATAGCCTAGTAATCGCTACTCATTGTGTATTTATTGTATATAGCCTGGTAACCGCTACTCATTATGTATTTATTGTAGATAGCCTAGTAATCGCTACTCATTGTATATTTATTGTATATAGCCTAGTAATTGTTGCTCATTGTGTATTTATTCCTTGTGTTAATATTTTTTTAATGATTTCTATTTTTTCCTCTGCGCATTGTTGGGAAGGGCCTGTAGTAAGTAAGCATTTCACTGTTAGTCTACACCTGTTGTTTACGAAGCATGTGACAAATAAAATGAGATTTTATTTGATTTTTTATTTGATTTTGGGTGAACTCACCATTTAAACAGCGTCTCTCCTCCCTTAATCTGGGTGAACTCTCAAACCAACACTTCCGGCGCCGACAGAGATGGCCGCCTCGCTTCGCGTTCCTTGAAAACTATGCAGTTTTTAGTTTTTTTACGTGTTATTTCTTACATTGGTACCCCAGGTCATCTTAGGTTTCATTACATAGAGTCGGGAAGAACTACTGAACATAAGAGCAGCGTCAACTCACCATCAGTATGACCAAGAATATGACTTTCGCGAAGCGGATCCTGTGTTCTGCCTTTCACCCAGGACAACGGAATGGATCCCAGCCTGCGACCCAAAAAAACGACTTCGTAAAAGGGGGAAACGGAGCGGTCTTCTGGTCAGACTCCAGAGACGGGCACATTGTGCACCACTCCCTAGCATTCTTCTCGCCAATGTCCAGTCTCTTGACAACAAGGTTGATGAAATCCGAGCAAGGGTAGCATTCCAGAGGGACATCAGAGACTGTAACGTTCTTTGCTTCACAGAAACATGGCTCACTGGAGAGATGCTATCGGAGTCGGTGCAGCCAGCTGGTTTCTCCACGCATCGCGCAGACAGAAACAAACATCTTTCTGGTAAGAAGAGGGGCGGGGGCGTATGCTTCATGGTTAACGTGACGTGGTGTGGCCACAACAACATACAGGAACTCAAGTCCTTCTGTTCACCTGATTTAGGATTCCTCACAATCAAATGTCGACCGCATTATCTACCAAGGGAATTCTCTTCGATTATAATCACAGCCGTATATATTCCCCCCCAAGCAGACACATCGATGGCTCTGAACGAACTTTATTTGACTCTTTGCAAACTGGAATCCATTTATCCGGAGGATGCATTCATTGTAGCTGCGGATTTTAACAAGGCTAATCTGAAAACAAGACTCCCTAAATTTTATCAGCATATCGATTGCGCAACCAGGGCTGGAAAAACCTTGGATCATTGCTATTCTAACTTCCGCGACGCATATAAGGCCCTGCCCCGCTCTCCTTTAGGAAAAGCTGACCACGACTCTATTTTGTTGATCCCTGCCTACAGACAGAAACTAAAACAAGAAGCTCCCGCACTGAGGTCTGTTCAACGCTGGTCCGACCAATCTGATTCCACACTCCAAGACTGCTTCCATCACGTGGACTGGGATATGTTTCGTATTGCGTCAGACAACAACATTGACGAATACGCTGATTCGGTGAGCGAGTTCATTAGAACGTGCGTTGAAGATGTTGTTCCCATAGCAACGATTAAAACATTCCCAAACCAGAAACTGTGGATTGATGGCAGCATTTGCGTGAAACTGAAAGCCCGAACCACTGCTTTTAATCAGGGCAAGGTGACTGGGAAACATGACTGAATACAAACAGTGCAGCTATTCCCTCCGCAAGGCAATCAAACAAGCTAAGCGTCAGTATAGAGACAAAGTAGAATCTCAATTCAACAGCTCAGACACAAGAGGTATGTGGCAGGGTCTACAGTCAATCACGGATTACAAAAAGAAAACCAGCCCTGTCACGGACCAGGATGTCTTGCTCCCAGGCAGACTAAATAACTTTTTTGGCCCGCTTTGAGGACAATACAGTGCCACTGATACGGCCCGCAACTAAAACATGCGGACTCTCCTTCACTGCAGCCGACGTGAGGAAAACATTTAAACGTGTCAACCCTCGCAAGGCTGCAGGCCCAGACGGCATCCCCAGCCGCGCCCTTAGAGCATGCGCAGACCAGCTGGCTGGTGTGTTTATGGACATATTCAATCAATCCCTATCCCAGTCTGTTGTTCCCACATGCTTCAAGAGGGCCACCATTGTTCCTGTTCCCAAGAAAGCTAAGGTATCTGATCTAAACGACTACCGCCCCGTAGCACTCACTTCCGTCATCATGAAATGCTTTGAGAGACTAGTCAAGGACCATATCACCTCCACCCTACCTGACACCCTAGACCCACTCCAATTTGCTTACCGCCCAAATAGGTCCACATGCAATCTCGATGATGCAATCTCAACCAGACTGCACACTAACCCATCTGGACAAGAGGAATACCTATGTGAGAATGCTGTTCATCGACTACAGCTCGGCATTCAACACCATAGTACCCTCCAAGCTCGTCATCAAGCTCGAGACCCTGGGTCTCGACCCCGCCCTGTGCAACTGGGTACTGGACTTCCTGACGGGCCGCCCCCAGGTGGTGAGGGTAGGCAACAACATTTCCACCCTGCTGATCCTCAACACTGGGGCCCCACAAGGGTGCGTTCTGAGCCTTCTCCTGTACTCCCTATTCACCCACGACTGCGTGGCCACGCACGCCTCCAACTCAATCATCAAGTTTGCGGACGACACAACAGTGGTAGGCTTGATTACCAACAACGACGAGACGGCCTACAGGGAGGAGGTGAGGGCCCTCGGAGTGTGGTGTCAGGAAAATAACCTCACACTCAACGTCAACAAAACTAAGGAGATGATTGTGGACTTCAGGAAACAGCAGAGGGAACACCCCCCTATCCACATCGATGGAACAGTAGTGGAGAGGGTAGTAAGTTTTAAGTTCCTCTGCGTACACATCACAGACAAACTGAATTGGTCCACCCACACAGACAGCATCGTGAAGAAGGTGCAGCAGCGCCTCTTCAACCTCAGGAGGCTGAAGAAATTCGGCTTGTCACCTGAAGCACTCACAAACTTCTACAGATGCACAATCGAGAGCATCCTGTCGGGCTGTATCACCGCCTGGTACGGCAACTGCTCCGCCCACAACCGTAAGGCTCTCCAGAGGGTAGTGAGGTCTGCACAACGCATCACCGGGGCAAACTACCTGCCCTCCAGGACACCTACACCACCCGATGTCACAGGAAGGCCATAAAGATCATCAAGGACAACAACCACCCGAGCCACTGCCTGTTCACCCTGCTATCATCCAGAAGGCGAGGTCAGTACAGGTGCATCAAAGCTGGGACCGAGAGACTGAAAAACAGCTTCTATCTCAAGGCCATCAGACTGTTAAACAGCCACCACTAACATTGAGTGGCTGCTGCCAACACACTGACTCAACTCCAGCCACTTTAATAATGGGAATTGATGGGAAATGTAAAATATATCACTAGCCACTTTAAACAATGCTACCTAATATAATGTTTACATACCCTACATTATTCATCTCATATGTATATGTATACTGTACTCTATATCATCTACTGCATCTTTATGTAATACATGTATCACTAGCCACTTTAACTATGCCACTTTGTTTACATACTCATCTCATATGCATATACTGCACTCAATACCATCTACTGTATCTTGCCTATGCCGCTCTGTACCATCACTCATTCATATATCTTTATGTACATATTCTTTATCCCCTTACACTTGTGTCTATAAGGTAGTAGTTTTGGAATTGTTAGTTAGATTACTTGTTGGTTATTACTGCATTGTCGGAACTAGAAGCACAAGCATTTCGCTACACTCGCATTAAGATCTGCTAACCATGTGTATGTGACAAATACAATTTGATTTGATTTGATTTGAACAAACAAACATTGTCCTTATAACATTGGTAAAGAGACAGAGATATACGTTTATTTCTCCGTCTCGGTCCACCGTATGTCGGCCGTCCGCATGGTTGCCGAGCTACTGCGGTGTTTGTCAGAGAATTCCCCAAAAATCATCATCAGAAAGTTTTCGCATAAAAACTAATAATGACCACTCACAAGTGTCACGGGACTCGTCTGAAGGTCTTACAAATGAATGAAAGTATCATTTAGAATTCTTTAAATTATTTAAATCTCTACTGGTTGTTGCTAACATGCGCTAACGTGACGTTAAATGTCCAATTTACAGTAGCTATTAGAGTGAAAGAATGCCATGCTATTGTTTATTAAGGAGAGTGCACTAGCCACTACCACGGCAACTGGTTTGATAGATTCAACTCTGAAGGTAAATAATGTACTTACATTCAGTAATTTGGCTCTGATTTTTCATCCTGAGGGTCCCAGAGATAAAAATGTAGCATAGTTTTGTGTGATGAAATCCATTTTTATTTTCAAATGTAGGAACTGGGTTCTACAGTTTGTCCCCACTGCTGTCTCTGGCTCCACACCCGCTCCGCCCAGCCATATAGATGTGTGAAAGTTAGTGTACAGTTGAAGTTGGAAGTTTACATACACTTTAGCCAAGTAGATTTAAACTCTGTTTTTCACAATTCATGGCATTTAATCTGAGTAAAAGTTCCCTGTATTAGGTCAGTTAGGATCACCACTTTATTATAAGAATGTGAAATGTCAGAATAATAGTAGAGAGAATGAATTATTTCAGCTTTCATTTCTTTCATCACATTCCCAGTGGATCAGAAGTTTACATTCACTCAATTCGTATTTGGTAGCATTGCCTTTAAATTGTTTAATCATTTTAACTTTCGACAAATGTTTTAGGTAGCCTTCTACATGATTCCCACAATAAGTTGTGTACATTTTGGCCAATTCCTCCTGACAGAACTGGTGTAACTGAGTCAGGTTTGTAGGCCTCCTTGCCCGCATGTGCTTTTTCAGTTCTGCCAACAGATTTTCTATAGGATTGAGGTCAGGGCTTTGTGATGGCCACTCTAATACCTTGAATTTGTTGGCCATTTTGCCACAACTTTGGAAGTATGTTTGGGGTCATTGTCCATTTGGAAGACACATTTGTGACCAAGCTTTAACTTCCTGACTGATGTCTTGAGATGTTGCTTCAATATATCCACATAACTCTCCCTCTGCATGATGCCATCTATTTTGTGAAGTGCACCAGTCCCTCCTGCAGCAAAGCTGGTTGGGATGCTGTTCTTCAGCTTGCAAGCATCCACCTTTTTTCTCCAAACATAACGATTGTCATTATGGCCAAACAGTTCTATTTTTGTTTCATCAGACCAGAGGACATTCTCCAAAAAGTATGATCTTTGTCCCCAATGTGCAGTGGCAATCCGTGATCTGGCTTTCTTTATGGCGGATTGGAGCAGTGGCTTCTTCCTTGCTGAGCGGCCTTTCAGGTTATGTCAATATAGAACTCTTTTTAATGTGGATATAGATACTTTTGTACCTGTTTCCTCCAGCATCTTCACAAGGTCCTTTGCTGTTGTTCTGGGATTAATTTGCACTTTTCGCACCAAAGTACATTCGTCTCTGGGACACAGAACGCATCTCCTTCCTGAGCAGTATGACGCTGCATGGTCCCATGGTGTTTATACTTGTGTACTATTGTTTGTACAGATGAACGTGGTACCTTCAGGCGTTTGGACACTTATCTCAACGATAAACAGCTGCCTCTGATTGGGAACCATATCAGGCCAATATAGAAATACAAAAACCCTAGAAGAACAAAACTAACCCTAGATGAACGAAACTAACCCTAGATGAACAAAACTAGAATACCACTGTAGTCACACCCTGACCTAACCAAAATATAAAGAAAAAACAGAGGTATCTAAGGTCAGGGCGTGACACTGTAAACAATTGTTGGAAAAAATTATTTGTGTCATGCACAAAGTTGATGTCCTAACCGACTTGCCAAAACAAGAAATTTGTGGTGGTTGAAAAACGAGTTTAGTGTATGTAAACTTCCAACTTCAACTGTATAAGCTGATGATCCGTCATTTATGACATTCCTGGGAGTGTGTAAACGTACATTTTGTATTACCATATCATTTTTGTATGTTCTCTATAGTTATGTACTTGAAAATGTATAAATTGACCAATTTGGCACATTTGGGCAGACTTGAAAAAAAATATTGTGCAGTATTGCAATGCTTCACTGGATCAATTTGAAACTTTGCATACACACTGCTGGCATCTAGTGGCCAAAATCTAAAATGCGCCTAGATTCCTTTATAATGTTATGGCCTTTCTCTTGCATTTCAAAGATGAAAATGCCTGTTTTTTTTTGTTTGCATTATCTTTTATCAGATCAAATGGGTTACATTCTCCTTTATGAATTTAACATTTTGACAAAGTTCAAAGTGTTTCCTTTCAAATGGTATCAAAATTATGCATATCCTTGCTTCAGGTCCTGAGCTACAGGCAGTTAGATGTGGCTATGCCAAAAAGGGTCCAATCTTTTAACTGTCCCTGTAATGTGAGAAACTTCCCCTGTTTTTTGTCTTTGTTTTTGTCTCTCCACTCGTCCTAAAAATGAATTGCAGCAAAGTTGTTTCTCTCCTCCTGTACAATGAGTGAAGATTACAGTTCATATAGAACAAGATGAAGTTATGGTGGTAGGAGCATTGGGCCAGTTGTACAACTGATAAGGTATCCCCCTGTTCCTTTTTAACAGTGTTTGTCTCTTTCAGACGGACTGCTCCAGCGACAGCGAGAGTGAAGATAACTTCATAGTGATCCCACCCAGAGACCATCTGGGCCTGGCCATCTTCTCCATGCTCTGCTGCTTCTGGCCCCTGGGCATCGCTGCTTTCTACTTCTCCCAGGGGGTAAACATGACACACGCGCAGAACACACACTGTACACACACATACCCGTGATACAGCACCTTTCTTTCGGGGTTAACACCCACACCTGTCACTACCATGAAGTCACTGCTTTCTACTTCTCAGGCCTAACACACACACCCACACACAGGACAGGCCGTTGATGGCAAACCTATCTCAAGTGTGAAGTCTTATCGAAGGCTCAACATCCAGTCTCCTCATCTGTCTGTGCAACCACGGCAACCATGGCAAGCCGGCAGACAGGCAGGCAGACATGGGGCAGGTAGACAGACCAGCTGGCAAGTAGACAGCCAGGCAGACGGAAAGGTAGGCAGACCTGACGGGCTGACAGCCAGGCAGATGGAAAGGTAGGCAGTTAGACAGCAGCTAATTTAGTTCTTCCTCAGTAATTATAGGTAATAATGTAGTTCAGTGTTCAGAGATGGCTAATTCCTCCAGCCTGTCAATCTGCCCTGAGTTGAAGCAGCTTGTAAAGGACATGGTAGGAAAAGGCAGAAATGTTGACGGCATTTGTTTAAACACACACTAAGTATTGCAGAGGAAATGTTATGAGTAGCTTGCCCTGAATTCAAAACGTTCTGCTGACAAGCCCTCAACAATTAGCCATAGTTCTCTCTTTCCGAAACGAACTGTCCTTTTCCAGATACAGCATACATGATTGCTAACGATTAAAAAACATCCTGCCAACACAGTAAATAGACTGGTGGCTTATATAAAATATTTGACAGAATGGCTAGGCTACAGTTAGCCTATTGCTGTGCGATAGAGGCTACAGTATTTCTGTTTGATAGGAGAGTGACATCATTGCCTGTTTAATCTCAGAGCCTATACCAAGGCAGGATAGGAGCGTGACATCATAGCCTATTTCATCTCAGAGCCTATAACAAGGCAGGATAAGAGCGTGACCTCATCGCCTGTTTAATCTCAGAGTCTATAACAAGGCAGGATAGGAGCGTGACCTCATCGCCTGTTTAATCTCAGAGTCTATACCAAGGCAGGATAGGAGCGTGACCTCATCGCCTGTTTAATCTCAGAGTCTATACCAAGGCAGGATAGGAGCGTGACCTCATCGTTTAATCTCAGAAATAATCTATTGATAAACTAAATATTTAACGAGAATTCATCTTTACATGCCGTGGCCTACTGATAATAGTTACAAATTATACAGCAAATAAAGGCTGTTATTGTTACCATGGAAACGTGAATGAATCAGGAATCAAGGTAAAACCCAAGTGCAGACTGTGTTGAAGTAACAATGTTTATTGTAACAACAGGGGAAGGCAAACGACAGGTCAAGGCAGGCAGGCAGGGGTCGATAATCCAGAGTAGAGGTCAAGGTTCAAGACAGCAGGCAGGCTCAGGGTCAGGTCAGGAAGAGGTCAGTAATCCAGAGTAGAGGTCAAGGTTCAGGACAGCAGGCAGGCTCAGGGTCAGGTCAGGCAGAGGTCGGTAATCCAGAGGTGGAGCAAAGGTACAGGACGGCAGGCAGGCTCAGGGTCAGGCAGAGAGGTCAGGTGGGCATGTACAGGGTCAGGACAGGCAACGGTCAAAAACCAGGAGGACGAGAAAAAGAGAGACTGGGGAAAAACAGGAGCTGAGACAAAACGCTGGTAGACTTGACAAACAAGATGAACTGGCAACAGACAGACAGAAAACCCAGGTATAAATACACAGGGGATAAGTTGGGAAAGATGGGCGATGTCTGGAGGGGGGTGGAGATAAGGACAAGGACAGGTGAGATTTAATGCTCATTCACGTACGCACCGTTTTACGACAGTTCTGATTTATAACGAGAGTTTATAAAACACTTTATAAAAGTTTATAAATCTCAATCATTTTTTTAACATGCACAGACATTTCAGAAATGGCATAAGCAGAAATGTAGTGTGAAATGTAGGTAACGGTGATGAGGTCATTTCCATTTCCAGTTGATACATATGTGGCGTCAAGCCTAGTGGTTAGAGCGTAGAGGTGACAGCGTAGCCTAGTGGTTAGAGCGTGGAGGCAACAGCATAGCCTAGTGGTTAGAGCGTAGAGGCGACAGCGTAGCCTAGTGGTTAGAGCGTAGAGGTGACAGCGTAGCCTAGTGGTTAGAGCGTAGAGGTGACAGCGTAGCCTAGTGGTTAGAGCGTGGAGGCAACAGCATAGCCTAGTGGTTAGAGCGTAGAGGCGACAGCGTAGCCTAGTGGTTAGAGCGTAGAGGCGACAGCGTAGCCTAGTGGTTAGAGCATAGAGGCGACAGCGTAGCCTAGTGGTTAGAGCGTAGCGGCGACAGCGTAGCCTAGTGGTTAGAGCATAGAGGCGACAGCGTAGCCTAGTGGTTAGAGCGTAGAGGCGACAGCGTAGCCTAGTGGTTAGAGCGTAGCGGCGACAGCGTAGCCTAGTGGTTAGAGCGTAGAGGCGACAGCGTAGCCTAGTGGTTAGAGCATAGAGGCGACAGCGTAGCCTAGTGGTTAGAGCGTAGAGGCGACAGCGTAGCCTAGTGGTTAGAGCGTAGCGGCGACAGCGTAGCCTAGTGGTTAGAGCGTAGAGGCGACAGCGTAGCCTAGTGGTTAGAGCGTTGGGCAAGTAACCGAAAGGTTGCTAGATCTAATCTCTGAGCTGACAAGGTAAAACAATCTGTTGTTCTGCCCCTGAACAAGGCAGTTAACCCACTGTTCCTTGCTAGGCCATCATTGTAAATAAAAATTTGTTCTTTAACTGACTTGCCTACTTAGATAAAAGGTTAAAAAAAGAGAAAAGCCACGTAGTAAAGGCCTTTATCGAAAGTACCATTGAGTGCAGACATATTTTATGTGCTATTTCAGCACTCTCCTCTTATCTTTCCCTTCTACTTCTGATCTATCCAATATCCAATATGGAATGACCCCACTCCATTTAATAAAAAAATACACCTCTACCTACTCTCTCCATCCCTATCTAAATTGATCAGATATCCCTCATATTTAGGGCTTTTTGTATTTTTTTTTTGTATGGTGATGGGGGGGGCTTGTTTTTATCAGTATTTCTAGCACGTTCGCTGCAGGTAGAGAATCCGAAGAATTGGCACAATCTGTCTCCAATCAATCAATGTCCGGTTGTGCACGTGTGCTGGGTAGCGGGGACGTCGTCTATAAGCCAACTTATGATTGATCTATATGGAGGGTGTGACGCAATTACGGAGCCTTCCAGAGGTATGCAGAGGTCATATTAAGTTCCGTACCGCATCGTTGTGTGCACTGTATATTTCCACATTGACATGACTGGTTGACAGTAGGTGGGGGCGGGAGGTCCTGTATGAACACAAACACACTTACTTGACAACTTCCTTCACAACAGCTCTGCGCTGCTCCCTTAATAAGCACAAGAAGTATAAATACCCTGACTTCTGCAGAGGCAGTATCAACGTCAATGCTGCACGGCCAATGCAATTGTTGGATTGACCATGCAGCTCCTTTAAGTCAGGGTAGGCGTAGCTCTGCAAATCTTAATCCCACAAAGCCTATTATTTGGCAGGGACTACTATTTGTAGATCGGTGAATGTACACCTCATTTATCTCCAGCTGATCCCCTCCAACAGACTCAGAAGGTGAAGCAAAAATGGGTCAATTAGGTGAAAGGAGAGAGAGAGAGACACTAACCAGGTTTCTATCCCGGGTCCAGTCAAACCCCGGGTCCAGCGACTGTCAAGCTAACGCCTTAACCGTTATGCTAAGAGGTCCAAACGTTTTGGCCAAGGCCTTAACCACTATGCTAAGAGGTCCAAACGTTTTGGCCAAGGCCTTAACCACTATGCTAAGAGGTCCAAACGTTTTGGCCAAGGCCTTAACCACTATGCTAAGAGGTCCAAACGTTTTGGCCAAGGCCTTAACCACTATGCTAAGAGGTCCAAACGTTTTGGCCAAGGCCTTAACCACTATGCTAAGAGGTCCAAACGTTTTGGCCAAGGCCTTAACCGTTATGCTAAGAGGTCCAAACGTTTTGGCCAAGGCCTTAACCGTTATGCTAAGAGGTCCAAACGTTTTGGCCAAGGCCTTAACCACTATGCTAAGAGGTCCAAACGTTTTGGCCAAGGCCTTAACCACTATGCTAAGAGGTCCAAACGTTTTGGCCAAGGCCTTAACCACTATGCTAAGAGGTCCAAACGTTTTGGCCAAGGCCTTAACCATGCTAAGAGGTCCAAACGTTTTGGCCAAGGCCTTAACCGTTATGCTAAGAGGTCCAAACGTTTTGGCCAAGGCCTTAACCACTATGCTAAGAGGTCCAAACGTTTTGGCCAAGGCCTTAACCACTATGCTAAGAGGTCCAAACGTTTTGGCCAAGGCCTTAACCACTATGCTAAGAGGTCCAAACGTTTTGGCCAAGGCCTTAACCACTATGCTAAGAGGTCCAAACGTTTTGGCCAAGGCCTTAACCGTTATGCTAAGAGGTCCAAACGTTTTGGCCAAGGCCTTAACCGTTATGCTAAGAGGTCCAAACGTTTTGGCCAAGGCCTTAACCACTATGCTAAGAGGTCCAAACGTTTTGGCCAAGGCCTTAACCACTATGCTAAGAGGTCCAAACGTTTTGGCCAAGGCCTTAACCACTATACTAAGAGGTCCAAACGTTTTGGCCAAGGCCTTAACCGTTATGCTAAGAGGTCCAAACGTTTTGGCCAAGGCCTTAACCCCTATGCTAAGAGGTCCAAACGTTTTGGCCAAGGCCTTAACCACTATGCTAAGAGGTCCAAACGTTTTGGCCAAGGCCTTAACCACTATGCTAAGAGGTCCAAACGTTTTGGCCAAGGCCTTAACCGTTATGCTAAGAGGTCCAAACGTTTTGGCCAAGGCCTTAACCACTATGCTAAGAGGTCCAAACGTTTTGGCCAAGGCCTTAACCACTATGCTAAGAGGTCCAAACGTTTTGGCCAAGGCCTTAACCACTATGCTAAGAGGTCCAAACGTTTTGGCCAAGGCCTTAACCACTATGCTAAGAGGTCCAAACGTTTTGGCCAAGGCCTTAACCGTTATGCTAAGAGGTCCAAACGTTTTGGCCAAGGCCTTAACCGTTATGCTAAGAGGTCCAAACGTTTTGGCCAAGGCCTTAACCACTATGCTAAGAGGTCCAAACGTTTTGGCCAAGGCCTTAACCACTATGCTAAGAGGTCCAAACGTTTTGGCCAAGGCCTTAACCACTATGCTAAGAGGTCCAAACGTTTTGGCCAAGGCCTTAACCGTTATGCTAAGAGGTCCAAACGTTTTGGCCAAGGCCTTAACCCCTATGCTAAGAGGTCCAAACGTTTTGGCCAAGGCCTTAACCACTATGCTAAGAGGTCCAAACGTTTTGGCCAAGGCCTTAACCACTACGCTAAGAGGTCCAAACATTTTGGCCAAGGCCTTAACCGTTATGCTAAGAGGTCCAAACGTTTTGGCCAAGGCCTTAACCACTATGCTAAGAGGTCCAAACGTTTTGGCCAAGGCCTTAACCACTATGCTAAGAGGTCCAAACGTTTTGGCCAAGGCCTTAACCACTATGCTAAGAGGTCCAAACGTTTTGGCCAAGGCCTTAACCACTATGCTAAGAGGTCCAAACGTTTTGGCCAAGGCCTTAACCGTTATGCTAAGAGGTCCAAACGTTTTGGCCAAGGCCTTAACCACTATGCTAAGAGGTCCAAACGTTTTGGCCAAGGCCTTAACCGCTATTGCCAAGCGGTCAGAATAGTATTCCCTGATGAATAATAGTCTTTGTCCATATACATAGTTTTGGCGAATTGAATGTCTATGCTCGCATTCTCCCTAAACTGCAATATTACTGTTGTTTGTTCCTCTTGAGCCACCGTAGCTACAACATAGCCATAACACTTCCTCAAAATAGTCAGAATGAATGAGATGGATCAAGAAATCTGCATTTTGTTGTTATGTTTTTGCAGAGGTCTTTTTATATCCCGCTACATGGTTCTAGCTCTGATTTAGATCCCAGACGAGTTTTGGAGATCGGAGACAGAATCCCCATGTCGTTGTCTACTCAGGGCGCACAGCTATCACCGACGTTCGTTAGACGTGAGTGGGTCAGAGATGCAATCTGAGAGCTACCGATCCCGTCTTATTATCGGAACAAAATCTGCAATGCTCTTTAAGTGTGAGATGTGCATCGACAAGTTTTGAGAATGGTTAAAACCTCTCTGGGATAGGCGGGTCGCTTGCGTCCTACTTGGCCAATAGTCAGGGAAAATGTAGAGCGCCAAATTCAAATAAAATACTATTAAAATCAAACTTTCATTAAATCACACATGTAAGATACCAAATTAAAGCTACACTCGTTGGCTGGATTCACAACATGTCAGATTTCAAAAAGGCTTTTCAGCGAAAGCATAAGATGCTCTGATGATAGCACAACAGTAAATAAAGAGAGAGTAGCATATTTCAACCCTGCAGGCGCAACACAAAACGCAGAAATAAAATATAAATCATGCCTTACCTTTGACGGGCTTCTTTTGTTGACACTCCAATATGTCCCATAAACATCACAAACGGTCCTTTTGTTCGTTTAATTCTGTTGATATATATCAAAAATGTCCATTTATTTGGCGTGTTTGATCCAGAAAAACACAGCTTCCAACTTTCGCCACGTCACTACAAAATATTTCAAAAGTTACCTGTAAACTTTGCCAAAACATTTCAAACTACTTTTGTAATACAACTTTAGGTATTTTTAAATGTTAATAATCGATCAAATTGAATACGAAATTGAAAATTGAAATTGAATGGAAGCGGTAGGAACTGCAAACAAGTCCCTTAGAAATATAGTTTCCCAATGAAAGCTCATTGAATAGACAGTGACCTAAAAAAAAAAATATCTGAATGATTTGTCCTCTGGGTTTTGCCTACTACATAAGTTCTGTTCACAGACATGATTCAAACAGTTTTAGAACCTTCAGAGTGTTTTCTATCCAAATATACTAATAATATGCATATCTTATATTCTGGGAATGAGTAGCAGGAAGTTGAAATTGGGCACGCTATTTATCCAAAAGTGAAAATGCTGCCCCCTATCCCAAAGAAGTTTTAACAGCAATAGCCAAATGAGAGCTCGCCTGAGAAGAAGCCAGCGAGGTGATACGTTGTTTCACATCACCTGGAATGTGTAGACCCACCAGCAGGATCCATGACTACCAGTATTCGTTTGTACTTGACTTTAACCAAAGTGTCAAATCACTACAGAAGTTCACAAGCAATTTTTATTCAATTCAAAATGTTCGCTAGATATTTCAACTCTATGGCAAGCATGAATGTTTGACTGACAGTTATGAGGCTGCTTTGAGCCACAGCTCGTTCTGGCTACGTTTAACAATGTAATCACATCATTGTTTTGTCGAGGCAGCGTGGTGGTATGGAGAATCCTCACCACCAAGGGAAGAATCTTATAATGTGTGACCCTCGTCTGTGAGACATCGTTTAGTGCACCACTGCGTTGGCAAGACAACAAAAAAACTACAGGAAAGACAGTCGTTTATTAGCCTTTTAGATGTAATGACAAAATGTAGAATTAGAAACACATCAAATGGCCTCCACAACATGTGATCAATATCAGAGAAAAAATGGGATTGTTAGACCTAACAACTAGAAATGGACAGATGTTTTAGTAAGTGGTGTCAGGTGTAGTCACGTGATGTTTCCAAGTCTCCATAAACCTCTCCAAAGTGGCATATGTCTGTAAATCAGATAATTACAGTGCTATTACATAGTTGCAATGCTATTAGTTCAGTATAAAAACACAATATTCTACCATATCAACCTCACTCAAACATTGTGCTGCGGTTATGGGTGTTTCCAGGGTGTCATTTTCTAGAACATTCTAACAGGAATCTGTTCCAAAAATGTTTGTAATGTACAAGGACACCAACAAACAACGCATACAAAGTAACATGATCAATTCACCTAGCTAACTAGCTGCCAAATAGGCATCAACTCACCACGTAACTTATTCTTAAATGTTTGTCCGTAGGCTACAGACGTTTTTCGGGAATAAACATGGTGAGTGACAAACGTAATTAAATTGCCCACCCTCCCTACCCGGTATCTTAATTAGTCGCTATACAACTTAGTATGCGTTGTTTGATGGCAACTTTGTTATATACAAAGTTTTTGTAACAGATTCCTGTTGGAACGTACCACAAAATATACCCACCCATCCAGGTGTCCTTCTAACCTCTCTATAGTATCCCGAATGTGGTAATTGCACTGTTTATGCACACTGGATGCGCCTAAAAAGGTATTTACTCTAAAAACTACATTTTTACAACACCAACCTCTCTCAAACATTGTGGCGGTGTCGGGGGACATCCAAGTGTTTTCATCAATGTCGGTGGACATTCGATGTTGCCATTAAGTCATTCATCATCAGATAACATTGGCAAAAGGCTAAATGTGTTGCTACCAACCTAAGGATCCATTTATGATGCCCCTATGTAGCTATAGCTCAAACAGACCAAATGGAAGCTTTACCATCTAAGATGTTTGCTGGTTGGTGTTTGCTGGTTGGTGTTTGCTGGTTGGTGTTTGCTGGTTGGTGTTTGCTGGTTTGTTTTACATGTGTAAAATAAACATTTTGGCTCTCTGGGCTGGTGACCAATAACGGTAGGTCACCGCCAGACAAATAAGACATCCTCATGATCTGTGGAGACACGCCTTTCGGGTGCGAATCAACGTATATATTATAGTTTATTTTGTTTATGCTTCACAACACTAACCAGAATGTAGGTAGCAGCCATCTTGAAATTAGATCATTGGCTCGGCCTGCACTTATACATGTGCCTTTTTATGGTAATAATTCACACTGGCGATTTTAAGGCACAGATCAATAGCCAAGATACTTAGCTTTCAGCAGACACCATGCTTTTGCAGATAGGGGCTACTGTTCGTATACCAGACAAGTCAAATAGAGTCCCCAAATATGGGTCTTGACATGTGAGAAGCGCAGCAATGTTAGCATCCATACAGTAGTTCCCACTCTCACCAGGAGTAGACTGTTGACCAATCACCAACGAAGGGGCGTAAAGACCCTTATTTTGTATATAATGTTGCTGCTACATTCTCTAACACCCGAAAAGAGCTTATGGACATCAGAAGAGTGATTACCCACCATGAACTGGACAAATAATTTTTATTTAATGAGTCAGACAAGAGGGATTTACTCCAGACACCCGACAAGACCCTCATCCCCATCATTCGCAGGAGAAAAAGACAGAGATATCACGGAAGGAGATAGTGGTGCCTTGTAAGGATCCGGTGACGAGTGGCTAATCTGCCTTTGTACGTTGGTCAATAGTACCAGTGGCTGGATAATAAAGTGAACAAACTACAAGCACGTATATCCTACCAACCGGACATTAAAAAGTGTAATATCTTATGTTTCACCGAGTCGTGGCTGAACGACGACATTAATAACTTACAGCTGGCGGGTTATTAAACCCGGTATCAGCAGGATAGAACAGCAGCCTCTGGTAAGACAAGGGGCGGCGGTCTATGTATATTTGTAAACAACAGCTGGTGTGCGATATCTAAGGAAGTCTCTAGGTTTTGCTCGCCTGAGGTAGTATCTCATGATAAGCTGTAGACCACACTATTTCAAAACAGAGTTTTCATCTATATTCTTTGTAACTGTCTATTTACCACCATAAACCAATGTTGGCACTAAAACACACTCATTGAGCTGATTCGGCCATAACTAAATAGGAAAACGCTCATCCAGAGGCGGCACTCCTAGTGGCCGGGGACTTTAATGCAGGGAAACTTAAATCTGTTTTACCTCATTTCAACCAGCATGTTAAATGTGCAACTAGAGGGGGAAAAACCCTAGGCCACCTTTACTCCACACACAGAGACATGTACAAAGCTCTCCCTCACCCTCCATTTGCCAAATCTGATCATAATTCTATCCTCCTAATTCCTGTTTACAAGCAAAAACTAAATAAGGAAGCACCAGTGACTCGATCAATAAAAAAGTGGTTAGATGAAGCAGATGCTAAACTACAGGACTATTTTGCTAGCACAGACTGGAACATGTTCCGGGAATTCCTCCGATGGCATTGAGGAGTACAACACATCAGTCAATGGCTTTATCAATAAGTGCATTGAGGACGTTATCCCCTCAGTGACTGTACGTACATAACCCAACCAGAAGCCATGGATTACAGGCAGCATCCTAACTGAGCTAAAGGGGAGAGCTGCCGCTTTCAAGCAGCGGGACTCTAACCCGGAAGCTTATAAGAAATCCAGCTTTTCCCTGCGATGAACCATCAAACAGGCAAAGCATCAATACAGGACTGAGATTAAATATTACTACACCGGCTTTGATGCTCGTCGGATGTGGCAGGGCTTGCAAACTATTACAGACTACAAAGGGAAGCACAGCCGAGAGCTGTCCAGTGACACGAGCATACAGGACGAGCTAAATTACTTACAGTTGAAGTCGGAAGATTACATACACTTAGGTTGGAGTCATTAAAACTTGTTTTTCAACCACTCCACAAACTTCTTGTTAACAAACTATAGTTTTGGCGAGTCAGTTAGGACATCTACTTTGTGCATGACACGTAATTTTTCCAACAATTGTTTACAGACAGATTATTTCACTTATAATTCACTGTATCACAATTCCAGTGGGTCAGAAGTTTACATACACTAAGTTGACTGTGCCTTTAAACAGCTTGGAAAATTCCAGAAAATGATGTCATGGACTTAGAAGCTTTTGATAGGCTAATTGACAACATTTGAGTCAATTGGAGGTGAACCTGTGGATGTATTTCAAGGCTTACCTTCAAACTCAGTGTCTCTTTGCTTGACATCATGGGAAAAATCTAAACACCTATCCAAGACCTCAGAAAATACATTTGTAGACCTCCACAAGTCTGGTTCATCCTTGGGAGAAATTTCCAAACTCCTGAAGGTACCACAATCATCTGTACAAACAATAGTACACAAGTATAAACACCATGGGACCATGCAGCCGTCATACCATTCATGAAGGAGACGCGTTCTGTCTCCTAGAGATGAATTCACTTTGGTGCGAAAAGTGCATATCAATCCCAGAACAACAGCAAAGGACCTTGTGAAGATGCTGGAGGAAACAGGAACAAAAGTATCTATATCCACAGTAAAATGAGTCCTATATCGACATGTCCTGAAAGGCCGCTCAACAAGTAAGAAGCCACTGCTCCAAAACCGCCATAAAAAAAAGCCAGACTACGGTTTGCAACTGCACATGGGGACAAAGATCGTACTTTTTGGAGAAATGTCCTCTCGTCTGATGAAACAAAAATATAACTGTTCGGCCATAATGACCATTGTTATGTTTGGAGGAAAAAGGGGGAGGCTTGCAAGCCGAAGAACACCATCCCAACCGTGAAGCATGGGGGTGGCAGCATCATGTTGTGAGGGTGCTTTGCTGCAGAAGGGACATGTGCACTTCACAAAATAAATGGCATCATGAGGAGGGAAAATTATGTGGATATGTTGAAGCAACATCTCAAGACATCAGTTAAAGTTTGTCGCAAATGGGTCTTCCAGATGGACAATGACCCCAAACGTACTTCCAAAGTTGTGGCAAAATGGCTTAAGGACCGACAACAATGTCAATGTATTAGAGTGGCAATCAAAAAACTCCTGACCTCAATCCTGTAGAAAATTTGTGGACAGAACTGAAAAAAAAGTGTGTGCGAGCAAGGAAGCCTACAAACCTGACTCAGTTACACCAGCTCTGTCAGGAGGAATGGGCCAAAATTCACCCAAATTATTTTGTAAAGCTTGTGGAAGGCTACCCTAAACATTTGACCCAAGTTAAACAATTTAAAGGCAATGGTATCATATACTAATCAAATACTAATTGAGTGTATGTAAACTTCTGACCCACTGGGAATGTGATGAAATAAATAAAAGCTGAAATAAATAATTTTCTCAACTATTATTTTGACATTTCACATTCTTAAATAAAATGGTGATCCTAACCTAAGACAGGGAATTTTAACTTGGATTAAATGTCAAGAAATGTGAAAAACTGAGTTTAGATCTATTTGGCTAAGGTGTATGTAAACTTCCAACTTCAACTTTATATGCTCGCTTCGAGGCAAGGAACACTGAAACATGCATGAGAGCTGTTCCGGACGACTGTGTGATCACGCTCTCCTTAGCTGATGTAAGAACTTTAAACATGTCAACATTCATAATGCCACAGGGCCAGACAGATTACCAGGACGTGTACTAAGAGCATGTGCTAACCAACTGGCAAGTGTCCTCACTGACATTTTCAACCTCTCACTGACTGAGTCTGTGGTACCAACATGTTTCAAGCAGACCACCATAGTCCCTGTGCCCAGGAACAATAAGGTAACCTGCCTAAATGACTACCGACCTGCAGCACTCACGTGTGTAGCCATGAAGTGCTTTCAAACAGCATTATCCCAGAAACCCCACTCCAATTTGCATATCTCCCCAACAAATCCACAGATGATGCAATCTCTACTGCACTCCATACTGACCTTTCACACCTGGACAAAAGGAACACCTATGTGAGAATGCCGTTGATCGTTGACTACAGCTCAGCGTTCAACACCAAAGTCCTCTCAAAGCTCAACACTAAGCTAAGGATCCTGGGACTAAACACCTCCCTCTGCAAATGGATCTTGGACTTCGTGAGGGCCACCCCCAGGTGGTAAGGGTAGGTAACAACACATCCGCCATGCTGATCCTCAACACTGGAGCCCCTCAGGGGTGCGTGTTCAGTCCCCTCCTCTTCCCCTCCTCCTCCCCTCAGTCCCCTCCTCTGGCAAATGGTCGGTCTCCGACCGCAAAACACTCATGAAGGTAGTGCGTATGGACCAGTACATCCCTGGGGCCAAGCTTCCTGCCATCCAGGACCTCTATACCAGGCGGTGTCAGAGGAAGGCCCTAGAAATAGTCAAAGACTCCAGCCACCCTAGTCATAGACTGGTCTCTCTGCTACCACACTGCAAGCGGTACTGGAGTGCCAAGTCTAGGTCCATGAGGCTTCTTACCAGCTTCTACCCCCATGCCATAAGACTCCTGAACAGCTAATCAAAATGGCTACCCAGACTATTTGTATTGCCCCTCCCCCCTCCTCCCGCCTTTACACTGCTGCTACTCTCTGTTTATTATCTATGCATAGTCACTTTAATAACTTTACATGTACATATTACCTCAATTACTTTGACTAACCGGTGCCCCCCGCACATTGACTCTGTACCAGTACCCCTGTCTATATCCTCGCTGTTGTAATTTTACTACTACTAATGAATTATTTGTTACTTTTATTTTAATTTTTTTTAGGTATTTAAGCATTTCACTGTTACACCTGTTGTGTTCGGCACATGTGACAAATACAATTTGATTTGAAAAAAAAAAACTTCGGTAAGCGAACTTTGACTTTGCTCACTAAAAAAAAATTATTGAGAGCCCCCAAAATAATCTTGCCGAAAAACAAACCAAAACTTCCCAAAATGTTGTCATAAAATATGTTCAAACTGTTTCAACTGGGATGCATGTGACAGGTTTAAGGTGATCTCCTACACCAAACACACACACAACCAGACATGGGTTGATTGATTGGAGACAGCTGGTGTCAATTAAATAACGTTTCCTAGGAGTTTCTGTGTGTCACGGCTGTCGTAAGAACGGGACCAATGCGCAGCGGATGTTGAGTTCCACATATTTAATCACAATTACCAGCTGCCTCTAATTGAGAATCAAACAAAACACCAACATAGTAAATATAAACTTGAACACAACATAGAAATTATGAACTAGAATACCCCCTAGTCACGCCCTGACCTACTACACCATAGAGAAACAAGGGCTCTCTATGGTCAGGGCGTGACAGTATGTGTATGTGCGTATAGATGTAGAGGCCACTATACAACACACCTAGAGATATAGAGGCCACTGTACAACAACCCTGGAGATATAGAGGATGAAATACATTGATAAAGGACTCAATGTGATTTCCCAGCAGGCAGGTGGGAGGAATAAGGATCCAGAGGGTTTGGAAAACAATTAACATCGCTGGAGCGCTGGAGGATGAATTTTAAAGAACTACAAGACAGTCAGAGGACTGGTGGCTTGATCTTATAGAACTAGAGGGTTGATGTTAAAGAACTACAAGACAGAGAGCTGTGACAGAGAGCTGGGCCTCCCAGGAAGGGCCAGAGTGTGTCTGGTAGTAGAAGTGGACATCTCTAACACACAGAGAAACAGTAGTAAGACACAAACTTGACTTTAGTAACAGAAATGTTTCTACCTCAGGAGTCCAGTTTAAGGGTTAGAATCTATAGTATATTTCTGTAGAGAAATAGAGAGAGATGAGAGAGAAATGAGAGAGAAAATGAGAGAGAAAATCCCATCTATGCCAATGTTTCCCCCCCTCAGCCTGAAGCCCAGCCAGCTACATCTTGTCTAATAATCTACTATTTTCTTCCTTAACTTCACAAACTTTAAAGTTGTTATTTTACACTATGAGTTGTTATTTTACACTATGAGTTGTTATTTTACATTATGAGTTGTTATTTTACACTATGAGTTGTTATTTTATACTATGAGTTGTTATGAGTCGTTATGGGTCGTTATGAGTCATTGTGGGTTGTTGTGAGTCGTTGTGGGTCGTTATGGGTTGTTGTGAGTCGTTGTGGGTCATTATGAGCCGTTATGGGTTGTTTTGAGTCGTTATGGGTCGTTATGGGTTGTTGTGAGTCGTTGTGGGTCATTATGAGCCGTTATGGGTTGTTGTGAGTCGTTATGGGTCGTTATGAGTCGTTATGGGTCACCACTCTCCACAAATATTGAGGCTGATAACACAGTGAATAGCATGAGTATCCGGGGAGAGAGAAGCAGCTCTGAGCTTTAGATAGGGAAGTAAATTACCTTCAATAATTAACCCTAATAGACGATTGTGCTTTGTTTGGATAGATAGTGACAAATGCTGCTTTCAGCTTCATAATACACAGCCTCTGAATTAACCATCTGTGCTGCCAAGTTTACAGGCAGTCGTTTATGTTTTTGGAAAATGCAAATAAGATACCAAAAGTGTTTCTCGCTAATAAACTCTGAATCATAATAAAAACAAGGTCTAAATAATCCCACGAGTCATAATAATCTATCAAATTACAGTTCATGGATTTTTGTGACTTCATAAGATTAGGACAGATTATGTTGTTGCGGGTGTTTTTGTAAGAGCAAGTGTTTGTACGGAATGAGGGAGAGAGATAAGGGAGGGAGGGAGGGATTTTAAAATGTTTCCACCACTGTCCAAGTCAGTAAGCACCCAGATGCTGTCTGTCTGTCTGTCTGTCTGTCTGTCTGTCTGTCTGTCTGTCTGTCTGTCTGTCTGTCTGTCTGTCTGTCTGTCTGTCTGTCTGTCTGTCTGTCTGTCTGTCTCTGTCTCTGTCTGTCTGTCTGTCTCTGTCTGTCTGTCTCTGTCTGTCTGTCTGTCTGTCTCTGTCTGTCTGTCTGTCTGTCTGTCTGTCTGTCTGTCTGTCTCTGTCTGTCTGTCTCTGTCTGTCTGTCTGTCTGTCTCTGTCTGTCTGTCTCTGTCTGTCTGTCTCTGTCTGTCTCTGTCTGTCTCTGTCTGTCTGTCTCTGACTAACGCCACATTTCAATAATTCAGTCAAGGCTGTAGAGATAAAGCTGTAAGGCTTCAACCATTTACATCTCAAGGGGATTCAAGGACAATGGAGAAAAATTGCAGCGTTACTCACAGAGACACTCATATTCACTAGTCACACACACAAGGACCCAGATATACAAACACACACACACTCTAATACATAATGTACACACGCACACTCACTCCATCCATTCACTCCATTCCCTCTAAGGCTGACACTCAGCCCTGTAAATCTGTCCACAGGGAGACCAGCCCTACGCTATGACATTATTATTCATCTGAAGCCAAGCTACGGATTGATTAATCAATTACAGGCTGTTTAATAGACGGCTTTATTAAAGAGATGAAATAACAGGGTCTGAAGTGTTTGACTCGTTCCCCCCCCCCGTAAGACCCTAAAAGCAGGGTCACAATATGAACAACTGTATTTTTCTCCTCTTTATTAAGACATGGCTTCCGAAGCTAATTTCCCATAAGGCCACAGTAATGGTGCCATTGTTTCAATACTCACTTTGTTGGCATGGAAACTAATGGTTGTCTTGAATATATTTTTCTGTTTGTTTGATTTGGTTCCCGGCTGTTGCTTTGCTGCAAGGTTGCTTTATTTTGTATTTTTTAAGTGCTGTCTCCTGAAAACTTCTCTGCATACATGAAACAAAAAATAATAAATGGGGGTGGGAAAAAAATAATTGTTAATATGTTGAAAAAGCTCCATCTGTGTGTTTGTTATGCAGCAGATGCCTGTTTCACTGCAGTCGTCTCCCTCTGTGTTTTTCTGAAGCAGCCGAGTCCAGGCTACAGCCTGCTTTGTGAACCATTAGACAGAAAACAGAGCTGCTAGCTGCGATGCTGATCATTAACAACAAACCTTTTTTGGGGCACAATATGTCTACTCTACATTACCATGCAAAAGGAGATTGACAGAATATATTTGCACACAAAGAAATACAAAAAAGTAGTCATTCTTATTGTAGTTCTTGGCTTTAGCAATGTAGCTACAGTACAGATTGACAGGACCAGGTTTTAAGACCTCAATGTTTTTAGGACTCAGTATCTGACAATATGTGTATTTTGGTGTATTTTGGGAAATACAACATTTAGCCTCGTACTGGACCGTGACCCACTGTCACCTCATGGTTAAACCCACTGTCACCTCATGGTTAAACCCACTGTCACCTCATGGTTAAACCCACTGTCACCTCATGGTTAAACCCACTGTCACCTCATGGTTAAACCCACTGTTACCTCATGGTTAAACCCACTGTTACCTCATGGTTAAACCCACTGTTACCTCATGGTTAAACCCACTGTTATACCCACTGTTACCTCATGGTTAAACCCACTGTTACCTCATGGTTAAACCCACTGTCACCTCATGGTTAAACCCACTGTTACCTCATGGTTAAACCCACTGTTACCTCATGGTTAAACCCACTGTCACCTCATGGTTAAACCCACTGTCACCTCATGGTTAAACCCACTGTCACCTCATGGTTAAACCCACTGTTACCTCATGGTTAAACCCACTGTTAAACCCACTGTCACCTCATGGTTAAACCCACTGTCACCTCATGGTTAAACCCACTGTTATACCCACTGTCACCTCATGGTTAAACCCACTGTTACCTCATGGTTAAACCCACTGTTACCTCATGGTTAAACCCACTGTTAAACCCACTGTCACCTCATGGTTAAACCCACTGTTAAACCCACTGTCACCTCATGGTTAAACCCACTGTTAAACCCACTGTCACCTCATGGTTAAACCCACTGTCACCTCATGGTTAAATTCACTGTCACCTCATGGTTAAACCCACTGTCACCTCGTGGTTAAACCCACTGTCACCTCATGGTTAAACCCACTGTTATACCCACTGTCACCTCATGGTTAAACCCACTGTCACCTCATGGTTAAACCCACTGTCACCTCATGGTTAAACCCACTGTTACCTCATGGTTAAACCCACTGTTAAACCCACTGTCACCTCGTGGTTAAACCCACTGTCACCTCATGGTTAAACCCACTGTTATACCCACTGTCACCTCATGGTTAAACCCACTGTCACCTCATGGTTAAACCCACTGTCACCTCATGGTTAAACCCACTGTTACCTCATGGTTAAACCCACTGTCACCTCATGGTTAAACCCACTGTCACCTCATGGTTAAACCCACTGTTATACCCACTGTTACCTCATAGTTAAACCCACTGTCACCTCATGGTTAAATTCACTGTCACCTCATGGTTAAACCCACTGTCACCTCATGGTTAAACCCACTGTCACCTCATGGTTAAACCCACTGTTAAACCCACTGTCACCTCGTGGTTAAACCCACTGTCACCTCATGGTTAAACCCACTGTCACCTCATGGTTAAACCCACTGTCACCTCGTGGTTAAACCCACTGTCACCTCATGGTTAAACCCACTGTCACCTCGTGGTTAGACCAACTGTCACCTCATGGTTAAACCCACTGTCACCTCATGGTTAAACCAACTGTCACCTCATGGTTAAACCCACTTTATACCCACTGTTACCTCATGGTTAAACCCACTGTTACCTCATGGTTAAACCCACTGTTATACCCACTGTCACCTCATGGTTAAACCCACTGTTACCTCATGGTTAAACCCACTGTCACCTCATGGTTAAACCCACTGTTACCTCATGGTTAAACCCACTGTCACCTCATGGTTAAACCCACTGTTACCTCATGGTTAAACCCACTGTTACCTCATGGTTAAACCCACTGTCACCTCATGGTTAAACCCACTGTCACCTCATGGTTAAACCCAACCTCATGGTTAAACCCACTGTTACCTCATGGTTAAACCCACTGTTACCTCATGGTTAAACCCACTGTTAAACCCACTGTCACCTCAAAACCCACTGTTAAACCCACTCACCTCATGGTTAAACCCACTGTTAAACCCACTGTCACCTCATGGTTAAACCCACTGTCACCTCATGGTTAAATTCACTGTCACCTCATGGTTAAACCCACTGTCACCTGTTTAAACCCACTGTCACCTCATGGTTAAACCCACTGTTATACCCACTGTCACCTCATGGTTAAACCCACTGTCACCTCATGGTTAAACCCACTGTCACCTCATGGTTAAACCCACTGTTACCTCATGGTTAAACCCACTGTTAAACCCACTGTCACCTCGTGGTTAAACCCACTGTCACCTCATGGTTAAACCCACTGTTATACCCACTGTCACCTCATGGTTAAACCCACTGTCACCTCATGGTTAAACCCACTGTCACCTCATGGTTAAACCCACTGTTACCTCAAAACCCACTGTCACCTCATGGTTAAACCCACTGTCACCTCATGGTTAAACCCACTGTTATACCCACTGTTACCTCATAGTTAAACCCACTGTCACCTCATGGTTAAATTCACTGTCACCTCATGGTTAAACCCACTGTCACCTCATGGTTAAACCCACTGTCACCTCATGGTTAAACCCACTGTTAAACCCACTGTCACCTCATGGTTAAACCCACTGTCACCTCATGGTTAAACCCACTGTCACCTCGTGGTTAAACCCACTGTCACCTCATGGTTAAACCCACTGTCACCAGACCAACTGTCAATGGTTAAACCCACTGTCACCTCATGGTTAAACCAACTGTCACCTCATGGTTAAACCCACTGTTAACCCACTGTTACCTCATGGTTAAACCCACTGTTACCTCATGGTTAAACCCACTGTTATACCCACTGTCACCTCATGGTTAAACCCACTGTTACCTCATGGTTAAACCCACTGTCACCTCATGGTTAAACCCACTGTTACCTCATGGTTAAACCCACTGTCACCTCATGGTTAAACCCACTGTTACCTCATGGTTAAACCCACTGTTACCTCATGGTTAAACCCACTGTTACCTCATGGTTAAACCCACTGTTATACCCACTGTCACCTCATGGTTAAACCCACTGTTACCTCATGGTTAAACCCACTGTCACCTCATGGTTAAACCCACTGTCACCTCATGGTTAAACCCACTGTCACCTCATGGTTAAACCCACTGTCACCTCATGGTTAAACCCACTGTCACCTCATGGTTAAACCCACTGTCACCTCATGGTTAACAATTCCTTTTTAATTGTACCAAAGAATGTATTTATCTGACAGGCTTTAGTGAGCCTCATTTTGTAACCAGTTTGTTCATTTCATTATCAATATCTGGCGTGTGCGTATTTCTGAAAATAATAAGTTCGTATAAAAATATAGAGATTTATAAACTTGTTGCACGCCACACATACCCATGTTTCCTCATTATTAATCAGACCCGTGGTAAAACTGTACAAAACTGTGCGTGAACGAGAATCATAACTCTGCCTTGAAAACACCCTCCATTTGTCTTTTATGGTCACAATAGCATCGTATAATTTGGTACTATTGGAATTAAGCCACTGTAGTTTCTAAAAGAAAGAGCAATGACAATCGAATGTTTGCAAAATATTTGAATCTTTTTACAGTAATTTACGCTGTGAAAGACCGTGACAGTTTCTGAAAGAGAAAACTAAGGCAAAAAAAAAAAAAAACGAATGCAAATTGAACCTTCAGCAGAACGTTGGAATTCAACAATGTTTTGCATCAACTTTCCCCCCCTGACCTATACGCTGGACAGCTCGCATATTCTGAAACATTGTCTGGGCTACTGACCAATAACAAAATACAAACATACTTATTAATGTCAAAGATCAATTGTCTGTTCAACCTGTTAAATGTGCATTATAAACCGTGTTGCCTACGGGATCAAATGCAGCAATAAATATATTTAGTTACAAAAGACGGTTTGGTTGTTTAGCGACAAAATGCATGCATAACTATGGGGCAAAATAGACTAGGTTGGCTTAGATTGTTGATAACATGTAAACTGTATTCAGTCTCCAATGTTTATATAAAAAAAAACATAAACATAAGCACTTGTCTCTCAAATACATAGTTACAGTTGTTGGTTAGCTACCTACAGTAGATATCACATTTTAGCCATATTAGCAATGATGTCACATCAGTCTCCCTCCCTCCCTCCCTCCCTCCCTCCCTCCCTCCCTCCCTCCCTCCCTCCCTCCCTCCCTCCCTCCCTCCCTCCCTCCCTCCCTCCCTCCCTTCCTTCCTTCCTCTGTCGTTTCTCTCTCTCTCTCATTCCTTCCCTGCCTCCCTCCCTCCCTCCCTTCCTTCCTTCCTCTGTCGTTTCTCTCTCTCTCTCTCATTCCTTCCCTGCCTCCTCCCTCCCTCCCTCCCTTCCTTCCTTCCTCTGTCGTTTCTCTCTCTCTCTCTCATTCCTTCCCTGCCTCCCTCCCTCCCTCCCTCCCTTCCTTCCTTCCTCTGTCGTTTCTCTCTCTCTCTCTCATTCCTTCCCTGCCTCCCTCCCTCCCTCCCTTCCCTCTGTTGTTTCTCCCTTCCCTTCCTGCCTCCCTCCCTCCTTCCTTCCTCTGTTTCTCTCTCTCTCATTCCTTCCCTCCCTCCCTCCCTCCCTTCCCCTTCCTCTGTCGTTTCCCTCTCTCCCTTCCCTGCCTCCCTCCCTCCCTCCCTCCCTCCCTCCCTTCCTTCCTTCCTCTGTCGTTTCTCTCTCTCTCTCATTCCTTCCCTGCCTCCCTTCCTCCCGCTCAACCTCCCCCGCTTTCCTTCCTTCCTTTCTTTC